>NW_004797353.1:1546895-1550955 GCF_000002075.1 Aplysia californica | reverse complement strand
GTCTGTCTGTGTATCTGTCTGTCTGTCTGTCTGTCTGTCGGGCTCTCTCTCTCTCTCACTCTCTCTCTCTTTATCTCTCTCTCTCTATCTGCGCGCGCGCGCGCGCGCGCGCGCGTGTGTGTGTGTGTGTGTGTGTGTGTGTGTGTGTGTGTGTGTGTAACTACAGGTAAGTACGTGCGTATACCCGCAAGTATGTAGGCCCAAATGACATGGGTATGAATGTCTGCCCGATGGTATTTTCTTCTGTAAGTTCTCAGTGCGTATGCCAGGTTGGTCGATTGTTTCCTGCCTACCCACGAACATCGTCAAAAACAATGTCCCAATATCCGCCAGATCAACAAATAAGGCCAAAAACAATGTCCAAATATCCTCAAAAACAATGTCCCAAAATCCTCCAGAACAACTATTATCGTCAAAAACAATGTCAAAATATCGTCCAAAAAATGTCCCAAAAAAAAACCCCAACAAAAAACAAAACAACAACAACAGCAACAAACAACAATGCAAGTTCAAATATCGTCAAAAACAATTTCCAAGTATCGTTAAAAACAGTCACCCATCGGGAATAATGAAAGTTGTCCTGTCTACCCTTTCTATATCCCGCTGGCTCTTATAGGCAGGCGGAAGAAGCCCGCCCCCCATAAGTTTCGTTTCCATCACTCGTGTTGTTGTGGGTGTAAAAATAGTAGAGCAACTGTCTCCAAAACGTGCACCTACTCCGTCAAAAATATAACGGTACCAGTATTGTAACAAGGGGCTCTCGTGGTCGAGAGGTTACGGTGTTCGCCTCTCATTCAATAGGTCCCGGGTTCGAATCCAGATGGCTATGGAAAATGTCTTCTCTAAAATGGTCTCCTTCAGCCACCTTTTCTGCTTTCTAACAATGTTCTGTCGTCTGCTTTCGTCTCCACTTTCCGCCCCCAACCGCTCACCTCTTTTGCCCCCTCCTCTAGGCTCCTGACTCTTTCTGCAGTCTTTCTACTGCTATTCCCTGGCTCCTTCTTACTGCAGTCTTTTAGCCACACCCTTGATCTTGTGGTAGGTAAGATCTACCACAACACCTGACCTGGCCTTTTTGGATAAGGGCTAAAATCTAGAAGGTCCCGATGCGCACGTTAAAGATGACATGGTGGTCCTAAAATCAATAAGAGTAGGCCTCAGCCGCCAACTGGGCAAAATTCAAAACTCCTACCAAACGGAAAATGTTCAAAGTGTCCAGAGCGCGCACATGACCTTATGCAGTTGCAAGCGCCGTAAAACACTTACTAAATAAAGAAGTGACGTAACCTACTCCGTCAAAAATGTAGCAGTACCAGTGACGTCATTAGAGTGACTCTGTCCCTGAAATAAACATCTCTCTGACAACAACAGTCTCAGTGTCAAAACATCCTCTCTCGGAACGTCACAAGTTCAAGGTAAGCCTCTTGAACTCAAGGATCTCTTGCTTTTACCAGGAATATATACTGACGTACGCTGACAAAGCGCCCTTTTCTGATTCAGAGCAGTTTCGAGATAAAATGACGTTTTGTCAGAGCAACTACAATGTATTTTTTAAAAACGTGTTCTTCCGAAATTTGAATTCTAGTTTACTCAAAAACAAGTCAGTTCCACTTCAAGTCACTTCATTTTTTTTCTCGCACAAGTAGGATAACTGACCAGGCTATTGATTTGGCAATTTTTTTAAAAGGCGCCAAAAATGAAAAAAAGGCGTTTTGTCAGTTTAAATCAGTATAGACACTGGCCTTTCCGAGATTTGCGCATGGGTGTCTACCGCTATCATACTTTTTAAAAAGCTACTAACCAGTTTGCGGCATTTACAGTTGCGTTTTTTATATTCTATTGAGGACAATATTAGGATAGCAATACATTTTTTTGTTAACGCAATAGTTTTCTAGTTTTAGTGATTTTTTTTACCGCACTTGAACCACAGTTAGGTCATAATAATAAAAAATGTGGTGATACTTGTATATCTGACTGTTGTTATGTAGTGATACTTGTGTATCTGATGTGGTGATACTTGTGTATCTGACTGTGTTGTTATGTGGTGATACTTGTGGTGATATTTCTATATCTCCCTGTTGTGATGTGGTCATACTTGTATATCTGACTGTTGTGATGTGGTCATACTTGTATATCTGACTGTGTTGTTATCTATTATATATTTGGCAACTTGGAAACACACGTGTCACTTTCCCATAAGACTACGACAGCTACAGAGTTGGAAGTTGGCAAGTACCTGTAAGAAGATAGATAGGTCCTCATGATGGAGCCCGATTTTTGATTTATTCTTTTCCTGAATTTAGAAAAATATATTTGACAAACAGTTCCCGTCCTTCTTTCGCCTTTGTGATTATTCCACTGAGAAACGAAACAAATCTGCGTTGCTCTCCTTCACAACGCAAGTTCGTTGCCGCTCTAAAAAACACGAATTTTCGAGACTCACCTGTAGTATGCGGAGACGTGATCCTGTGTATGCATTCAAAGAGTTGTTTTTAATATAGGGCCCTAGAAGAAAAACTTTCTTATTACTGGGTCAAGATTTTTGGAAACACTATTTTTGTTTGGTCGCTAGCCTGTAGAAGTGCCATGCAAGGTTTCGTGGGCACAGGTAAATTTGTCAATGAGCTAGAATTTTTTTAACGCTTTCAGAGGAAACTGAACAAGCTACAGACAATACTCTGTGATTTTGAAGACGTCCGTGTGTTCCTTTTACAGTGTAGCAGCCTTTTCGTGGCTTATTATTTTCTTAAAGCTTTTTGTGATAGTGTAAGGCGAAACCCGTATTTTGTGATTGTGAAGGGCTGGACAGCAATACACTAAGGCAATGTAGATCAAGAAAGGAGTTAATCAAGGCAGACCTCTTCTAAAGCAACATAGATCTAGAAGCCAGGTGTGACTGTGAAAGGCTAGACAGCAATGTAGATTTCAAATGCCCCCCGCGGTGTAGACCAGTAGAAGCAGTGATGCCAAGGCTTCGACCCTGAGCAAAGCCGGGCACTCAGCTACTAGGGTATCTGACTGTGATGTGATGTGGTGATATTTGAGTATCTGACTGTGTTACGAGTGCGTATTTTCGTGTGTGGGTGTGTGAGTGTATGGGTGTGCAAGCGTGTGAGTGGGTGAGTCAGCAATTGGTGGTGTTGTATATCTGTGCGTGAGTGTGTCAGTGTACCAGTGTGGGAGTGCATGAGTGTCTTGTATGCCTGTGTGTGAGTGTGTGTGAGTGTGTGTGGGTGTCTGTGTGTGAGTGTGTGCGTGAGTGTGTATGCAGGGGTGTATGTGTGTGAGTGTGTGAGTGTGTGTGTGTGTGTGTGTGTGTGAGTGAGTGTGTGTGTGTGCGTGAGAGTGTGTGAGTGTGTGTGTGAATGTGTGTAAGTGTGAGTGTGTGTTTGTGAGTGTTTGTGTGAGTGTGTTGTATGCCTGAGTGTGTGTTTGTGAGTGTGTGAGTGTGTTGTATGTTTGTGTGTGTGAGTATGTGTGTGTATGAGTGTGTACGAGTTTGTAAGTGTGTCTGAGTGTTTGTGAGTGTGTATATGTGAGTTTGTGAGTGTGTGAGTGTGTGTGTATTTCTGAGTGTGGGTACGTGTGAGTCAACAGGAGTGTACGTCACAAGGCTACAAGGCTACAAGTCACACAACTATATACGGCACACAGCTAGAAGCCAGAGAGTTATAAGTCACAGAGTAAGAAGTCACAGCGATAAGACAGAGAGCTATAATATTATACAGAGCCAGATGTCACAGAGCTAGAAGTCACAGCTAGAATTCACTCGTGAGATGAGTGGTAACATTGCACAAACCAGTGTGATGGACAGGTACTCCTTAGATTTTCTTTCTCCAAGGCCTTCTGTTTTGTTTTAAAAATACATTTTAGAGTCGTAGTTATTTCTTACTGGAGATGGGCATCAATACATTAGGCTTGTTTAATAAAATCGTCGAATTGCAATGAGTTAAAACACCCAGCGCTGTCCTGTAAAAAATAAAACAAACAATCAAAAACAAAAAGACTCAAAAAGCAACAACCCCCCCCCCCCCCAAAAAAAGACCCAAAAAACAGGACG
>NW_004797353.1:1539528-1543364 GCF_000002075.1 Aplysia californica | reverse complement strand
ATCCCCCGCCTTGACCTTTCATGCTCGACCGATGCTTTCCGCGCGCGGGCCTGCAGGAAATCGATTCCGCCGTTGTCTCCCGACTACGCGGTTTTTGATGACAACACAGACAAGGTAGAAGAAGCACACAGTACCTTGTCTTGTGAGGGCAGTTAGATACTTCGCTACTTCAGAATAACAAAGTTTTATCTTTTCAGTACCTAGATCTAGTTTTATGAAATTTGACGTTAAAAATTTTAAGTTTCAGACAGGGGCGAAGGCTGACTTGTTTGACAGGGTAATCAAAGTGAGATGGGACCAGATAGGGCCTGGAGATATCATACTCACACAAGTCACAAGAATCTTACTGGCACTGGAGACTGGAGGCGGCAACTCTGAGTTGTGAATGAAAACAAATCCTGAATTCATGTTGTATGCATATTCAACCGCAAAAATAATCGGGAAAATATTTTATTAAATATTTTTTTCTAACTAACCTTAAATGTAACTTTAGATTTGAACACACGAACACCAAGGAAAGAAGCAAAGATGTCAGTACTACAATGGCAGGCAGCCGAAACACTTAGGTAGAGCATCCCAATTATTAATTTTTTATTTCACATTTGGCTGTTTTTAGTCTAGCTTTTCGCGGCCAGGAGCTGGTATCATAATCGAGCTCACGATTATAGAACGTTAAAAAGTCGAGGAAAAAGAACAAGCACGCGCAGCAGTCAAGATAATAGGAGTTAGTTCCCCTCACATCTGTGAGGTAGACTCGACCAGTGTAAAAGTTAGCTTACATAACCAGCGGGTGTGGGTGCTTATAACTGTGGCTCCAAAGGGGTGAACAGGGTATATGCGGCAATGAAACAGTTTTGACTGCTGTGCACATGTTCCCTTCAACTCTATTGGTAGACTCTTCCAGCCTCACTTTAGCTTACTTAATCAAAGCTTGCGACTGCTTATGGAGTGGCCTGATAGGGGCGAACAAGTTATTTCTGTGGCAATGAAACGGTTTTGAAGGTTAGGCATAGTCTATTGTTCATTGGTGATCATGAACGTCTCTTTGCATTTAATTTATGAGGTTTACGTCTATGGGTGAATTTGACTGCGACAATGTTTCAAAATTAGGAAGGGAAGCAGTGATTATTTGATTATATAGACGCTTCGCCTCTGGTTTCAGAACCTGTCAAGTTTTTTTCGAATGCAATTCTTTGAATATCTTAATAATGACTCCGAATAATCTTACAATGTTGATGGGGCAGATAGAACGTGAATTTGGTTTTTGATTTCATGGTCTTCGTAATGCAAAACGGCCAAAAATGTGAGACAGAACTTTTGTAATTCTTGGGTAGCGGACTTGCCTATAACACTCCCAAACCTTTTTTTTCCAATTTCCTTTTTTCTTTTGGTGAGTTACTTCCATCCATTTTTTTTTTATCTCGTAATACAAAGCGATTATTGTTTGTCTGCCTGTCTCTGTACTCTCCACGCTAAACTTTCGCTGTGCGTGTCACGAGCTGAGGGGTTGAACGCCCCATCAAAAGTGCAATCATGGTGCTATAATGGTAGGGCCTACTGTTGAAAACGATCCAGGCATCATAACACCAGTGTGATGGGCTCTTCAAGCATGTGAGGGAGCTCATGGGAGGCTCGGTCGACAGAGGTTTTTTTTCTCTTTTTTGAAATCGCTTTTTTTCTGTTTGTAGTTGCGGGAATCCGAAGTATCTTCCGACAGGCAGGAGCAAGTCTTTCCTATGACGTCAGGCAGAGGGAGGGGAGGAGGGGATATCATTATGACAAGGTCGACTTGGGTCAGTAATGTCAAAGTTCACAAGCTTTTAAAGACGTGTTCAAATCAACTATATTATTATTTTAGTTTGGTTGAGTTGTGTGGATTTATATTTATCAGAGATATGAGCATTCAGAGTAGTGCAGATACCATATTGTTTTCGAGCTTTTGTTATTAATATAATAATATTATTACCGCTACCTTAGGATTACGTACATGAACGTACATGAGTATAGATTTGAGTAGTTGATTTACGTGTGTGTTGGGCTCTTCTCTCTCTCTGTCTGTCTCTCTCTCTCTCTCTCTCTCTCTCTCTCTCTCTCTCTCTCTCTCTCTCTCCTCTCTCTCTCTTTCTCCCCCCTCCTCTCTCTCTCTGTGAGTGTGTGAGTGTGTGCGTGTGTATTTGCACGTATGTACCAGCTTGCAAATGAAAAAATGTGTTTTTCTCAATTTGATGACTTCGCAGAGGATGCGTTTCATTTTCAAAGAAAAACACCATCTTTCAAATTGAATGTCAGATAGATCCAACGGAGGTATCTTTATCAGAAAAAAAGTGTAATCGTTGAACGATCTGCTTAAACGATAACTTTGTACCGGCTCCAACTAGCGAGGTAAAGCAATAGTGTAAAGGTGAACAGGTAAAAACATAAAGCATGAGCTTTTATATTAGATACATGTAGATATTTCACCCCCCCCCCCCTAAAAAAAGAGACCCAACAAACAAATAGATGCTAACTGTTGCCCGTTCTCTCCACTCAAGGGTTAAGGCTAATTCTGTTCCCCATTCTCCACACTATAGGCTTAAGACTAATTATGTTGCCTGTTCTTTCCACTCAAAGGTTAATGCAAACTGTTGCCCGTTCTCTCCACTCAAGGGTTAAGGCTAATTACGTTGCCCGTTCTCTCCACTCAAGGGTTAAGGCTAATTGTTTTGCCCGTTCTCTCCACTCAAGGGTTAACGTTAACTGTCACCCGTTCTCTCCTTTGGTTCACGTAATATCGTCCACGACTACCAGAGATAGAACCCACAGTCGGGGAACAACTTCCGGTATTGACTCCTTCTCCTCCTCCTCCTATCAGTCTATCTCGAAATGTCCATCATTGGCTCCGTGTTCTTCACTTTCTATCTGTCTATCTCAAAGTGTCCACCATTGGCTCCTTGTTCTTCCCTTTCTATCCGTCTATCCCAAAGTGTCCATCTTTGGCCACTTAAGGCGATCAGTGCCGGAGACGTTTGACAAAATCGTGTCTGGCTGACTAATTTGTGGCCCTGATGTTGCCGACTGACTGGGACAACCCGGAGATTGGCCGACCAATACCCGTCATGGCTTAGCCCAGTTGTACAGAGAAGGGACTTCCGTTTGTACGTCTATCCATTTGACTGTCCATCCGTTTGTCGGTCGTCCAACCATTCATTTGACCATCCGTCCATCCCTCGCAAAACACAACAGCACAAGGGAAGACAACTTTCTAGTTTTCTTTGTCATGATTTATCCCCCTTTGGTTTGATAACTGCTTCAGGTACACTCAGTGGGGCGCATTTCTGTGTGAGGATGTGAAGAGAATCGTGAGTGTGAGTGCGGGGAGAGGAAGGGGGGAGGGCGGAGCCGTGCGTTTTAGTGATAGGCCTAGCGTGCTCTTGTTCCTAGGCTAGTTTGATGTTTAGTTTGTGACGACACTTTGTACGGTGGCGATCGCCGACAGGGGATTACAGAGGAAGCGTGGTGATGATGGTTCTGATCTCAGCCTGATCAATGGCGCTCGGGTTTGCCTAGAGCCAGGGGAGAGAATTAAAATGTATCCAGGCGTACGGACAGGATTACAGCTCTCTTTTTGCGCGCTGCTACTTCAGAATATTTCCTGCCGCCGGTCAAGGAACATTGCTCCATCGGGAGGTGGAATCTGCTTTGGTCGGTCCTGTGGTCTAACCACACCCCCTCCCCCCACCCCACCATACCCTCATTTTGTCCTCCAACCACCCACCCGTAACCCTCCATACCCTCATTTTGTTCCTCCCCCACCGCATCCACAACTCCCAATACCCTCATTTTGTCCTGTCCCCCTC
>NW_004797353.1:1537180-1539261 GCF_000002075.1 Aplysia californica | reverse complement strand
CTCTCTCTCTCTCTCTCTCTCTCTCTCTCTCTCAAATGTTTACCTTCATGAGCCTCCGATAGTGAGGACTACAATGTTAAGTCCCAAGTTCCTTTCCTGTTTCTGAATATCATCAACTTGACCTCGGAGCTGTCGGATTTACCCCCTCCCCCCAACCTCACCCCCTCCAACAACGACCAGTCTGTTCTATCAGTGGTTCTCCCTACACAGACTCAGTAAACACATCCGCTCTCTGCTGTCACCTTCCCACATCATACTCCCTGGTGTTCCAAGACAAAAACATAATGAAGTACAAATTAAATGTGTTTCAGATTTATCTTGTTCACATGTTATTGATGAATGACGCTAGCTTGTCGTAGGTTCAAACGTCGGCCAAGACAGAAATTGCAACGGATGTAGTGAGCACGAACAAGTAAATTCTTCCAGACAAGCATGGAAAATGAGCCGTTCCCCTTATTGCTAGCACATGCCTTGTTAGCTAGTTCTCCCCCCCCCCCCCCCCCATCGTTAGCTCGGCGAGGGTTGTGAACAACTAAGGATTAGACCAATCCTTTTCTTCTTACTTCTTATCGCCAGCACGCGGCTCCTAGTAGCTCATGGCCGGAGCTGCTGTGTCAGTGAGGGAGCTGCAAGCAGCGGCTCGAGCACATTTATTCTTTAGGACGACTTCGATTTCAAAATACTTTTCGACGCTTGTCTCTTTCACCGGAATTTCATTCATTAGATGAAGAACTATTGAAATTGGTTCACTTACTTTGATTGAATGACCAATTTAACGACGTAAAAAATGTCAACTTTAGACTTTTAAACCAAAATAGGACATCGGCATAGTGGTTTTTACTCCACTCGGAGACAAAGAGTTTAAGATGTTGACGAGTAGCGAATGCTGTATATTTATCCTGTTCGGAAACCCACCACGAGCGACAATATGGTCTGAGATTCATACCTTGACAACGTGCTTCAATGTGTCGTCGCAACAGAAGTTTGGGAGGCCGGAAACCCCGAACGAGGACCCGGAACAGAATAATTATTATATACATCAGTTTTCCCGTGTCTCGCCATTTGAAAGTATCTCACTCCACAGACAGATAGTTGTAGGTTTGGGTGCACGTGGGTGGTAGGCGGGTGTTCTGGTCTGCCGTGATCTGATAACACGCATATTTTTCAAAATCAAAGTTTCGAGATAATCGCCATTTACTGGTTGTTGTTTTTTTGCTAATTAAACAAACACATTTAAATAGCAATGTTGTTTTTGTTTGACTATCCCACATTAAGATAAATCTCATTTACCATGACTAATTTAAATGTTATCGAATTTGAGCTAAAGACAAACATACGAATAAGAAGAATGCGTTTTATTAGATCACCCTTGTAGAAATGCGTTTTATTTTCAACACATTAACCCCAGAATGATCTGATAAAACGTATTTTCTGCGTCTCGATAACCATGAGCCCGTAAAACCCAGCAGTAAGAAGGATTCTTGAACCTACGGACTGAAAGGCGAAGATATGACCTGCCAATTCACCTGTGATCTGATAAAACACATTTTTCTTCCCAAGACTGACCAAAAAAATGCGTTTCATCAAATCACAGATATGGTGTGGTTTACTCCTACTTTTCTATCAACATCTATCCTCTTTATCTCTCCTCCTTCTTGCTTTCGTTTGTTAATCTTTTATAACACCTCTAATCTTCGGCACTTATATGATCTTATAGTGTTGCATGTGCCATAAAACTCATGCTAGAACTAAACTAAAATCCACTCAGACAGGATCGCTACCAGACTTACAGCAGACTGGTCAAACATTGAAATCCATGGAAATTTGTTACATATATTGGGCACTTGTCTGGCTGTTACTAGGCTACGTGTATTTATTTGCATGTTCCCCGCACACTTGGCGGTCAGGTCTCGCCACTTGCCTCATGGGACGGCTCCACGGGAGCGCTACAGGGGCGGAAGGATGGGAATTGGCAAACCCGGGCATGCTGGGAATATGGCGTCTGTTTTGTACTGTAACTGACCCTAGTCTTCTCTCCCTCCCTCTCTCTCTCTCTCTCTCTCTCTCTCTCTCTCTCTCTC
>NW_004797353.1:1535435-1536667 GCF_000002075.1 Aplysia californica | reverse complement strand
GGGGTGGAGAGAGAGAGCGAAAGAAAGAGAGATAGACAGAGAGGGGGACAGAGAGAGAAAGAGATAGATAGATAGATAGATAGATAGATAGATAGATAGATAGATAGATAGAGAGAGAGAGAGAGAGAGAGAGAGAGAGCAGGAGAGAGAGAGAGAGCAGGAGAGATGAAATGGTGGATTACAACAGTAGACAAAACCTGTGTGATGTAGCCGGTGGGAACGTTTCTCCCTCTGTCTTCCTCCTCCAACACGGTCTGTGTCTAAGTTTTCTTCGTGTCTGTCAGTCTGTCTGTCTGTCTGTCTGTCCGACTGTCTGTCTGTCTGTCTGTCTGCCTGCCTGCCTGCCTCCCTGCCAGCCTGTCTGTCTGTCTGTCTGTCTGTCAGTCTCCCTGTCTTTTTGTTTCCCTGCCTGCCTGTATGTCTGTATGTCTTTCATTCCCGCCCCCCCCCCACCCCGTATTTAGGTTTTCTCTCATCCCCAGGGGGAAAAACAAACAAACCAAAACCTAAGAAACAAATCAAAGGGAGATCCTAACTGAAACGAGACAAATGAAGGAAAACAACTTAAAAACCGGCGGTCGGTGCAGAATGTGTCCCATCAAGTCCGCTTTCCCTCCTCCATATACATAGATCCCACTCACACTCTCTCCTTCCGAATATCGCTACCTCAAAATATCAAAGTTCTATTAGCTTAGTGCTTAGATTTGAGAAATTTAACGTAAAAAAATGTGAGTTTCACAACATGTCAAGCTTTTCCAAATGAAGTTCTTTGTTGGAATATCTTGATAACGACTCCAAAAAATCTTACGATTTTGATAGAGCAGATAAAGCATAATTTGGTTTCTGACCTCACGGTCACCGTAACTCAAAACGGACCAAAATGTCAGATAGAGCTTTGTAATTCTAAGATAGCGATATACAGATCCCACTCACACTCTCCCCCTCCATAAACAAGCCACTGACTGTCGAAAAACTTCATGCATAAAAATGTGCGGGAATGTCCACGCTTCAGAATCCAGCGCGAGCCTCTTGGCGGGGAAATCTGACATTTGGCGCGCTGGATGACGCAGTTATTTCCCCTGTAATCGTCCGTTTTATAGCAAGCAACATGGCGGCCGCTTTGTGCTGACCAAGAGTTATCCGCCCCTGCTTATGTCAGGAGTGACGACCGCTGGGCCGCTTGATGCACCCGCGGAAATGATCATCAATTGTGAGATCTCTTAGGACGCAGG
>NW_004797353.1:1525962-1528462 GCF_000002075.1 Aplysia californica | reverse complement strand
AGGATGTCTGGAGGGGGGGGGGGTGTGGAGGAGTAGGGAGTATAGGGACTGACTTTATTACTTTGTTTCACGATACCAATACTCAACTTGTCCACTGTTTCAATGATAGTACATAACAAGATGGGCCACTTCTCTCTTTGAGCCAATTAAAAAAGTGTCCTCAAAATTTGGTGGCGCCCTCTTCACAAAAGCGCACTCTTTGCGAACAGAGTTACCCTACTTGAGTGTTAAAAAATCAAAGTGAAACTAGCAAGTTTTGGGATATATTTCGGAAGAACGCTTTTTTAAAATGGTTACGCTGACAAAAAACCTCTTCCGGAGGAAAGGGTGATGGTTTTCTTCGTTTAATTTGACTTTAGAATGAAAGGCGAGAGGTCATTAAAATTTAAAAAACCTAAAACTCCGCACTGAACGTACCCGAACTGCTGATGAACAGCAGTCGATCTGCGCACGCAAGGAGGTGCTATTCCTATTCTTCTTCTGGAAAAACGAAAGAGAGCTTCAAAACAGACTGCAGCGCCATCTGAAGCAAAGAGCATACTTCCTACGGACACTTTTTTGGCTGAGTGGCCCATCTTGTTATTCACTATCTTTGACTGTTTCACGAGACCAGTAGCCAGTTGTTTATTTGTTTTACGATACCAGTTAGTAGTCAAGAGTTTATTTTTTGTTCCACGATACCAATAGCCGACGTGTCTGCTGTTTTACGATACCAGCAGTCGACCTGTTTAATTTATTTCTTGATACCAGTAACCAATTGTTTATTTGTTTCACGATACCAGAAACCGTTTATCCATTGTTTCCCGATACCAGTAACCCTCTTGTTCACTGTTCTACGATAACAGGAGCCGACTTATCGAGTGTTTCACGATACCAGCAGCCGACGTGTAATTGTTTTGCGATACCAGAAGCCGACTTATCGAGTGTTTCTCGATACCAGTAGTTGACATGTGTAATTGTTTTACGATACCAGTAGCAGACTTGTTTAGTTGTTTTACGATACCAGTAGCAGACTTGTCACCATGTTCACGAGACCAGTAGCGCAGTTACATGATGAGCACTGCCAGGCCTGCCTATGTTACGCTCACTTCTAATCCGATTTTCCGGTCAGTAAATAATCTATTTTCCCCCCCACTGGAATCCTATTTCCTCCTGACCTAACGAACGTGACGAGAGGATTTGTGAGACGGAGCACAATGATGTTATATACTGGCCGTGCCATGTGAGTGCATCGGGTGGGGCAGGGTGGGGCAGGGCGGGGCAGGGTGCCTGGGCCGGGCGAGAACCTTGTCGCCTCCTGCCCTCGTTTCTGACATCGGATCAAGCGCCGTAGGTTTAGTTAATTAGCCCCTCAGTCCACTCAGGCCTCACTCACAGTCCACTGGTGGGGCAACGGGCTGAGAAGTGATGACGTAAGCTGGGGGGGGGGGAGTTAATCGTGTCACTGTGACTTCTGCTCTGCTCGTGTGTCTTTGTCCGGACATTGCCTTGTCAGCCTCTCAAATCCCAAAGGCCTACTTCGATGTACTTTTTTTAGAAGTGCCTGATTTTACGCACCCATCGATACAGTTTAGATCATTTAGGAAGCGGGCTTCTGGCACCGGGCAGAAAGGAATACAAGACCTCAGCAGACAGACCCGGGCTGAGAGTGATGCAACTTCCCAACAGAAAGACGGGGGTACTCTGTTGAAAAGAATTCTCCCAATTTGGGAATGCAACTCAGCTCTCCTGTGTGCGAGGGCGATGTGGGTGCCAGGTAAAGCACAGACGCCGGTACATACATCAAGTGGAAGAGCTGACACACAGTCGGGCAATTTGTGCCCTCTCTACTCGGGTTCGAGGATCTTGTGTCAGAATCTCCGCAAGTGTTATAGTTATAACACACGAAAAGAATATTCTGGGTATTTATTAATAAGGAATTTTCTAGAACACTGGTAACAGGTGTTTGAAAAAATTGTGATATGTTCAGACAAATTTGAACCAGTCATTGTGCAAAAGCGGGAGAGTTCATGTTCGATAGTTTGGGAAATATTCGACAAGTTACTCCACGAATTTTGGACCGTACTGTTGTGTCGTCTAGCGATGCAGTGAGAACAGTCAACAGGAGAAGACCGACAACCCCCCCCTGCCTTGAGAGAAAGACAGTCATTGGATACTTCTTTGTATGACTACAGTACCTTTTCCACTTCCCCTTTCACCTTTTTGTAACAAATACGTTTTGTCAACTATAATAGCACGTGTGCAGCTGTATGATACTTAATTTTATTTCTCCTCAATTTTGTTAAAGGGTACTGTAAAAACTAAATTAATGTGTTTTATTAATGAGAAAGAGAAATAGAGTAACTAAGCCCTAGAAAGTAACTAAAATGCTTTCATACCACTTCCATGGTGCACATACGCATCAGAAGAAGAAGAAGAAGAAGAAGAAGAAGAAGAAGAAGAAGAAGAAGAAGAAGAAGAAGAAGAAGAAGAAGAAGAAGAAGAAGAAGAAGAAGAAGAT
>NW_004797353.1:1522634-1523761 GCF_000002075.1 Aplysia californica | reverse complement strand
TGTGTGTGTGTGTGTGTGTGTGTGTGTGTGTGTGTGTGTGTAAGGCCGAGGTTCTGCTCAGGGACGAGTCAAGTAAAGGATTCTACTTGTCCTTTCTCTAACAATGGCTCTCGACCACCCCAGTCACAACCACAGACTCACAACCCCGGCCTCTGTCCTCGAGGTTGCTCATGTTGGGGCTGGAAGCATTCTTTAATTGTTTTCCTGTTGCTCTTACTTTTATAAAGCCCATCGACAAAATTTAGATCAAATTGGGTCACTACGACCTCTACCATGTTCGTGTTTCTCTTGGTCTGAATACTTTGTCACGCCACATACGCCTACTTTGAATCTCTTTACTCGCACATTTCCCATGGTAAAGTATTCGGGATTTTACGCCATCAGCAACATAATATTAGATAATTTAAGATGCAGAACACGAGCTGAAAGGGGGGAAAAAATCCAGCACACTGACCCGGATGAGAGAGATACAATACGCTACCTCAGAATTACAAAGTTTTATCTAACATTTTTGGCCCGTTTTAAGGTACTCCGATCATGAGATCAGAAATCAAATGCACTATCTGCTCAATCAAAATCGTGAAATTAGTCTCAGTCGTTATCGAGACATTCAAAGAACTGCATTCGAAAAAGCTTGAAACTGAGAAACTCAAAAATTGTTGAGTCAAATTTCTCAAAACTAGCCTACTGAGCAAACAGAACTTTGTAATTCTGAGTTAGCAATTAGTGTCCCAGCAGACAGATCCGGGCTTTGAGAGATACAGTATCCTGGCAGACAGACCCCGGCTGAGAGGAGTGGAACTCATGTTGTCTGCGTGCGGTGGCTGAGTCTAACTAACTGGACGCTACACCACACAGCTGGGTGCACAGCACTGCTGGTAAGCTTAAGTTCCGTGACAACTTGAATATAACAGACTATACAGTAGTTACTCAAAACTAGACGAACAGACAGCCAGACAGCCAGACAGACAGACAGTCGTGTCGATCAAATAAGTTTAGAGATGGGAAAGTGAAATGTGCAGACAGACAGACAGACAGACAGATACACACACACACACACACAGAGAGAGAGAGAGAGAGAGAGAGAGAGAGGGAGAGAGAGACAGAGAGAAAGAGAGAGAGAGAGA
>NW_004797353.1:1520948-1522463 GCF_000002075.1 Aplysia californica | reverse complement strand
AGAGAGAGAGAGAGAGAGAGAGAGTGAGAGAGAACGAGAGAGAGAGAGAATAATGTTAATCCTGCAATACCCCTTTCACGCTGCATCCGCTATTGATCAATATCCTAAACGCCAAGATCGAGGAAGCAAGAGGTAAAATATGAAACCAACGCGCCACCCCCGCCGACTTTTACTTTTAGCAAATCTTTCGTTCTTTTCTCACCAAATAATCCTGGTATAGTTCCGTCTCCAGTAGTATTGACAACTGAAACCGACCTGTGCCAAGACGAATCTGATATGTAACAAATCCTCGTGTGACTCATGCAGTACCCGAAGGGGACTTACACTGTCTGTCCAGGGTTTGTGTAAGGGAGAGTCAGTTGAACCTTCCTTGATGGCGACGGATGTCGAATTTCGTTTTCTCTAAACACAACATTTATTATAGTAGTATATCCTTGTTCTTATCTTTCGTTATTCTCTCACAAAACTACTGTCTATTTGTGGGCCATCATTAAAGTCATATTTGTTGACACTAATCCCAGCCAGATGCTTGTTGAATCAGAATAAGACCATATCAACATCAGTACCTAAAATAAGATTACACTGCTGCACACTCACGCATACACACACACACACACACACACACACACACACACACACACACACACAGACACACACACACATACACACACATAAACACACACAGAGAGAGAGAGAGAGAGAGAGAGAGAGAGAGAGAGAGAGAGAGAGAGAGAGACTCAGGCTTACATAAACATTTGCATAGACAAAAAATGCACGTACAAGTATTCTACCACACAGTTAAAACAAACAAACTTGCACACTTTCAGTTGTACAACCGCACTCAGACTCATTAACTTCCCAAACTGGTACTGGAAAGTATGAGAGAACTGACCGTAGACAGGGGAGATAAGCCAGAGTCGAGGGGACTGGGTGGGAAACCGGAATCTGTGACGGAGTGGAAGGGTCAGAGGAGTTTGTTTCTGTCATTGTTGAGAGCACATGATTATAACTGTAAGTGTGTGTGTGTGTGAGGGGGAGGGTGGGTTCCGGGAAGAAGGCGTAAGTAATCGTTTTAGGTGAGGAGAGAGAGAGAGAGAGAGAGAGAGAGAGAGAGAGAGAGAGAGAGAGAGAGAGAGAGAGAAAGACAGAGACAGAGAGAGAGAGAGATCGAAGGGGTGGAAAGAAAGACGATAAGGAAGTGGAGACAGATTGACAGCGATGAGAGGGAGAAAAATGGACGCTGCATTTAGAAAACAAAAATCTCTTCCATGAGACAAATTATTCCGCCCAGGTTGGGAAAAAGGGAAATAAAAATAGCTGTGAGAGTCGAGAAGGGGAGGGCACTGGGGGCGACAAAGATGTAACGAAACTATTAGTTTTGAATCGAAATAGAAGGATAGAATATCTGAATGCTGGTAGAAAAAAGAGGCACCAAACTTTATCTCCCACCTTCCAATCCAAATCTAGTCAAGACGCACACTTAGCAAATAGAAGAGAGTTATTTAACCAGATATA
>NW_004797353.1:1519300-1520848 GCF_000002075.1 Aplysia californica | reverse complement strand
TGTAATACATTTTTCAATGACGTCAGTTGTCTACTAAAAAGGCTACAGGACTCGTAATTGCAAAATTGTAGATTCCGGGATTCGAGCCTCAGTTCTGGTGGTCGTTGTGTCGCTGGTATAGGCGCAGGTTTTCCCACTGCACCATCACCGTCATTGCCTTTCTCCTCGTGGATCAGGGTTTAGGCCACGAGCAAACAATTTCCACCTTTCCCTATCCTGGGCTAGCCTCTAAATGTTATTACATTGTTTTTCAACTTTTCTGTACATCGATTTCTGGGACTCTTTTCCAGGTTCCGCGTGGTTTTCCCGTTGATCTATTACCCTGTGGGTTTTTGCTTCGATCCTATTGGGGATGTACGCAGATATAACCTCACAGAGTCACAACGGCGTTAAACCTTTACATTTTTATATTATTTTCCACGACGTTACATGTTCTTCGCGGACGCAGATCTGATCGCTGAAGCCTTTTCTTCAACTGGTTTTGAGGCTTAAGTCAAATTAGGTAATAATGATAACAGCTGTTAGCCATCGGAAGTAACTGTGGGTTTTCGCAAGGCTACCTCTGAGCCAAAGATGTCGACATTAGGTTCTCAGCTATATTACACGTGAGGCTTCGTGGTAAAATCAGGCGCTCTCACAAATTATAATGAAATCAAGGAAACAGGCATTTTTCTCTTCGTTTCGTAATGTTTTAAATTGATGTTTCTACTTTTGGCTCAACGCCTTTTATGTCTAAGTAAAAACACATTCATTTCTGTGTGAATTTTTTGAGAAACGTTGATTAAAGGCACACATAAAATAAAGTTGCAGTTTTCAAGGATTCTCAAGGTTTGGAATCCCCACACTTTGGCGGTCGTTTTCTCACTAATTTTACTTCTGAAACTAAGAGACCACAACCTCCTTCAATCACAAATACCACGACTTCTATTCAAGATAAATGGATATTTTTTTCATCTAAAGCAACACAAACAAAAACTTTGAGAACAAACCTATAACTCCAAAAATATGCCCACAAAATTTGACAAAGGCTGATTTCACCGCGTCGTGACACTTATTAACTGTACTGTTAACTTCTGAGTCAAAGATGTTACCCCTAGGTACTCAGTTATATTGACTCTTCCCTCTAGGTAAAGTTAAGTAAAGTACAGTTGTTCCTGCATCCGACCAGGACATTGGGGATTGCCTTGTCAGTGAGACAATTTTCTGGGCCTTCGGCATGGTTGGGTGGCCAGTTCCTTTCCACACCGCCTTTACTTCCCAAACTCGAAGTCAGGTACCCATCACTGCTGGGTGGGCAGGAGGGGGTGAAAAAAATCCGTGTCCGAACAGAGGCTCGACCCGGACTTTTCGTTTAGGAGACGAGCGCACTAACCGCTCCGCCACCGCACCCTCTCCCTCTAGGTACTCAGCTATATTGACTCTTCCCTCTAGGTACTCAGCTATATTGACTGTCATCGACTGTTCTACCTTACTCTGCCACTAGCACTTTCATCACCCCAGCCTGGAGCCGTGGGCCCAGCCACAGGTGATAATAAACTGTTGTGTAGC
>NW_004797353.1:1516264-1518646 GCF_000002075.1 Aplysia californica | reverse complement strand
ACACAGGCACACACACACACACACACACACACACACACATACACACACACACACACACACACACACACACACACACACAAGAAAAACTATCGAGATAGATGGGGGATACTTTAACATCCCCCTGGTGAAATATTTCATCCACACGCTAAATTATATTACCCATGCAAAGTGAAATCCATGAAGGAATATATAAATATAACGGGTATAAAAGTCGTTGAGCAAAAAACGAAAAGAAATCGAAAAAATAAAATTGCCGAACGAGTGGAAAAATGTCGTTTCTTTTTATTTCATTATTCTGACGAGCGCCTGCTTGATTTCACCACGATGCCTCACTGTATGTTACTCTCTTGTAATACCTCTAATCTTCGGCACCTACATTCTAGTCGTGTTGCAAAAATATGCCGTAAATCTATCGATCTATCAATCTATCTATCTATCTATCTATCTATCTATCTATCTATCTATCTATCTATCTATCTATCCTTCCTGTCTATCTATCCACACTAAAACAAAATCAGACCCTGGGATCACATCTGTTGTAGCGAGAGAGCCGTCTGTCGGTTGTTATCCCCGGACTTCCCACGGCTTCCTCACTATCCCCCACCCTCTCCCCACCCCCCACTAACCCCCGTCTCCGCCTGGGTTCTGGTTGAGAGACTTAAGTCCCGCTTGATTAGTTGTCACTAATGATTCCCTGATCATGTGATCGGATTGTCTGGTGCATACACACACACACACACACACACACACACACACACACACACACACACACACACACACACACACACAGAGAGAGAGAGAGAGAGAGAATCCAGTGTAGGTCACTCACTTTCTGATCAGAAAAATGAGGAAGCGACCAGTCCACTTTCTGGGCCACTAAACTCGACATAAAGACTCTGAACATCTGGCTCTTTATGGGATAATAAAAGTCAAACGAGGTAGGGGTATACCTAGAGACTTTTTTTTGTTGGAAAAGTTGAACGGATGGGTGACGGGGAAAGATCAAGATGGTTACGGTTTTTTTTCTTTCCAAAAATATAAATTTTAGACTATCCGAGCGGAGAGATAAAAGGGGAATCATGATCACTGATGTGTGTTGCAGATCTGGCTTAACATAATTGTATATGATAAACGTATTGCACACTATATTGTTATCGACACTTGGTAGATAGATAGATAGATAGATAGATAGATAGATAGATAGATAGATAGATAGATAGATAGATAGATAGATAGATAGATAGATAGGCTGAGCCTGTGACTAAGACTGAAACTATGACTAAGAATGAACAATAAGGATCCTACGGATCAATTTCCTTGTTCTCTTTTACGTCTTTACCCTAATCAACTCTCCTCTCTCATGATGCATCAGCGGAAATAATCAATGAAGGCATTACGTGAACCGCGAGAGCGTTTGCAGGAAAAGACAAAAGGCTGAAGTACTCTCGCTGCTCTCCCTTCAACTGGGTGCCTCTTAAGGAATTATCTGGCTTACATGAAAAGGATTGTGAACGGGGGGGTACGTTTTTGTCAATCCTTGCTTATCAATGTGTCTTTAGAAGGCGAAGTCTGTCATGTGTCCATCTCACTACCTCAGAATTACACATTTCTATCTGGCATTTTTGGCCGTTTTGAGAGACCATGGCGTCGGGAACCGAATGTTCCTTCTGCTCTATCAGAATCGTAAGATTAATCAGTGTCACTACCAAGATATTCAAAGAATTGTATTCTTAAATGCTCGACATGTGAAATTCAAAATTGTTGACGTCAAATTTCTCAAAATTTGGCACTAAGCAGACAAAACGTTGTATTTCTAGGGTAGCGATCTGTCGACAGTCTAGTCTATCACGTGACAGACATGGGGCTCTACATAGAGTGAGTGGCCGTCTACTGACGGAGGGGAGACGTAAACACAAATACACAAAACAAACTGGCAGGTACGTAAACATGAACCGCAATGTGAGGCAAAAATCCTTGAGTCAGTTCGACTTACACCCAGAGCTCTAGCAGGGCTTTGTTTTGGTAAGCGTTTTACGGCGTTCGAAATTGCATAAGGTCTTATTGTGAGTGTGCGGGACGCATAAAGCTTCTTCAGATTTGGTGGTGGGAATTCATTTTGAATTTTACCAGGGTGGCGGCTGAAGCCTACTCTCATCCATTTTGGACCACCAATGGGTCTTTGAGGTACGCAACTTACACACGAGACCTCCGAGATTTGTCGCCCTTTTCCGAGAACGCTAGGTGTTAGATCTTACCTACTATAAGATCAGGGGTGAGGCTGAAAGACCGCATTAAGAAGAAGCCTAGGAATAGCAGTATAAAGGCTGCAGGAAAAATCAGGAGCCCAGAGGAGGGGGCAAAGGGGTGGGGTGGGAATGGGGG
>NW_004797353.1:1513211-1515296 GCF_000002075.1 Aplysia californica | reverse complement strand
TGTGTGTGTGTGTGTGTGTGTGTGTGTGTGTGTGCGTGCGCGCGTGCGCTTGTGTTTATGTGTGTACACGCGCGTGTGTGTGTGTGCGTGTCCCTGTTTGTAGATGTCTTTTTCTCTCTATGTATGTGTATGTGTGTGCGTGGGTGTGTTTTTGTGTTTGTGGTACAACCAGTCAGGATCTGGGTCAGTACCAACTGACCACATCAACAGCCGGCATCTGCCCCCGGAGAGTGCTGTGTTTACGACGGAATCTACACCCACCTCTGTCCTTTGACTTCTGGAAAACCACAGGGAAATCATAAGCAAAATGTCTCATAAAAAAACTGTCGAACTTGACGATAAAGATGTGTGGATAGCTTTTCTCGCCTATTCTCTAGCCGCCCACCCCCTCACCCCTCACCCCTCACCCGTCACCCCACCATTCCCTCACCATTCTTATCCCAGAATCGTTATCAAAAACCTAGAAGCAAAGAAAAAAATCAACTTTGAATGTTTCAACAGACCAACTAAAACAAAGATAACCAACAGACACCGATGTAGTAAGATGGGCACCACCAATACGAAAGTATCAATAGGATGACTTCGGCCAAAACATCAAAAGTCTTCATGAAAGAGAAGTAGTGTTTTAAAGATAATCACACCTTGTCTAAAGGTGAAGATTACTGAGTGATACCCTAAATGATATGAGGCCTCGCGAATTAGAAATGCTGAAGCCAAGATAGAAACCCGAAAGCTGCACACACCTACAAGTGGAAATGAAGATTTTGATTGCTCCAAATGCAGCAAACTTTTCACTTCTGCAATTAGTCTGACTGGCCACAGTAGAAGCCACAAGTCATCTCCACTTTTAATTCTTCTATTTGGCTTAAGCACTGGTCATCGATAGATAGCGACGGGCGAAATGTTGTTATCAAGAATATGTAAGCTCGTATTCCTGTTTCATTTTTTACATGAAAAGATAACGGAGTTCGATTGTATCGATTTCTGGTATTGCGTGTATTCGAGTGGGCAGGACAATGCGACTAAGAGAGAGAGAGAGAGAGAGAGAGAGAGAGAGAGAGAGAGAGAGAGGGAGAGATAGAGGGAGGGGGAAAAGAGAGAGAGAGAGGGAGAGAGAGAGAGAGAGAAAAAAAGAGAGAGAGAGAGAGAGAGAGAGAAAGAGAGAGGGGGGAAGGAGGGAGAGAGAACCGGGGGGAGGGGGAGGCTTTTGATTTGTCGGGGTTGTGTGAGGAGGGGGAAAGGAAGGGAGATGGGAATGGAGGATACTATTGACTGATTTGATTGGGGGTGGGGGTAATGGAGGGGTTCTATTGACTGGCCAACAGTGGGAGTATGCTATTGCTGCCATCTGGACTATCGACTGTTCCCAGTGGGGAAACGCCCACGGATAAAATAATCACAAAGACCAGACGCAATACCACAATATTGACGTTGTTTCCGGGGAGGAATCCCAGCGGAATGATTACGTCACGATGGCAATGACGAGGAGCACTTGGCCCTCGTCCGGGGCAGTCACTGTCCACTTAGTGACTTAGTGCTCCCGGCGGTCATTTCGTGGTCCTGGAAATGTACGCTCTATGGACAGTGTCAGTTCTGTTACATTGTACTTTACACGCTTTTGACTGTCGTCAATTCTGTTACTTTACACACTCTCTGCTGTCAGTTCTGTTATTTCATATACTTTGTACTGTCAGTTCTCTATTATTTCATACTCTTCGTATTGTCAGTTCTTTTATTGTAAACGCTCTATACTGTCAGTGTCAGTTCTGTTACATTATACACTCTGCACTGTTGTCAGTTCTGCTACTTTTGAAAAAGGAGTCACCAAACCACACCCCCCCCCCCCCCCCCGGGGAAGGCAAAAAAACAAACGGGAGGGACTTATGAAAACAATCTTAAAGGGTTTTTTTTCTTGATTGAATGCAGCCACCCCCAAGCGAGTCTTGGTGAAATATTGAAAGCCAAATGCGTTTCCCAAATCCCCTTTTTATTTTAAAAAAAAAAATTCCTATTTACGTGGTTGTTTATTAATTAATTAATTAACCAATTTATTTATTTTTTGACCATGACCGAGGGCTAGCCCGG
>NW_004797353.1:1511890-1513111 GCF_000002075.1 Aplysia californica | reverse complement strand
GAGAGAGAGAGAGAGGAGAGAGAGAGAACCGGGGGGAGGGGGAGGCTTTTGATTTGTCGGGGTTGTGTGAGGAGGGGGAAAGGAAGGGAGATGGGAATGGAGGATACTATTGACTGATTTGATTGGGGGTGGGGGTAATGGAGGGGTTCTATTGACTGGCCAACAGTGGGAGTATGCTATTGCTGCCATCTGGACTATCGACTGTTCCCAGTGGGGAAACGCCCACGGATAAAATAATCACAAAGACCAGACGCAATACCACAATATTGACGTTGTTTCCGGGGAGGAATCCCAGCGGAATGATTACGTCACGATGGCAATGACGAGGAGCACTTGGCCCTCGTCCGGGGCAGTCACTGTCCACTTAGTGACTTAGTGCTCCCGGCGGTCATTTCGTGGTCCTGGAAATGTACGCTCTATGGACAGTGTCAGTTCTGTTACATTGTACTTTACACGCTTTTGACTGTCGTCAATTCTGTTACTTTACACACTCTCTGCTGTCAGTTCTGTTATTTCATATACTTTGTACTGTCAGTTCTCTATTATTTCATACTCTTCGTATTGTCAGTTCTTTTATTGTAAACGCTCTATACTGTCAGTGTCAGTTCTGTTACATTATACACTCTGCACTGTTGTCAGTTCTGCTACTTTTGAAAAAGGAGTCACCAAACAATACCCCCCGTGTGAAGTCAAAACAACAAACGAGACGGACTAATGAAAACAATCTTAAAGTGTTTTTTGTCTTGATTGAATGCAGCAACCACGAAGCGAGTCTTGATGATATATTGAAAGCTAAATGCGTTTCGCAAATCCCATTTATATATTAAGAAAAATATTCTTATTTACGTGTTTGTTTATTAATTAATTAATTAACTAATTTATTTATTTTTTGACTATGACCGAGGTCTAGCCTGGTATATAACTTCGATGATCCATACTTATTTGGCAAAATGATGTATGGCTATTAATTGCTAAAGAACATGCCCCCTCTAATTGTTTCCATACACGCAAAGACCAACATGGCTAATGCTGGGTTGTCCTTGTTTTGCCAACGTCGTATATATATACGTTGCTATTATATACGGTAGGCCTACGTATACTGGAAAAAAACCCAAATAAAAATAATGTTAAAAATGTCTTTCTTGCTATGGGTCATTATCTCTATTACGCTTCTGCTAGAATCGGATGGTCGTGGATAAACTCCCCTCCCCCCACCCGCTC
>NW_004797353.1:1502648-1507648 GCF_000002075.1 Aplysia californica | reverse complement strand
GATAGATAGATAGATAGATAGATAGATAGATAGATAGATAGATAGATAGATAGATAGATAGATAGATAGATAGATAGATAGATAGATAGATAGAGAGAGAGAGAGAGAGAGAGAGAGAGGGGGGGAGGGAGAGAGAAAGGGAGAGAGAAGAGAGGGGGGAGAGACACAGAGAGAGAGAGAAAGAGAGAGAGACAGAGAGAGAGAGAGAGAGAGAGAGAGAGAGAGAGAGAGAGAGAGAGAGAGAGAGTACATCTGACACCATTTGGGTCTCCGGATACCGTAGAGTAACTACCTCCAGGGAATTTGTTTGTTTCCTTAAGTTTTCACACAGCACCAGTGCACTGTTCCAAGAACACTTTTAGATATTTCACCCAGCCCGCCATAGAAATAAGAAAGAGAAAGGAAAACTGTATCAGATAATTGATGAGAAGTTGATCACTCGGTGCAACATTTATCTCCACCGCACCCCCCCCCCCCCACACCCCCACCCCCCCCCCCCCCCCAGGGATCTGTTATGTGATTATTACAACAGGCCCCCGCCCCCCCCCCCCCCCTAAACAAAATTGCTTTAAAAGTCCTTCTTTTCAACATAGCCATATCACAAGCAAAACATGTAGCTTTTAGAATCCCTCATTATGATTATATCGGGGGTTACCGATTTGAAAGGGAACAATAATTCTAATATAAGTTATTCAATTAAAAAACTGAAGCAAGTCATTGTATACTGGAATAAAAGTCATGAGAATCAATCCTAAACAGAGGCTACAGAAACTGTGTGGATTCTTTGGAAATGAAATCTTCGAATGTAACTTAAGGCAAATAATTACAGTTGGGTGTTTTTTTTCTTTAAAGTCAGTTTCTCTTGTAGTTCTTCCAGACATAACGGATTATGATTATAGAGCTTCTTGATTCTGAGGCAGACAGAAGCATTTCATAACAGTTTCTCCTTTCCCACCCCTCATCCTCCTCCACTTCCTCTTCCTCTACCCCTCCTTTCAACAGTGTAACGAGTAGCCGAAGAAGTCAAACAAGGCTCATTCCCATCCCCCCAACCACTTCCTCTATCCTTAGTTCAACCCCCCTCCCTCAGCCCACCCCTTCTCCTCCACCACACCCCCACCCTCTTTCTCACTCCCTAATTAAGAAAAAAAGATCGACTACACTAACAGGCAACTTTTTGCCAAGTCTTTTCTCCAACAAGATTCCGCCGAATCCTGTAAACTGACAGTGTTGGAAAGGTTTCTTCAGGAAAGTCCATGCACTTCAGAGAAGAGTACAAGGTCATAATTTGTTCTAGTCCAAGTTTGAATTCCCTCCCATTTTCCATCGGCCGTATGACACAAGTCATAGATCGTAATGAAACAACCTGGTATCTTGAGATGGATGTGAGCCCGATTGGGCCAAAATGAAAATCCACATGACAGACTGAAGGATTATGGGTCGGGAAAAAGTACGGACTTAAAGTTCACTGGCAGTCAAAGGATTTGAGATCTTGGACTGGGGAGATACGAGAAATCTGGGACAGCGAGGGCGAGACATGTCAATGCTATTGTGAGAGGGGGAGAAAGTTCCTTCACTCAAAGAACTACGACTCACATCACAGGAACAACAGTGGAGACCCCGAGAGTCCACAGGGTAAAAATAGGCGGAGATCAAAGAGTCTGGGTGTAGGATTTTGTTGTATAACTTTGGCGTGGTGGGGATGAAAACACAATGGTGAGGGGGTGGGGTGAGGGTGGGGGAGATAATATGTATCATTGTGTGGGGATGTCCTAGGGTGGCTGGTGGGTGTTCCGGGGCGACCTACTACAGAGAGGCGAACAGCACGCGAGGGAGTGCACAAAAAAGGCGAGGAGTAGGGGGGGGGGCGGTGTTTGTTGGAGGTCGCTTCATATGAGTGTTGCCTGAATTGGCACTTTGGGTGTTGGGGGGAAAATACAATCTAAAAAACAAACTTAATCTCTTTCTTTCTGCTGCTATAAAATGATTTAAAAAAGAAAGACACTGAGAAGATTGTAAAGGAACATTGAAAAATATTCTGGGCTTTAATGTTTGAGTTTGGGTTTTTTTTGCTTGTTGTTTCGATGGTTTGTTTTGTACCTGTTTGTTGTTTTTACTTCTGTAACGTACTATTGTAGTCGAGTTCGAAATAACGACATCTTGCTTTGCTTTAATTAAAGTGGATCTTTTTTTTCGTTTTTGCTCCAGTCTAATTCTCTCATTGGCTCAATTGAAGTTGAGTTTTCTCTCAAATCTTAGTGCTGATCATTTTGATGACTGTGGAGTTTTTATTGTAACCTAGTACAGAACGAATTGTGGGATATTTGGCGATTATTA
The DNA here is from genome assembly GCF_000002075.1 of Aplysia californica. Classification (NCBI taxonomy): domain Eukaryota; kingdom Metazoa; phylum Mollusca; class Gastropoda; order Aplysiida; family Aplysiidae; genus Aplysia; species Aplysia californica. The sequence continues at coordinate 1,505,311 of NW_004797353.1, read as the reverse complement.
GATTTGTCCAAATCCCTTGCCTGAGGTCCCTGGATTCTGTGAGGAGCAAAAGAGGATTTTCAAAATGTTAAAACCAGATCACGTCACAAAAGGAGCTGTCGGTTTATCCGGAAATCAAAATAGTAAACATTGTCAATATCTTATGACTGGCAAAAAATGGAAGGGGTCTAGTTTTGAAAAAAAAAACCAAAACCAAAACAAAACAAAACAAAACAGAAACCAACAACAAAACCACCTTTCAATTAGGTTATTGCGACAGCGCAGCCAACAATGCCGAGCTTGGGTTGTCTGTGTTTGTTGCTCTTCTCTGGATCGTCCGTCGACCAACAGGGACAAACAGATACAGGACAACCCCACCATGACAAGGAATTAAAATAAATTGTAAATTTCAACACCCCCCCCCCTTCTCCCCCCTCAATTCTTAAAATCTTCAAAACCATAAGTTCAAATCGTATTTATTGCTACATAACGCCAGGGCGACCTTCATGTGGCCCCCAGTAGAGCGGAAATCCCGGGTGAGAGAACTAGGTCAAGTCAGTTCCACATGGAGGGCTAAGGTTTACTTTACCTGAGAATGGAACATGATAGAAAACATTCACACGGTCGAACCTGCGTAAAACCGCCCCACCCATTGTTGAGGAGAAAAGTGGCCGTCTAGGACGGGTTGCTGTCGAAGATAGGACTGATGAAAAGGGTTTTTAAAAAAACAACAAACCATTTCCTTTTGCAGTCCCAAGCGGAGGTGATTGTAGGCTTAGGACTGCCATTAGGTTAATTGAAAATGGTTTTTCTTTATTATTTTTCGTTTTGTTTTGTTTTTTCTAAGGGGAGTAAGGAGGTTTTTGTTGTTGTTGTTCTTTTTTTAGGGGGGGGGGGGGGGGTGGTGTTCTTGTTTTTAAGGGGATTTACAACTCTCTCTGAGTTGTCAGCTGGAGTTGGTTGCAGGTTCGGGACATGGGTTATATTTCTACATTGCCATCATCATGGGCTGGATTTATCTGAATGTGTGGAACATTTTTGTTTACGCAGAGCGACGAAGTGTCGGAAACTTCTGTAACAATAATAATATGAGTTAAATTCTACAAAGTGTAGAAATCTCGCGACTGCTGTAATGTGTGTTAAATACTTCAAAGTTTATCCAACGAGAAAGTGAATGTGCAAGGGTAAAACAAAACAAAATTTATCAGGCGATGAAGACAAGGTAAAATAAACAAAAAGGTCGCCACCACTCGGAGAACGACCGACGCTTTTGTCGCAAGTTCATGTTCACGTCCATTGTTAAAGCCTGGGTAAACAGTGACCAGACATCTCACTTACGATTTGTGTGTGAGTTGTGAGCGCGCCTCGCCTTAGAGGGAGTGCCCACATACGCAATCGGGTCTGGTCGGATCGGGTCGGGCCCATTGGGTAGTCAGGGCTAGCCAAATTGAGGGCGCGAAGCGGCCTTTGTGGCACAAACCGATCGACACGATCGGTGACCCACAAAAAACAAACGTTTGTTTTCGGGCCAACGAAAGGCGCAATCGGTTGGTTTGGAGCCAATCACAACAAGACTGAGTCACGTGTCCATTTTGACCCATGAATACATTAAGTAGGCTGGGAATTCCAGGTTTCGGTCTCACTGTCTTCTCACTTCTCACAGCGGGTTTGGGGCACTCATAGGCCTAGAGGAAGAAGAAGAAGAAGAAGAAGAAGAAGAAGAAGGAGGAGGAGCACTACAGAGGGAGGGTGGTGAGAGTGACTGGGATTGAGAGAGATAGGTTGAGAGATATAGCTCTATGCAGAGACCTAGCAATGTAAACATTGCTAGATCTAGGTCTTTGATAAAAATGGGGAGTGAGAAATAGACAAGAAAGGAGAGAGACACTAAAGCAAGCAAGCAAGCACTCACGCACACCCCCCCCACCCCACACCCCCCACACACACAGAGGGGGAGACAGAGAGGGGGAGTGCGGGAAGTCCAAGAGTACCGTAGGCCTACGGGTACTTAATGTATTCATAGGTCAAAGGTTTAGCCAATCCTAGCCTGGTTTACGCCCTCTGTGTAGTTGCATGTAGGATAAAGGTTTCCCTACTTTGACTTCCAGGTCGTCAGGTACAATCGCGGCGGGGTTGTAGTGTGTACTGAACCACAAGAAAGCGACTCGACACGATCGGTCAGACCCGACCCGACCCGACCCGACCAGATCGCGTATCTGAGAACCCCCTATACTATACTATTACGATTTGAGTATGAGTTGTGAGTGGGCTTATGGGTAATGTCGGACCACACACTTCCCTCTCCAGCAGCTGATAACTTATTGTTACCCATTGGTCCACTTGGGTCAGCAATAATATGTTGGACCTTCCCAGAATGATCGGACATTGGGGGTACTAACAATAACGACAGGTAAATGGATTTATGGCACCCGTCCACAGCACTAGGGGTCGATATATTTTTTGTGATAGTCGGTTAATGAAATAGAGCGGCCTTGACCACCTTGGACAGGTGCCCGATTAACACATACAGTGCAATTATTTTGAAAAAAAAAAAGTCAAGGGGGGGGAATGGAAAGTGGCTGCTTGTGCAGGTGGCCTGTATGACAAGGTCGACTGTATTTTAAAAAAATATTATACACACACGTGTGTGTATGTGTGTGTGTGTGTGTGTGTGTGTGTGTGTT
>NW_004797353.1:1501302-1502548 GCF_000002075.1 Aplysia californica | reverse complement strand
GTGTGTGTGTTCACGTGTGTGTGTGTGTGTGTGTGTGTGTGTGTGGTCCGTGCGTGTGTACAGGCATTGTATTAACCTTAGCTAAGTAAATATTAAGGAAGTAAGTAGACAAGAGTTAATATATTGATTGTTATTACGTGGAGTTAATTTAAAAATCAACTCTCATGACCTCTCAATTTGAACGTAAGTGTCGATCTTGGAGGAATGCAAATGACGCTTTCTCGTGGATTTTCAAAGGTGTTAAAATAAGTTATCATTTCCTTTAGAAAGGCGTTAGATCTAGGGTTGTCCTTGTTTGGTTCAACCCCGATGGCGATGTGGCTGTTAGGCTCAGGCTCGACAAACCGGTCGATCATTGGATTTTCTCAGAACACAACAAAAGAAAGACAGAGTAAAAAATAACAACAAGAACAACAAAACGAAATAAAAAAGAACCAAAAACCCCCCACAGCAAACACATCAAGCACAGTCAAACACACAAAAATCGACCACGAACAAAGCTTCCCCCTATTTCAGACACAAGTTTCCGCTCTTTCAGTTTTCACAAGGAAGCTACCAAAAGTGCTGCCAAAGTGAATCTCTGTTATCGCCTGTGCATTTCAGTTTCTGAGAAAACCAAAGGAAACATTGAATTAACAAAGTGTGATGGATTTGTTTTTGAATAATTTATCTATCCTGGTAGACTTGCCTCCCAATAGCCTTTAGGTCTCCTGAGAAATTCGCTGGAAACTAATTACCGACCTCCCAGTCGGAGTGTAATAGATAAAGAGTAAAGAGTTTTTGTCCCATTCCAGTCCCCGCTAAAACAGCAGACTTTGGATTGGTTTGTGGTAAAGCAACTTTATGGCTGCATTGGCTTCCTCCTTTAAAAAAAAAGTAAAATACAAAACCATAACAGTAAAACATTGATTTCCAGATAAAAGGTCATCCCTCAGTTTGAAGATGATTTGTCTGGCTAGAGGTTCTTGGGACTGACGTCACAACAATGGCGGCACATCTACCATCACTTCCTCTCCCACCCGCACCTTAAGTCTTACCACAACTTAAAAGGAATCGTTCTAACCTATCCCAGAACACAGTCCCCTCCAGTTACTTTGTCTATGCCCAGGCTGCCTTTTTGGCCCTGTTTTCTCTATTTTCTCCCTATCTTTCTTGCCTCCCCCCTTCTCTCTCTCTCTCTCTCTCTCTCTCTCTCTCTCTCTCTCTGTGTCTCTCTGTTTTTCTCTCTCTCTCTCTCTCTCTCTCT
>NW_004797353.1:1497285-1499948 GCF_000002075.1 Aplysia californica | reverse complement strand
CTCCCTCTCTCTCTCTCTCTCTCTCTCTCTCTCCCTTTCTCTATGTTTTTCTCTCTCTCTCCCTCTCTCTCTCTCTCTCTCTCTCTCTTTCTGTCTCTCTCTCTCTTTCTCTCTGTATTTTCTCTCTTTCACTCTCTTTCTCTCTTCTTCTCTTTCTCTTTTCACAATCTTTCCCTTTTGCCGTGGCGTCCCAAAAAACTTGAAAATAATTTCATGCGATTACTGTGTTAAAGCCTTGCACTATCCACTCACGCAACATCCAAATCTAAGGTTATATAATAAACTGCATCGTCTAGCTGATTGGAATTACATCTAAGAGACACGGCACCTCAAAATTAACCATATAAAATCATTGGCAAAATTAGGTGAAATCACAGAAACTTAAAGTGTTTGTGCTTGTACTGGGTTGCATCAACATTACTGAAATGGACATGCATGGCATTATATCAAATTAATGAAGGTAGAAAAGTCTTTTTAGATCAGACCCAGTGGTGATTGCCCCAAGACTGCCACAAGGATCAGCCCTATCATCGTTCCTGCTCAACATAGTATAAACATGCAAAATTGCCAGGATCGGTGTAAGTGGACATGAATAATCCTAACTTTTGCAGATGATGTGATGGTCTAAGGACAAGGTTGTGATAGGCTAGTAGTTGGGCGGATGCTACAGGACAGGCTGAGCACGGTCGCAGATTGGTGTGAGGAATACAATGCGGTCATCAACCCAGACAAAGTACAGGTCATCTGGTGCTCACTCAACAACCGCATTGTGAAAGATCCTACGCCTCCAATTGTGTTTGACCACTTTCTCATAGACAGACAGCATTAGTCAAAGTACCTGGGAATCACTCTGGACAGGACACTTCTTTCTGAAAACATATTGTCAATGTTGCTGTCAGGGCTCAGAAGGGCATTAATGTAGTGAAGACCCTGGCTTCTGCGGGAACTCAACAGATAGTTCTCTTTCTCTTAATGCAGCGGTTGTTCTGTCAGTCATAGACTATGGTCTGGGCTTCCTCTCTCTGTCCAAGACTCAGATATGCAGGTTGGAGAGAGCACAGAATGAAGCTATGAGGGAAGTCTTGGGTTGCACAAAGGACATCCATGTCGTCTGTATGAGATACATCCTTGACCTGGTCAGCATCAAAGTGAGGCATAAGGTGGCACAGGCAAAGCTGTACTTGAATGTTTTAGAAGACCCGAGGCACCCTTTGCATGACAACCTGGGCAGCATCAAAGGAAACAGGATCAAACGGGGCAGCTCATGGATGGAAGAAGCTGAAGACTCCTTGAGGAAAATTTGTGGCGTCGATGAAATAATAATATATGCAGTGGAAAGGAATGGTTTGAACTGAACCCCGATTGCAGAAGCCTGGCCAACGTTCACATCACTATGGGTCGTGAAAGACGGGAATGTGCTGCGGTCATTAACGACAATGACATGCGGCAGTTAATTGAGGAGCACTCTAAGCCAGAAGACACAGTGATCTACACGGGTGGATCGGTCAGGAAGAGTGAGAGAAGTGGGTGGGATCTGTGGTGTACAGTGGGAACAAACAGGTTCATTGCATGTCAGGGGCCATAGAAAGAACAGCTTCAAGCATTAAAATGGAGATTGAAGCCGTACCAAGAGCGCTTGGCTGACTTCAAAATACAAGACCAAGAACTACCCATCTCATTATTGTCACAGACTCCCAGAGCATCCTGCGAAGGGTTGAGAAAGGGCTGCTTCGGAGTGAATTGATGAACCCAATACAACACTCATCTCTTAGAGCCATCAGGTGGATATTCTGTACTGGCCACTCAGGAGCGAAGGGTAATGAGGAGGCTGATGGGCTAGCAGGCAGTGCCGTGGTTGATGTTGAGGTGAAATTTGACAAAGGAGAAGTCTTGAAGACCCTTGAGGAAAAGTTGCGGGATGAGGAAGACAGGGAGACCGCAGAACACTACGCAACCATCAGAACGCGGAAAATGGGGATAGAGAGGGGAGACAGAAGAAAGGAACGATTATTTGGAAAGGAAAGACGTCGCCATAATCAAAGAGTCACTTGAACAATCAGTATAAATACCTTGCGGGCTTTGGTGCTGAGGGGAACTGAGAACTTATGAACCTGTCCAGTGTGCAATGACGTTGTTGCCCAGGACAGAACAGAACAGAACAGAACACAGAACACATTGAACAACATGGTTGAATGACTGGGAAACAAGACAGTCACAAAACCCTATCCTAGAATTACAACGTTCTATCTGCGCAGTACCTGACGTTTTTGGTAGAGCAGATGGAACATTAAATTTGTTTTCTGACCTCATTGTCTTAGTAACTCAAATGGCCTTAAATGCTAGATAGAACTTTTTAAAGTTTGAGTAAAGGTTTTACGGCGTTCGCAACTGCATGAAGTCATATGAGCGCCGAGATAGAACTTTGTAATTCTGAGGTAGTGAATTACAAGCAAAAGCATGGAGTTAATATGAAATTTATTCATTTGTATTTTGTTGTTGTTGTTGTTGTTATCGTTATCGTTATCGTTGTCGTTGTTGTAGTTAATGCAGTTGTGGTTGTTATTGTTGCTGATGTTGTCGTTTTTTGTTGTTGTAGTTTGTTTGTTTGTCGTTGTTGTTTTTGTTGTTGTTGTTGTTGTTGTTGTTGTGTGTGTGTGTGTGTG
>NW_004797353.1:1495652-1497056 GCF_000002075.1 Aplysia californica | reverse complement strand
CCCCGGGGTGACCGCCTCCTCCAGGGAGGGTGTGGGACTGACAATCTGTGCTTGTTTGTCCTCCCCGTAATAATTATAACAACAACAGTAACAAAAACAACAACTTGATGATATAATATTCCGGCGGTGGCATCTCTTTGGGTAGGATTCAGGGAGATTGGACTGCCTCACCCGCTACCCAAGAGAGGCGGTGGCCCTGGCGAAGAGCACGCTCTTCGGGGCTCCAAACATTTCGAACGGATAGGCTACCTCACACACACAGCAACAACAACAACAACAACAACAACAACAACAACAACAACAACAACAAAAACAACAACAACAACAACAACAATATCAGCATCATCATCAACAACAGCACTTGACGATCGTGACGACAACAACAACAACATTAACAACAACACTCCCCCTTACTATTGAAATACAAAGAAAAAAAATCGAGTCTCGTTTAAATAAAAGTCAGCCAAAGTCGATTCTAAAACCCCAAAACTGGAAAACCAGTAAAAAACCGTGAAGCTCTAGACAAGCTCAAATCTGGGGCCTGGCGTTTTCAAATAACAATCATGGGTGAGTGATGGTTGCGCTCCGAGTCTGTGGCTATTGGTCGTGGAGAAAGTCATGCATAATAAAAATCTGCAGTCTGGTACGTTTGGTTGTGAGCTTGGACGAAACCGGAAAAATAAATGCGCTTAGTTTTTGGCGCGGAAACTTTGGCAGGTCAGGAGCAGAAGTCGTTTCTGGGCTGACTGAATACATTTGGCATTTTTGTAATTGAACAAATACACTTAATAATTTTTTTTCTAAATATTAGAACAAACACGTTCAATATATTTTTTATATTAAAAAATATTCGAATAATTATTTTTTTATATTAGATATTAGAACGAATACGTTCAATAATTATTTTTAAAAAATATTAGAATGAATATTATGTTAAATAGTTTCAGTTTAAAAAAGAATATTAGAACAGATACGTTCAATAATTTCATTTATAAAAATAGTAGAACAAATGGGTTCAATAATTGTATTTAAAAATATTAGAACAAAATTAAATACGTTCAATAATTTCATTTTGAACAATTATTAGGACAATAAATACCCTCAATATTTTTTTCATAAGATCTAGAACAAAAATAAATACACTTGTGATACGGCACGGTCAAATCAGGAGCTCGTCAAATTTTGGGGCATAAAGGTCTTGTGTTGTTGGCATACTCTATACGTGTTTATTTGCCTTGCTTTTTTTTCCTTTTTTTTTTGAAAAGCCATCTACCTTGAATAGAAGTCGAGACGTTTGTGATTGAAGGAGGACGGGGTCTCCTGGACTTGGTGATTTACAAGCTTGAGCAAATCGAAACCGAAATTTACATGTTTGTGCCTTTCGATAACATTGCCTTGTGTGTG
>NW_004797353.1:1494250-1495541 GCF_000002075.1 Aplysia californica | reverse complement strand
GGGGGGAGGGGGGTGTGCTTGGTAAAACCCGCTCTGAAACAATGCGTTCTTAAATGGACATAAAAGGTGATGTGCAATAGATATTAAAATCCTAAAATAATTGCGAAAGGGTTGAAAATTGTCCGGGTTTTTTTTCAATTTTACTATTTTGATGATTTTTATTATGAGATACATTTATTATCAATTTGGCACGAGAACAAATACATTTGTTTTTTATATGAAAACAAATACATTGTTATTTGATATCAATACAAATAAAAAAAATCAAGATCTCCTCGGTGTTCCTGTATATCTGTCTTAATGCCCTGTGTATGTCTTTCGCTCTGACCAATCGGAGAAGGACGTTAAATTCAAGGGTTCCGACTCTAAAATAACTACAGATTTGAGAGGGGCATTAAACATGTTCAGTCAGCAATGCTGCGAAGTGGTTGGGATACTGGTGTACATCCTTTCACGTCCATCTCCTAGTGTACGGGTACATCCTGTCACGTCCTTCGGCGATGCGTCTATATAATCAAATAATCACTGCTTTCCTTCCTAATTTTGAAACATTGTCGCTGTCAAATTCATCCATAAACGTATACCTCTTAAATTAAATGTAAAAAGACGTTCGTAATCAACAATGAACAGTATGCCTAACATTCAAAACGGTTTCACGGCCACAGAAATAGCCTCCTCACCCCTCTCGGGCCACTCCAAAAGCAGTCGCAAGCCCTGATTATGTAAGCTAACTAACACTGGTCGAGTCTACCTCACAAATGTGAGGGGAACTAACTCCTAATAATCTCTTGACTGCTGCATGTGCTTGTTATTTTCCCTCGACTTTCCTTTCTTCTAGTGTACGGGTACATCCTGTCACGTGTTTTTATTGTACGGATACATCCTGTCACGTGTGTGTGTCTATTGTACGGGTACCTGCTGTCACCTACGAGTACATCCTGTCACATCTGTCTTGTCTTCTAGAGCACGGGTACATCCTGCCACGTGTGTCTCCTGGTGTATGGGTACATCATGTCACGTCTGTTTCAGCGTGTATACCTGATGGCCGGTTTCAACAGTCCGACAAACGGCAGACTACATATTGACATAACTAAGTGCAGCGATTGTGTACATAGTCGTGGATGTACACATGTCTCACTCTGTGTGTGTGTGTGTGTGTGTATACGTGTGTATGTGTAAGTGTGTACGTGTGAGTATGTGTGTGTATGCGTATGTGGGTATGTGTATGTGTGTATGTATGTGTGCTTGTGTGTGCCTGCGCGCGCGCGTGTGCGTGTGTGTGTGTGTGTGT
>NW_004797353.1:1491137-1492594 GCF_000002075.1 Aplysia californica | reverse complement strand
TTGTCAGTGGCGGATGGTGGGTACAGGATGATCTGGTTGAGAGTAGTGATGTGTGGAGATCGTCAACTCTGGGTATGAGCGACGGTGGGAGGGAGTAGTTGTGGGATGTTGTGAATGTTGTTAGTGCTAGTGATGGTGATGCTGTTATTAATAATGTTTTACCAAAGCTGTTATTACTGATGTTATAACGGTACTGTTATTCGAGCGAAAGCGAGGCTCTTTTTCGGCTCCACTGTCCAAAAAACTCCATTCGAATTGCCATTGTTCATGGACATTCAAACATAATGTTATTACGGTTGCTGTTGTTGTTATTGTTGTTGTTGTTGCTGCTGCTGCTGCTGCTGCTGCTGTTGTTGTTGTTGCTGCTGCTGCTTTTGTTGTTGTTGTTATTGTTGTTTTTGTTGTTGTTGTTGAATTTTGCTGTGTTTGTAGAACGACAAGCACGTACAAAAATGACCTTTGTTTTCCTCGTCATTCATTAACGTTATGCTGGGCGGGTACCACACGAAGTGCGCAAAGTTGGGAAAGCCACTCTCTTCAAACTTGATCGTGGAATGATGTAGTTAGTCAACACTTTGTTACCTCAGAATTACAAAGTTATTTTTGACATTTTGGGGCCATTTTGAGTTACCATGAGAATACCAAAAAAATGTTTTGTCTTTTCTCTCAAAATCATAAGATTATTCAGAGTCGTTATCAAAATAAAGAATTGCATTCGAACTAATTAGATACATTGTGAAATTAGAACATTTTAACGTCAAATTTCTCTTTGTAATTCTGAGGTAGCAACTTGTACGGGGATTAACAAAAAACAAAACTTTCAAACTTTTCAAGCATTGATATTGTGAAGTTTGCTTTTACCGTTGAAAAGATATAATGTATGAAAAATCGAGGAAAGGAGGGGGGCGAGGGGCGTGAGGGAGCTTAGTCGTATTGGATGATCCTAAAGAGAAACCTCTTCGTGCTGATATCCATACCTTTATTTCCCCTTTTTCTACATACAGGAAACATATACGAGGACATCTAAGTCTTATGCGACAGGATATTCATTACCACAGCAGCAGTGTATCGACTTTTTACGTGGACTTTTTTATATCTTCAAAAGTACACGAGAATCTGAAGGTTTTGATGACACTCGTTCGATAAAATCTCGCGCCTCTTACAGTCCTGGGGAAAAGAGTCCCTAGCGACCCCAATCTCATTCCAAAAGGAAAGTCCTTTCAGAAAGAAAGAAAGAAAGAAAGAAAGAAAGAAAGAAAGAAAGAAGAAAAGACACAAAAAAGAAAAAAAGAAAGAAAGAAGGAAAGAAAGAAAGAAAGAAAGAAAGAAAGAAAGAAAGAAAGAAAGAAAGAAAGAAAGAAAGAGAAAAGGAAAGGAGTGATCCAGGCCTGAGGGAACAAACTCAAAAGATCAGTCTCTGCCAGGACGTGGTGTCAGGCCGGACCCGTAGGGCGGGG
>NW_004797353.1:1488334-1489934 GCF_000002075.1 Aplysia californica | reverse complement strand
GCTGGGGTAATAATATAGTGTAAAGCGCATAGAGCCTGCTGTTGAGCGGGGATATGCGCTATACAAATGCTATCTATTATTATTATTATTATTATCTTTGAGAGGGGACATCTCTGTTACATGACATCCCCAATATGTGACATCTCTGCTGATAGGTGACGTCTCAGATAGGTGATAACTCCTCCGATAGGTGACATCTACGCAGACAGGTGACACCTCGGATTGGTGATGTCGATAGGTGACCTCCAATAGGAGACATCTCCTCGGCTAGGTGACATCTCCGATAAGTGACATCTGCGCCGATAGGTGACATCTGTGCTGACTTGGGCCTATGTATGTGTCTGTCTGTCTGTCTGTCTGTCTGTCTATCATTGTATCTGTCTGATTATCTACATCGGTCTCTTTGGCAGTTTATCTCTCTTTTCTAGAATACACAGATAAGAATGTCCTTTATTTAAAGCGAATGGCGAAAATATTAATTACCCAGGGTATGTCGACGAAACAGTTTTAAAAGCAGGTGCAGAAAAAGGTTTATCACTTGTTACTGGATACTGTTGTAACGGAAAGTGAACGCTAAGGGTTGGTGTTGAATAAGAAGAAATAATAATAATAATAATAATAATAATAATAATAATACATGAAATAATAATAACAATAATAACAATAATGATAATGATAATTAATAGCATTTGTAAAGCTCATATCTCCGCTTGACAACAAGCTCTATGCGCTTTACAGACTATAGTATTATTACCCCAACAGACCACAGAACACTCAGAAAACAGAATACGTATTTAATCCTACTTGTACTCGCATTAGCAAATACGAAAAGATCAGTCAAGTTCAAAAGTTAATATAGGAAAATAATAATCTGAATACATCCGATGCAAATCGTTTCACTAAAACGTAGAATTGGAATGACTAAAGATAGTTTCAATAAAAACGACCCCCATCCTGAAAGATAGAAACATCTAAAATGGCTACCATTTAAAGTCTATGTATGGTCAACCCTTCTATACGACTGTAAATACAGGACATTCACTAAAGACGGAGAAAATAAAATCGAAGCAACAGAAATGTGGTTTCTTAAGAGACTGTTGAGAATTTCTTGGAAGGAAAAGAATTCAAATAAGGTAGTACTCGAAGAAGGGTACGTGGGTCGCTCGCTGATCAAAACAATTAGGCCAGACAAATGAGGTTTCTGGAACACTTGAATAGACATAAGGGCTTTGACCATCTACCAGTCAGTGGTAAAATTGAAGGCAAACGAGGCAGGGGTAGCCCCAGAGCACCTACTTGAAAAGCCTTAACTGATGGTTGAGGGAGAAAGATCAGAATAATGTAGCCTTTTCAAGAGAACAATGAGCAAAGGAATGCATGGCGAACCATGATCACCGGCATATGTCTGTTGCAAATGTGGCACTTGATCTGTCTGTCTGTCTGTCTGTCTGTCTGTCTGTCTGTCTGTCTGTCTGTCTGTCTGTCTGTCTGTCTGTCTGTCTGTCGTACTCTCTCTTTCTCTCTCTCTCTCTCCTACGCTCTTTGTCTGTCTGTCTGTCTGTCTGTCTGTCTGTCCGTCTGTCTATCTGTCTGTCTGGCA
>NW_004797353.1:1485592-1487193 GCF_000002075.1 Aplysia californica | reverse complement strand
TTTCCCCCCACATTGTTTTTTCATCACTCTTCATGTGGTAAACAACGGCACTCATCATCATACTGTCCTGGATAAAATACAAACCCTTCACCCTTCATTGCTGAGTCGACGTACAGTCTTGGATGAAATACAATCCCTTAACCCTTCAGTCACCGTACAGTCTAGGATAAAAAAACAGACCCTTAACCCTTATTCATTCCCTGCTCAGTCACAGTACAGTCTAGGATGAAATGCTATCCCTTAACCATTCAGTGCTTAGTAGACACCGTAGACTAGGATAAAATACTAGCATTTAACCCTTCAGTCACCGTACAGTCAAGGGTAAAATAGAAGCATTAAACCCTTCAGTGCTGAGTAGAGGGCCGCACGTACTAGCTCGCTTTCTCCAAACCGAGTTCTCTTCTGTTTTCTCCATTGGTTCAGAGAGCGCGTCTTAGCAGTTACACTTTGTGTAGGTTTTTTTCTACTTCAACAAAAATGGTGCAATGGGGAGGTGGGAGTACGTAGGTGTACTCAACACAAAGCCTAACAGGTAGGGTTTGAAGCCCGCCTCCTAAATGATCGATGGGGTCATACAACACCTACAAAACATAACTTAGCATAAAATAGCATAACATAACATAGCAAAACATAACATAACATAACATAACATAACATAACATAGCATAACATAACATAACATAACATAACATAACATAACATAACATAACATAGCATAGCATAGCATAACATAACATAACATAACATAGCATAACATAACATAACATAACATAACACAACATAACATAGCATAGCATAGCATAACATAACATAACATAACGTAACATAACAGCATAATAGCATAACATAACATTACACAACATAACGAAAGTATTTCAGCAGTGAAAGCGTTAACTGTTCAGCTGTTGCTGTGTTTGGTTTGTTTGTCTGTGTTTTTTTGGTGTTTTTTTAAATATTCCTAGCGTCTGACCTGACAGAAGTGAGCGTGGATCCCAGCAGGAATATTTCCCGTCAATATACCATTTATCTCTGGGTTCTTGAATTCTTTGGGTCTTCTTAAAGCATCTCACTTTCATTTACAGCTGCCAAATTAATAGTGCTTACACTAGTAAAATACAAAGGAACAGTTAATTGGTTTTTACAAATTAATGTCATTGCCATTAGTTCAAAAGAAATTTCATTCCCCTCATCAAAAGAAATCCACTCTGAAATGAGAATATTTTTAAAAAATGTGATTATCATTTCCTCTACCTACAGAAATTGACCAGTATAAATAAGGCTTTCATTAAAATTGTGTTTCTTTTATTGCTCAAGACTGACGGAAGTTCCCTGTGTCTGCCTCACCACTGGGCCGATGCTCCCCTTTCCTCTTCCCTACAGCTCCAGCACAACCAACGGCCACCTCACTGGTTCTCATGGTTACTCAATTACTGACTGACTCACTCACTCACTCACCCACTCACTCACTCCGTCACTCCCTCACTCACTTTCTCACTTCCTCACTCACTCACTCACTCATTTACTCTCTCTCTCTCTCTCTCTCTCTCTCTCTCTCTCTCTCTCTCTCTCTCTCTCTCTCTCACACACACACACACACACAC
>NW_004797353.1:1480738-1481964 GCF_000002075.1 Aplysia californica | reverse complement strand
TTTAGAGAAGAAAATCTTTTGGTCGCTACCCGAATTCGAACCCGGGACCTTTGAATGAGAGGCGAACACCTTAACCTCTAGGCCACGAGAGCCCCCAGTGTGTCCTTGAGGAAGACTCAAAAAGCCTAGCTAAAAAACAAGGCTGTGTACATTGGCGACAAGCAATGGCATGGTTGTGAAATTGTTCTGTATTTGTGTAATATTTTGTATTTATGTATGTATGAGTACATGTTTAAGTATGTATGTATCTATAATTATGTATTTATGCTTGTATTATGTTTGCCATTGCAAATCTAATTGAGTGGGTGGTAGGCGGATGCTCTGGTGTGGTTTGCTCCTTCCTTCCTATCATCTATTGTCCTTATCTCTCCTTCTTTTTTGTGTACGTTACTCTTTTGTAACACCTCTATTCTTCGACACTTTTATGATTTTATAGTGTTGCAAGTGCCGTAAAAATCTTGCTAAAACTAAAAAAAGCAAACACATTAATTGTCTTTCTGGGATCAATTTTTAAAAATGTAATAAAAGGTTTTAGTTTGAGCACCGTCGACGGTCTGCCTGGTTGCTGTGTGCCTCACGGTCAGACCAACATCAGTGGGTGGCGGGAGGGTGCCCTGTTGTGCTTTGCTCTTTTTTTCCTATCAAACATTTAATCTCCTCCTCCTTTTCCGTGTATGTTACTCTCTTGTAACACTTCTAATCTTCGGGACTTATATGACCTAGTTGTGTTGCAAATGCCATAAAAATTACCACAAAAAAAAGCCCCGTGCCCCGCACTTCCTGGGCTGCCGAACCAGCTTGGGGAGACTTTCACACAACTAGGTTATAATAAGTGCCGAAGATTTAGAGGTTTACAAGAGAGTAACAAACACAAACAAGAAAGAGGAGAGAGAAGGTCGATAGATAATGTTTGATAGTTACATTAGAGGTGATAAAAAAGAATAAGAAACACAAAAAAATATGATAGAAAGGAACGATAGATAATGGGTTATTTTTTAGGAAAGAAGGAACATACCACAGATTGGCATCCTCCAACCACTCACACTTTGTTACTCACAACCACCCTTCCTCTCAGACGCATAGAGCAGAGACAACACTGGCCTTACTGCTAGCGGAAAAAAACTCCCTAAATAAATACATGTTAGAGATAATAACTCCCTTCTCTGTGTCAGCCTTGAGAGATCGCTCCGACTCACCCCCCCCCCTAAAAAACAACCTCACCCCGA
>NW_004797353.1:1474730-1476025 GCF_000002075.1 Aplysia californica | reverse complement strand
GCAAAGTTACACACACACACACACACACACACACACACACACACACACACACACACACACACACACACACACACACACACGCACACACACACCTACACATACACATATTATTTTAACAGTTTCTCGATTAGACCTGTGGTCACTCAAAGCAAGACATTCCTAACGAGGGCCCAGTGAGTGTGTTTTGGTTACCGGGTCTCTGGGGGAAGTATGTCTTGAACTTTTCCCCCATTGTCTGGGCTTTCAAAGGTCGAACCCTCTCTAACAAGTTTACATGCCCTCATTTGTTCCTTTTACATTTTTTTTCAAGAAGAGTTTTATTAAGAGAGGAGCGTGGGAACGGGCTCATTTTTTGCTGAGCCCAAAAGAATTTAGATGGGCTTTTAGTTTTTCATCGTTGAAAGCGGTGACAACAGTGATTGCGTAAACGAGCAAGTGAGTGTGTTCACTGCGTACTGAGTGCAACTTGAGGTGCAAGATTCTGAAGCAGTTTAACTGTTTCAACTGATTATTTCTTTTATTAAGAAATATTCATTACGCAAGGAAAGAGTAGGAAGTGGGAGTGGGTAGGGCTTAAGCTCTTTAACCCTTCACTATCTATGCCCAACCACTGCCTACCACTGATCTTACCTCAGCAACGAGAGGACCTTCGCCGAGAAAGCAGCACGTGCAACTTGCGAGCTGTCACGGTGACATAAAACACACATACGAGCAAATATTTCCAGAGTTCAGGAGACGTTTGTTGCCACTTTACAGTCGTCAGTGAGGGAATATTTGGTCAACACAAACTCTTCAACAAATAAAAAATTACAATTTTTTATCTATTTTTTATCTATTTTTGTTGTTGTTGTTGTAAATCTAAAGAATTGTTGCTATTTCTTAAATCTATTTTTTCACAATGTAAACAATAATTATACGAAGCCAAGCGACAAATGAAAGAAGATAAAAGCAATCAAATAGTCAGTAGTCCTTTATTTACCGACACGAGAGAGGATTCTCAATTCTGTTGTTTGTTGATAAAGCCTGACGTGATTGATTCTATTTACCAGCACCGTCGGCACACATTCACAATGGCTGTTTATTCCCAAACGGCATACATTCACAATGGCTGTTTATTCCCAAACGGCACACATTCACAATGGGTGCGTATTCCTAAAACGGCACGCATTCACAATGAGTGTATATTTTCAAATATCTGCTGAGGTAAGAGTAGTAGTTGTACAACGCATTGAGCATGCCATAAATCGTGGATGTGCGCTAAATAAAGGAAGTTAATATTATTATTATTATTATTA
>NW_004797353.1:1473168-1474210 GCF_000002075.1 Aplysia californica | reverse complement strand
TTATTAACATTAATATTATTTTATATTGTTTTTATTTTTGCCATTATCGTTATCCTCAACATCATCATCATCATCACTCCTCTTCTTCTCATTATTATTATCGCCGTCACACATTAGTTTAGTGTATGTCCAAACCGCTAGAGGGGAATCCCCATGGGTCAGCTGAGAAATAAGACTGACGCAAAGAGGTTATACATGCACATTGTATTTACTACATGTACTACAGTTCGTGGCAATTATGTCCCCTCAAAAAGGTTCTACTTAGTACAAGAGATCGTGGCAGCGATGTACCCCGCGTATCCCATCGGGGCCTGCATGTGCCCACTTTGGGACGCTGAACCTCAAGGGCAAGACATGCATAGTTCAACTTACGGGTGAGTACTTTTCGAGACTAAGGTGGAGGCGTCTCAGCGGTCTTAGGAGGAAATCTACAAGCGTGGACTGAAATATGGAGGCAGGGTGGCGTTTAATATACTAGACATCGTGAGGAGCGGGAAGGGGGCTTAGATTGTTCATGTAAATGGGGACACGCCGGTCGTGCCGAAGAGGGTAAGAAGGTCCCCCATGACTGACACGTGTGACGTCACTACTGTGAGCTCTAGTATTATTATACATAACCTCTTTGGTTTGACGTCTCCGTCTTTTATACCAGAGAGCTTACGGAAACACAGGGACTTAGTCTGTGTGGTCTTTGAGGAAAGAGAGGCACATCGACACATTAGGAGTCATTTGCTGCAAGGACAGAGTCAAACAGACAGACACATCAGAAGGAAAGAGAAAAAGTCGCAGCTTCAAGTGAGGTCGTTTAAGTACCCATCTTGTTTGTTTGAGTAAATAAAAGCACATCGCCACAATAATGGCCATGTAACTGTTGGACTTTGTAAACAATTGAAGAAAAAGGGGGTGGGGGAGGCGAGAGAGAGGGGAGAGAGAGAGAGAGAGAGAGAGAGAGAGAGAGAGAGACGGAGAGAGAGAGAAAGAGAGGGGGGTGAGTGAGCGAGACAGAGAGAGGGTGAGAGAGAGAGAAAGAAAGATATATATA
>NW_004797353.1:1470676-1472213 GCF_000002075.1 Aplysia californica | reverse complement strand
ATAGATAGATAGATAGATAGATAGATAGATAGATAGATAGATAGATAGATAGATACTAGGCGAGGGGACAAAATATTAAAAAATGAAAACAGAAATGCAGACTGGCAAGATGCCAGAATGTGACAACACTTGACGCCCCCGGGAACAGACTAAAACTTTACGCCAGTTTCAGCTGTTCCTAAATAGACAAGATAGACTGTATAGCGTACAGCATATTACGGTCCCCACACACGACAGACAGTCCCACAAACAGACAACAGACGGCCACACACACACGGCAGACGACAGACGATCTCATGTTGTTTTTGTGGACGGGACAATATCCGGTGGCGCGTGCGATATTCGGGGCAGTGATGCGCATGTGCTGGTTATCTCATCGACTTCCGTTTCGGAAAGAAGACAGTCTGTCGATGTTGAGCAGAGGGTGGGCTAGCCGGAAGAGAGAAATGGTTGGTGTGGGGTGGGGTGAGGGGTGGGGAAGAGTTGTGATAGTATCCCTGGGGTATGCATGAGACCGACCGACAGGTCTCTTGTAATGTCGCCTAATAAAATGATGTACGGTAAGGGAGGTGATTCAGGACAAATGACTCTTTCAGGACAAGTGAATTGTTTGTTGCTGGAACAAACAACCCCACCCCCCCAAAAAAAAACCCCCCAAAAAACCCCAACAACAACAACAACAAAAACAACAATCGTGTGGACGTTAGTTAACATGAAACTCTGAGAAAATCTTTAGTGTTGATATCGCTGTCAGCTAACATGTTGTCTGTGGTGTAAATCCCTCTCGTCAGCATTCATCGATGATGGGCTCTTATGACATTGTTTCCCCGTCAGTGTGGGAGAGAAAAGAACCAAACATGAGAGAGTTAACGAATGGTTACAGATGGGCTATCCCACGGTAATTGACGGGACATTTGGACTATATTTTCTTAAAATGATAACACTGTAATTTAATATCAATTAATTTATTTCAACTTTAATTAATCAAAACATTTGAAGGACAGATTAAATGCAGTCGTTTGAAAAAGAAAGTATTTAATGCAAATTCTGTGACGAGTTTCGTTTTGGTAGCTTACGAGACAGAAAAAAATACGTAACCTCATTTATCCCGACAGTTACGAAACCTAAACACGTTACAGAATCTGCATTAAGTACTTTTTTCAAATGACTGCATTTAATACCATTCTCAATATGTTTTTCATGTGTTCTCATCATTTTAAAAGTTGAAAGGAATTAGTCGATAACGAATTACAATGTTATCATTCTAAAAAAAAGTACAGTCCAAATGTCCCGTCAGATACTGTGGGATATCCCAGATACCAACGAGGTTGATAAGGTTCGAACCAGGGACGCCTTGGTGAACGAGGGAGGGTTTGTGCCGTTAGTTAACACAGGTACCCGCTTATCTGGTACAATGATGTACATATCGTCGTGGGAAAGTGTGATAGATAGATAGATAGATAGATAGATAGATAGATAGATAGATAGATAGATAGATAGATAGATAGATAGATAGATAGATAGATAGATAGATAGT
>NW_004797353.1:1466728-1468991 GCF_000002075.1 Aplysia californica | reverse complement strand
GCAGAGAGAAAAAAAAAAGAGAGAGAGAGAGAGAGAGAGAGAGAGAGAGAGAGAGAGAGAGAGAGAGAGAGAGAGAGAGAGAGAGAGAGAGAAAAGAAGAAAGGGGAGAGGTTTAAATAGAAGTAAAATAAACACCACAGGAGAAGCGTGAGTGTAGATGACAGAGACAGAGTGACAGACACCAAGATAGACAAACAGGTGAACACACAGACGGACAGATAGACAAACAGGTAAACAAACAAAAAGACAGACAGACAAACAGATAAACAAACAGCCACATCGATGTCGGAACAGAGAAAGTTGACACATGAGAAAAAAAATGGTGATTTGGCATAGGTTTAACGCCTCCATCAACACAATTAGGTTATTTAAGAGGCGGGACCTCCGAGTTTAATGTCTTTCTTCGAAATGGGAATTAGGTGTAAAGTGCCTTTCCTAAGGACACAAATGTTGGACTGAGCTCAGGCTCGAACCCCCGAACCAGCAGCCTCACGATTACGAGTCATGTTGCCTAACCACTAGCCAACCGGAACCTCCACATATGAGAAGAGAAAGAATCAAGATACAAGAGACGAGATACAAAAGACAAGATACAAGAGACTAAAGACAAGAGAAAGATACAAGAGACGAGATAAAAGATACAAGATACAAGAGACAAGATACAATTAAAGGGGGGAGGGCTATATCGCTTATTATTCCACTGAATTTTACCAAATGTCGCACCTATAACAAGCATAGTATGGAGTTTTAAAACCCGCAATCAAATTTGAGAAGAAAGTTTCGTTTCTATGGATACGGCGACCATACTGGATTTTGTTGACATGTCTTACGCAATGAATACCGCACTTATTGCTTATGGAAATGGGTTGGTTTTTTGCATGCGTGTTAACAAACATAAGATTTAAAACTTTGTTGTTTTTTCCTAAACGAATTAGAAATTTTTAATGAATTTTTTCCTGAGGTAGCATTCAATTTTACCCAAAAATCCGTGAAAATCCACACTCCAGCCACCACCAATAAAAATCTAAATTTTATATAAAAAATTCAAAAGACAGATTTTTAGTATTACATCTTCTCTTCATTCTGTGAAAATTTAATGAAGATTGGGTGAAAAATGATGGAGTTATTGTAAAAAGTAGAGAGGAAAGTCGCGTTTTGAGAAAACGGCCGATAAAGACAAATAAAGTATTGACTTTATGAGGAAATTGTGGTGACAAACATGCCCGGTATGGGAAAAAATACGGTTTTGGGGGTTCTTATGCGATGAAATAGTTGTAGGAGAGCCTGGGGAAGCTAAAAATGCCTACAACTCAAATTCCATAATTTTGAGCCGAATCTTGACTTTGGGAGTGTAGCCTCCCCCCCCCCCCTCCCTTAAGAGCAAAATACAAGATAAAATAGACAAAAGACAAGAGGCAAGTTACGCAGACACAAGAGACAAGACACAAGAATAAAGATACAAGATACAATTATGAGACAAGAGACAAGATACAAGAGACAAGATACAATTAAGAGACAAGATACAAGAGACAAGATACAATTAAGAGACAAGATACAAGATACAAGAGACAAGATACAAGATACAATTAAGAGACAAGATACAGGAGACAAGATACAAGATACAAGAGACAAGATACAATTAAGAGACAAGATACAAGAGACAAGATACAATTAAGAGACAAGACATAAGATACAATTAAGATACAAGATACAAGATACAAGATACAAGATACAAGATACAAGATACAAGATACAAGTTACAAGATACAATATACAAGATACAATATACAAGAGACAAGACACAAGATAAAAGAGACAAGAGACAAGAAAGTGATTTATACAAAATAGAGAACGGAACACTCGGCAAAGAGAAAGGAAGAAGATAGAAGAATCAAAATTTCAGAATAAGTGACAAGATACACGAACTCGCGATATGACGAGACGAGAGATGAAATAAAACAGAAGCACAAATATACGCATTGATAAACAGACTGATTATCTCTTCACCGAACTTGTCCACGACGTGGCCGAAGGAAGATTCCTCTCTCAGACTAAACGAAAAAAAAACCAAAAAGAAAAATGTTCAGGATTTCATTTGAGACCAGCGACTTGATTTGGGGGAAAGGTCAGAAGGAACTGCATACATTTGCAAGTCGAGGCCGATAGGATGAGTGAAGAAGGTAAGGGAAAGCGGGAAGGAGGTGGAGGGGGCAGACAGACAGAGAGAGAGAGAGAGAGAGAGAGAGAGAGAGAAAGAGAGAGA
>NW_004797353.1:1464413-1465667 GCF_000002075.1 Aplysia californica | reverse complement strand
TTCACCTCCCCCCTTTCCTTTATCCACCCCCACCCACATTCTCAAGACACTGTCGTGTTTGTAACAAAAGAAAACCTTCATTGAAATAATGGAAACCAGACTGGAGAAGGCTTTGTGCATTCATAAAGGATTTAGGGTCAAGGTCGAATTATAGTAGAAGACCGTTCTGAAATTTGTTTTTAAGACAAGATCTTCAAGAGACAATGAAATCCCATGAATCCAATCTTTGTAAAAATATATATCTCCAACAGAAGAAAATAGGGAGCTTTAGAAAATATCTATCTGTTGGTGTCACCAAATCTTTAATAATATCACTTATATTGTCAAGGCTTGATTATTGCTATTCCTTACTGACTGGTGTACCTGATGAAAAGTTACAACAACTACAAAGAGTACAAAATACTGCTGCCAAAATAATTACTAAGAAACTAAAGCATGATCATGTGACTCGTTTTTTAAAAGAACTGCACTGGCTCCCGGTGAAAGAGCGTATCATATATAAAAACTGTTTAACTTGCTACAAGTGCTTACATGAGCTATCACCTGACTACCTAAAACAGTTTTTAACCCCCTATGTACCACCTAGAACGCTCAGATCATCAAGTGACAAAACCCTTGTTAAACCTAAAATAAGTTACAAATCATAAGGCCAACGCTTTTTTTCATATTTTGCCCCACTTGTTCGGAATAGGCTTCCAAAAACTACCAAAGAAGTAGAAAATCTTGAAATTTTTAAGAAGAAACTAAAAGCATTTCTATTTTCATCATATTTCGATTAGACAGAATCCACCCAAACTGTAGATCGTCATTAGTTTGTATGTGCGTATGTACGTATGTGTGTATGTGTGTAAGTATGTGTGTATGTGTGTGTGGTGTGTGCGTGCGTGAATATGTGTGTGCACGCGTATGTAATACTATGTGCCTTTAAAATTGATTTGGAAATCCATAATATGTATCATGTTAAGCGAATAGAGCATTGCAATCCATCATTATTATTATTATTATTTGTTAGTTTGGAACTTTTGACGTTGGTTTTTTTAAAATGCGATATCCTTTCGATATCCTTCGAGGCAAAACAAAAACAAAATCAAAAACACAAAATGAAACAAACGTTCGTGGTTCTTTAACGCCAGGGCGCTAAAGACGACAAGACAGGAGTATCCTGACATTATGAACAGAACCTCATTTTGATTCCAATTTTGCCCGCTGGTTTGACTGTAAATCAAACTTTTGTATCAATACGCAAGAGGGGGG
>NW_004797353.1:1461467-1462868 GCF_000002075.1 Aplysia californica | reverse complement strand
ACACGTGCGCGCCCGTTTTCGCCTCTTCCAAAAAAGAAAACAAACAAACCAAAATTCGGAAAAATAAAACTACGGGAGAACAGTTGAAATTAGTATCTGTATTGTAATTGTTTCTGTTAAAGTTTGTCACTTCAGGATGACAGGTTCCAAATGTCCGGGTCCTTTGTCACACTTTATGTGCCAACTTGTGCGTGTCGGAAGAGTGTTAGGCTACTAGTATGTTACTTTCCCGGTCATTTCCGATTATGAATTACAGGCGTAGAATGCATTCCGTTTATGTTTAGAGTGGGCTACATACAGAGGTACGGCTGTATGTGGCTTCGAGACTTTTTTTCAACAACCCCCCCCCCCAAAAAAAAAAAACCACAAAAAAAACATGATAACGTGGTAAACCCTGTAGGAAACAAGGTTTAGGTAGCATATCATGCCGCGAATTGTCAAACGATTTTAATATTTTATTTTTCACTTATATTTATTTATTTTAGTCTGGGTTTTTTGTGGGGTTTTTTGGGGGGTGGGGTTATTTGGGTTTGCTTATTTCGATTCTCGCTGACGTTTAAAGCCGTTATCACAGCCGATATTGTCACGGTCAACGTTGACTCACTGTCCCTGCCGTCCGTACGACATCATTCTGTAGAGCGAAAGTGTCTCAGGATCAGGGGTGAAAAGGTTCGAACCTCTCAGAGGCTGTGTCCCACACGGCGGACCCCAGCAGGAACAATAGGAACAGAGGGTCGGGACTTTTCGATTTTAAAATATTTTTTAAATTACTGTTGAGAGGAGGATTCGCTCGTCGTCTTTCTTGGTATAGGTGTTGTCACAACACATAAAGACAACACCTGAGGCGGATACAGCAAATGTACACATTTACAGCTGGTCTCGGTGATTGATTTATCGATAAAGTTCAATTACGGTTAGCTGGAAATCTGTAAAATAAAAAGATAAGCGTTACCTGCAATACATAGATGTTTGCAAGAGATGTATGAATAATATGTTCTTCAAATTTGGACAATAGATCACGGAGCCATATGGCCGAAAATCAAAACCAACTGCGGAGTTCGGAGTTCTGCTCGAGACTGCTCTCAACATGTAAGGTAACGGATCCGCAGAGACGAGTCATTGTCTGCAGTAGAATGGTAGCCGTGTAAAACGCTCGGCTCAAATGTATATTTCCCATACTCCCTGATAAGGCACTAGTTACGAGTGTGTATCTCCGCCACATTTCCTGTTGGAACACGGCACGGCATGGCACCTGTCCAGTAGGTATATATATCTCCTACACTTCCTGTTGTAACACGGCACAGCACTAGTCATGCCTGTATATATATTATATTATTGATCTATCTCCTACATTTCCTGTTGGAAATCGACACGGCATGGCACCAGTAGGCCTATATATAT
>NW_004797353.1:1457575-1461325 GCF_000002075.1 Aplysia californica | reverse complement strand
AACACTCTGTTATAAAAAAACACTGCACGGCTCCAGTGTGTATCTCCCATACTTCCTGTTGGTATACAGTCGCCAATTCTGTTTAGCTGTTTTCTGTGAGGCCGCTTTGATACATTGATAACTACTGACATCGAGCTGGACTGGGAGCAGAAGGGCCTGGTTCGAATCCCTATTAAGGGGCGATGATGACTGGGCTATTTGTTGAGTTCTATGACTCTCCTCCCACTTGACTGGTTCCCGTCAGAGATAGATTTTAGATGACCTCATAGGCCTGGCCGGATCAACTTTCCCCGTCACAACTTTCAACATTCAACATTCAACTTTCAACGTTCAACATTCAAAACTCAACATTCAACACCCCAAACTCAACTTTCAACATCCAACACTCAAAACTCAACATTCAACTTTCAACTTTCAACAGTCTTCACCACCTTCATCACTGTACCACCTAGGCAACACTAAACATCACATCATACTTGGACTTGTCCTTTCTCGGCGGTTTGAACTTACAACTCCCCGCACACACGAGTGAACTCGCAGACCTTCTTCTAAAACTATGATTAAGTCACGTGGTCGGATCAATATCGGTTGTCTTAACCTTTCGTCTGGCGAGAAAGTCACGAGAGGAGACGTGGGAATTGATGTTTCTTTTGAAGTCAGGGACCTCGGCGGAGGTAATTTGCACTGCTTTGTTTTCTGAAGTCAAATCGAAAAAAAACAGGGAACAATCTGAGCTATATCTGTTCTGAGGAGCTCATTACCTGGGTTGTTCCGACAAAATGGAACAGGAAGAAGTTATTTAGGATAACCATAGATCCTTTAACACATGGCTAAAGGTTAAGTGCACCTTAGGTCACTCTCTCCGGAGCGTTTTCTTTGTTTCCATATATGGAAGTGTAGAGCCCATCCTTTGATAAGTGGACGCATATGGAAGTGTAGATAGATGGATGTGTATGGAAGTGTAGATAGATGGATGTGTGTGGAAGTGTAGATAAGTGGACGTGTGTGGAAGTGTAGATAAGTGGACGTGTGTGGAAGTGTAGATAAGTGGACGTGTGTGGAAGTGTAGATAAGTGGACGTGTGTGGAAGTGTAGATAGATGGACGTGTGTGGAAGTGTAGATAAGTGGACGTGTGTGGAAGTGTAGATAAGTGGACGTGTGTGGAAGTGTAGATAGATGGACGCGTGTGGAAGTGTGGATAGATGGACGTGTGTGGAAGTGTAGATAGATGGACGTGTGTGGAAGTGTAGACAGATGGACGTGTGTGAAAGTGTAGATAAGTGGACGTGTGTGGAAGTGTAGATAGATGGACGTGTGTGGAAGTGTAGATAGATGGACCTGTGTGGAAGTGTAGATAGATGGACGTGTGTGGAAGTGTAGATAGATGGACGTGTGTGGAAGTGTAGATAGATGGATGTGTGTGGAAGTGTAGATAGATTGGCGTGTGTGGAAGTGTAGATAGATGGACGTGTGTGGAAGTGTAGATAGATGGACGTGTGTGGAAGTGTAGATAGATGAACGTGTGTGGAAGTGTAGATAGATGGACGTGCGTGGAAGTGTAGATAGATGGACGTGTGTGAAAGTGTAGATAGATGGACGTGCGTGAAGTGTAGATAGATGGACGTGTGTGGAAGTGTAGATAGATGGACATTCAGGAGGGATGGAAAGAACGCGAGAGAGCTTTGTGTAGACGGTGCAATATGGGCAGGGATCAGCTGTGGGACAGGGAAAGGACAAGTTGATGGCAGTAGGACAATGGAAGGTCAGGGGAAGGACAAGGGAAGGTCAGGGGAAGGACAAGGGAAGGACAGGGGAAGGACAGAGGTAGGGCAGTGGGAGGACAATGGACGGGGTTTAAGACAGGGGAAGGACAAGGGAAGAGCAGGAGAAAGACTGGAGAAAGATAGCCTACAGACTTCGGGCACAACAACTTCTGTCTACTAACCTCTAGAGATGAACATATAGCTGACAACACACATACGGCGGTAGCAACATCAGCAACAACATCAACAACAACAATAAGAACACCACCTCCACCACCACCAACAACAACGACATTAGAAAAAAGCAACAACCACAAAAACAACCCCAGCAGCAACAACAACGGCAACCACCACCAGCAAAACAACAACTTTACCAAAAGCAATAACCACAAAATCAATGGCAAAAGAAAATTAAATAACAACAACAAAAACAACAAAAACAAAAACAACCACAACAGGGACAAAAACAAAACCAACAAAAACAACAACTACAACAGCAACATCAAGAATAACAACATCAACAACAACAACAACAACAACAACAACACTAACAGCAGCAACAACAAATCAACAACAACAAAAACACAACTAATAACAACGTCATTCAGCAAAAACAACAAACACAAAGACCATGGTAAAACAACTGCAACAGCAACAACACAATAACAACAACAACAACAACAACAACAACAACAACAACAACAACAACAACAACCAAAAAAACCCATTAGCAAACGCAATAATCTAAAAAATTCAGAACTAATTCCTACCAAACAGTAAAATGCCTAATGTGTCCCACGGGTTCATATGAAATTATGCAGTTGCAAGCGCCGTAAAACATTAACCAAAAAACAAAAAAACAAAAACAAACAACATCAACATTAGCAAAACAATAACATTAAAGGTGACATCAAAACATCAACAATATTAACAACAATATAAACGACAAAAACAACAACAGCTACTACTCTACAACAACAACAACTACTACTACTACTACTACTACTACTACTACTACTACTACTACTACTACTACTACTACTACTACTACTACTACTACTACTATATTAGCAACAACAGCATTAGCAAAAGCAATAACACAAAGATAACGGCAAAACAACAACAACAACAACAACAACAAATAACAACAACAACGACAACAACAAAAACAACAACAACGACAACAACGACAACAACTTCAACACAACAGGTCTTGTTTCAGGGCGATAATAATATCATTTGAAAACACAGAAGATAAAATTTAATGTTTATCTGAATTCGTCATTGAGAAACAGCTGTAGCCTGTGTCGCTCTCTGTCCTTCCGATCTCCTTACCGCGGAGACTCCAAGCCGTGTTCTGGAGTTTGCTACAGTTCTCGAGTAGACTTGACCTCTCGATCATAGACCGGAATAAACCATTACGGACTTAGTAAAACTATTTCCGAATACATGTACATTCACACCGTTTTTGTAACCTCTATGGAAACAGCGTACCCAGAATATTATTATGTCGTTTGAATATTCAATTGTTTGTTTGTTTGTTTTATTGTTTGTTTGCTTGTTTGTTTTTGCAACGTTTACAGTAATCTGCTTTTGAAGAAAACGAGACTCTCCTTTTTCGCCGCCTGCTGGAAGTGTTCAGATTCTTATTGATTTTTCTTGAACAAATTAAGCACTTACTTGTCTTCGGTAGTCTAGTGGTTAGACGAACGCACTTGCATTCATAAGGTTGCAGGTTCAAATCCCCGGTTATACCCAGATTCGTCCTCTGGAGACGATTTCAGAAACGTGCTCGCTTCATTCGCCCAGGTGGGTCATGTGTGTCTGTTTTAGTCACCGAAAGGCCCAGTCAGTTTGTTGTTGTTGTTGTTGTTGTTGTTGTTGTTGTTGTTGTCGTCGTCGTCGTCGTTGTTGTTGTTGTTGTTGTTGTTGTTGTTGTTGTCGTCATTATTATTATTGATTTAATATTATTATTATTATTATTAT
>NW_004797353.1:1452507-1455246 GCF_000002075.1 Aplysia californica | reverse complement strand
ATAAGTCGTTGATGGTTCGGTACGGATCTCTCTTCTCTTCCTTGTGTTCCTCGTCCCTCAAATGACTCGTGTGTGTGTAAGTGTGTGTGTGTTTGTGTGTGTGTGTGTGTGTGTGTTTGTGTGAGTGTATGTGTGTGTGTGTGTGTGTGTGTGTGTGTGTGTGTGTGTGTGTGTCACAGCAATTCAGTTAGCTCCTAACTTCGTGTAGTCCTTTTTGTACAGTAGGATACTTTCTATCTATATATCAATCTATCTATCAATCAATCTATCTATCTATCTATCTTCACACACCAACAAAGAACCACCTCTCTGGTATCTCTGGCAATGTCCACTAAATGGCCAGAATCTATACACTTACACCGCTGTGTGATCCCACAGTATAGAGTCCTAGAAACAAAGTTCAACCGTTATTAGAAAATGGATCGCCATAACACTACCTCGGAATTACAAAGTTCTATCTAACTCTGACATTTTGGCTTTGAGTCACTAAGACCATGAGGTCAGAAATCAAATGTTCTATCTGCAGTATCATAATAGTAAAATTATTCGGAGTCGTTTTCAAGATATTCAAAGAACCGCTTTCGGAAAAGCTTGACCTAATGTAAGATTCAAAATCTTTTGCGTCAAATTTCTCAAAACTCGGAACTGAGTAGATAGAACTTTACCATTCTGAGGCAGCATTAAGTCTAAAGCAGTTTTCCAAGAGAAATCCAAATCTTGTAGGACTTCGGTTCCCCCAGAAAAGGCGACTGTACCAACAGAGAAAATATCCCAATCAAAAGAACCACAATATGTTAGGACTCATCTCCAGGGGAAAATGGAAAGAAAAAAGAAAGAAAGAAAGAAAGAAAAGAAAAAAAAGAAAGAGATAACAAATAAAGAATAATTGCACACGCTCAGCTCCAACGTCCGGGGGAGAAATGTCGTCTGCTGATGTTTCTATTAAAATGTTGATCTTTTTCCTTGATCGTCCAAAATCCAAAGAACTCGGTGTTCATTTACATCAGAATGACTGCCGCCCGTGTAAAACAGCTTCATGATTTCTTCCTTCTTAAAACCTTCTTGGTGTTTTATTATCATTATTATTTTGTGCTTTTTTTGGTGGAGACAGGCCCATTTTCTTTTTTCTCCTCGTCCTGTTCTCCCTCCGATTTTATAAAGATTTATTCTGTAGAATATTGATGATAACTATCCTGTTTCTGACTCAGTAGGGCCTACGTTTGGGACATTTTCATGAGGTCATGATCTGACTCATTCAGCTGTTTGTCAGTAGTTTTCCCAGGTGGCAAAATGGAGTTTATGAGATTTACGTGTAGTGTTCGCTCTCATTAGCGTATGGCATAACAAAAACATTTTGTCAGAAAAAAACCTCAGCATAATATTACATCGGCTGATCCGGTCATCTCCACATGCGGATACCAGAGAATCACAAAGTTCTATCTGACATTTTTGCCCGCTTTGAGTTACTGAGACCATTAGGCCAGAAATCAAATACTCTATCTGCTCTATCAAAATCGTAAAATTATTCTGAGTGTTTATAGATCTAAAGATGGTCAAAGACTTGCATTCGAAAAAGCTTGAATGTGAAATTCGAAATTGTTCACGTCAAATTTCTCAAAACTTATAATAATAAATAGCATTTAGTATAGCGCATATCCACGCTCGACAACAAGTTCTATGGGCTTTACACTTAATCATTACCCCAGCAGACCACGGAACACTCAGAAACAATCTCAGCTTCCCCGGAAGCATACAGTGTAAGCAGCAGATTAAGTGCTTAAACACTAACAAACTGACAAGATCTATCACTGTCTACAGCTTGGTACCCATTCCCATCTGGGTGAAGTGAGGCAATTTCGCGTAAAGTGCCTTTCCCAAGGACACAACGTCGGGCCCCTGACAGGATTCGAACCCACGACCTTACACTTACGAGCCTTAGAGCCTAACCACTAGATACTGAGCACATGGAACTTGGTAATTTTGAGGTAGGGACTAGATACGGAGCAGACAGAACATGTGTTACTGTGAG
Source organism: Aplysia californica (assembly GCF_000002075.1). Taxonomy (NCBI): domain Eukaryota; kingdom Metazoa; phylum Mollusca; class Gastropoda; order Aplysiida; family Aplysiidae; genus Aplysia; species Aplysia californica. Next base: position 1,453,217 of record NW_004797353.1, on the reverse strand, counting down.
GTAGCGATTAGTTACCGAACAGGTAGAACTTTGTAATTCTGAGGTAAGGAAGTGTCGTGCGGTGGGTCTTGAGTCGTGTGACCGCCTGCCCTACCCAGATGCTGGGGACGTGTCGTACAGTATGACGCCCTCGTCACTCGTCACAGGCTGGCCACGTGACCAGAACACGTGACGCCAGAGGCCGACCACGTGGCCAGATCACAGGACGTCACACGCCGGCTACGTGACTAGAATACATGACGTCACAGGCTGATCATGTGACAAGAACACAATATGACGTCACAGGTTGGCCACGTGACCAGAACACATGACGCCAGAGGCCGGCCACGTAGCCAGACAACATGACGGTACAGGCTGACCACGTAACCAGAATACATGATGTCACAGGCTGGTCATGTGACTAGAACGCATGACATTACAGGTCAGCCACGGGACCAGAACGTTTGACGACAGTGTGTTCATGTAACCAAACTCTTGAGGTCAGCTCCCAACACCCGCCAAATCTGTGCCCGACCCAGTTATATATATCTAGTTCCCCAAACAGGTGGTGGTTATTGTTTGGTAGAGATTTGGAGATGTCAGGAGTAGATCTGTTCTTTCTTTGTGATACTTGTTGAGTTACCCCCACCCCTATCTCTCTCTCTCTCTCTCTCTCTCTCTCTCTCTCTCTCTCTCTTCTCTCTCTCTCTCTCTCTCTCTCTCTCTCTCTC
>NW_004797353.1:1446216-1447351 GCF_000002075.1 Aplysia californica | reverse complement strand
AGAGAGAGAGAGAGAGAGAGAGACTGAGAGAGAGAAAGAGACAGAGAGACGCAAAGAGATAGGGGGGGAGAGAGAGACAGAGAGAGAGACAGAGAGAGAGATAGAGAGAGAGAGAAAAGGAGAGAGAGAGAGAGAGAGAGAGAGAGAGGGGGGGAGAAACAGGGAGAGTGAGAGAGATAAGAGACTTTGACTGTTATTATTATAGCATCCACATGCTTGTGGAACCCTTCCTCCTTTGTCCTTTGTTTGGCTCTTTGCTCCGTACTAATAAAAATGGTGCCCTCCATAGTGTAGCGGAAATACGCTAGACTGTTCTGTCTTTAGTGGCGCAACTAATTTTCAAATATTTCCTCAACTATCGAACATAAGCTTTTCAGCTTTTGCACAGTGACTTGTATCAGTTAATCTTAAAATGTCAATATTTTTTAAAACACCTGTTAACTGTATTCTAGAAAATTCCTTAATATACACTCATTAAAAAATTCTAGCCTTTGGTTTCTACAGATTTTACGGAATTACAGATGGCAATATCGCTTTTAAAAGCAAGTATGTCATTTTTTTATAATCGCGACATTATACTTATTGAACGCATGATTTGAGAACTTTCACTTCAGATCGAAAAGGTGTTCACTATTAAATTAATTTCTAGTAACAAGTTTGGCTGTGATGTAGGCCATATGTGTATGCAAAATGTGTGTGAGAAGCGGGGAGTGCTGTGAATATTCCCATTTTTCTGCGTGACGAATATCTATTGTATTTTATACCATTCTTGAGTTGTTTTAACATTGCACTTCCGGTTAAATAGATCCGTAAATTTCACACGTGAAATATAGGCTAAGCTGATATCTCACACGTGAAATATAAACATTTACCAGGCGTGGTTCGTCCATAGAGCACGGTCGTTGCAGTGCCGCCCAAAATGTTTTAATATTCTATGACTATGACGCAAAGCACCCACAATAATAAAATAAAAGACACCAGAAACAAACACTAGCCAAATATTATATCAAAACAAGGCCCTTGCTGGCGCTGTAACTGTCATTTCTATCCTATAGCGCCGTAAAACATCTACTATGCCATGCCTAAGTTCATGCGCTGTATCTAAACATAACAGGATATTCAACAGAGGAAACCT
>NW_004797353.1:1443119-1445675 GCF_000002075.1 Aplysia californica | reverse complement strand
CATAGATCCTAAAATTATACACAATCCCGTTTACTCTGCCCTTGATTATCTTCAGCCTAAGATAGCTTAATTGTGCACTACCACTTTTAGACCCACGAGCAGCTCCTGACATTTACATAAATTACTGCGAGCTTTATATTCGCCTTCTAATCTTTTGTAGGCCTAAGCAAAGTGTCGACTTGAATCATATTCCTTGACCGTTATCACAGCCGCTTTTTGAGGGCTCCAGTGGCTATATGAGTAGTGAGTTTAGACTCAGATAATGTCAAGCAAGTGTCGTTGACACGGGGGTGAAATAGGTAGTCACTGGGGTGTATCCTTCAGCAAGACACGACAACCCTAGCTCAAAATACAGGGCGCTGCGCAGTGGCGACCGACAGTGGCATGGTTGTAAACTTTTGTATTTGTGTGATATTGTGTATTTATGTATGTATTTTTTATATATTTATGTATGTACGTATTTATAATTATGTATTTATGTCAAGGACGACTATATTATAGTATAGTAGTCCTTGATTTATGTATATAAATGTATGTTTACCATTGTAAACCAAAGTGCCCTTCCGGGATAAATATAAGTGTGATTTATTTTATTTTTATTTATTATTATTTTGTTTGTCCTCTATAAAACCTTCGTTGTAAAGACCGCTCACCGAAGGCGCCCAAAATGAAGTGCCAAACACCCAAAGAGGTTATACACAGAACCTCACAGACTAGTAGTAGGTATGGTCTACGTCATGACTCACCAATAACACTTTTTATACCATACTTGGAGCTGTTTTAGCATTGCACTTCCGGTAAAATCTATCCTTATATTTCACACGTGAAGTATAGGCTGACTAAGCTGATATCTCACACGTGAAATATAAAAATTTGCATAAATTACTCCGCGCACTACATCTATATTCGCCTTCTATCTTCTATTCTAGCCTAGCCTGCTTCTATCCCTCTGTGTAGGCCAAGCAAAGTAGCCTAGATCTAGATCTAGTAAAAACTTAAAAACTTCGCTGCAAAGCGCGCACACCATGGGCCACCAAACACTAGTCTCCCAGTCTCCCAGTCTCGCTGTCCCTTACAGTCGAGTATAGGTGCAAATCTTTCTACGTTGCCCTTAATTTTGTTTCAAATATAGTCAAATGACGGGCACCATAATGAACCGGGATTACGCCAGAGTAAGGTGCTGTTGCGTTCTGTTCATTTCTCGAATAAAACAATCATTTGTTCTAATGGGTCATCATAATGACGTAACTTGTCAGGTGCAGCTAAACTGACCTCTTTCAAATTAATTAGTACAACTGACGTTTGAGAATTTCTTATTCCGTCCAGACATTGTAGCAGCACACCAGATAGACACAATGGGTGGATAGTGGTGGACGCTAGATTTAGATCTAAATTAATTCTAATTTTCAAAATGATTGATCTACAACACGACTAAATATAGCGCCATCTAGACTCTAGATCTAGGCCTGAATAAATGAAATGATCATGAAAGAATTGCAATGTTTTGAAATTTGATAGTCACTTTATCAAACACGCAAAAAACACTGTTTAGATCACTTGCATTGCCTTTTGAATTTTTGTTGACATAAATTCTATCACTACATAATATACTAAACGATCAACTATATAAATGAAAGTAGATTAAACTTTAAAACAATATGTAATTGATAAATATGATATTAGTCAATATATGAGTATAACACTCTTGGATTATTACTTTTTTGGGAAATAATAAAAGCTACTTTTCTTTTTATTCTGATATTCTTACCTCCCCTTAAGAAATCCAAAATATCGGAAACCGATAGACAAAAACTAGATATCTAACTACATAATAATAATAATAATAATAATATTTAGAATCAGCACATCAGTATACAAGTAACTTGACAACTTTTGTTGTTAAAACGCCATTTTTTCATCTTTGACAAATTTAATGCCATGTGTTAGACTTAGATCTAATATCTAATATCTAATCTATATCTATATCTAGATCTAGATCTAGGTCTAGACTCTAGACTCTAGATCTAAATCAGATCTAGATCTAGAGTCTAGAGAATAACTCTTTGCGTTTGGTTTGTTTTGGTTACGAAGTTTGAAATCAAAATCAAAGTCATCTCTATTCTAACAACAACATGCCATATTAATGCAGTTTCTTTCAACTTTTGAATCATACGTTTTCTGATTACTTTGCTTATATATACGTTATGATAGTTTTTTTTGGGGTTTGTTTCGCGGAGGGAGACATACGGATAGCACAACTTGTAAATTAGGGTGGCTAAAAGTAAAGGAAAACAATCCAGATTTTTGCCAATTCTCAATTTGACTTCGACGGGCATGAAAATGTTGTTTTCATGTGAGACTCTAGAATGGATCCTCTTGTCCAATTGATGAGTCATTTGAAATTTGTTGGTAAATAATGTATTTCGCCAGCTGATATCAGTATGGTATAAAAAAAATTTATTACAGTCGTTGTGGTGTTTATCCTACTTGTGAAATTGCCAGTTGTAATCACTCGTTGAAACTCGTGATTACAACTTGGCAATTTCACTCGTAGGA
>NW_004797353.1:1437163-1442417 GCF_000002075.1 Aplysia californica | reverse complement strand
AGAGAGAGAAATAGTCTTACAAGAGAACTACATTAACAACAACAAATAGTTATGAATGTACCACAGGCAATTTTGCTGAACGGCAATGTATAAACAGAAAGAACTGATATAATCTCCTACTTAATCTCAACACACTGAAGATTTAAACCTGTCCGTGCGCGGTATCAGATCAAAGTACACCCGACATGCCCTAGGAAAAATGATTTTCCGAACTTTGTTTTTTGACGCAAGGGAGTTAAATTTGTGTGTGCGTGTGTGTGTGTGTGTGTGTGTGTGTGTGTGTGTGTGTGTGTGTGTGTGTGTGTGTGTGTGTGTGTAGTTAGTATTCTGATATCTAAGCTAGGTACATTGTTGTCAGTATTACTATTCTGACGGTATTCCCATGGTATTCGGGAAATATTGTGGGCGAGTTTTAGTTCTAGTAAACGTTTTCAGCAATTACTACTCAAATAGGTCAAATAGGTGCTGAAGATTAGAGGTGTAGCAAGAGAATTGCGTACGCAGATTAGAAAAGAAAAAGGAGAGAAGAGGACGATAGACGTTTGATAGGAAGGAAGGAGACGAGAAAACGACGATTGATGTTTGACTGGAAAGAAGGAGGAGAGAAAAGGACAATATTTTGTCTGATTGGAAAGAAGGAGGAGGGAAAAGGACGATAGATGTTTGATTATTGATTGGACAGAAGGAGTAGAGAAAAGAACTATAGATATTTGGTTGGAAAGAAGGAGAAGAGAAAATGACGATACATCTAGATGTTTGGTTCGAAAGAAGGAAAAGAGAAAAGGGCGGTAGATGTTTAATCGGAAAGAAGGAGAAGTGAAAATAAGGATAGACGCTTGATTTGAAAAAAAGAGAAGAGAAAAGGACAATAGATGCTTGATTGGAAAGAAGAGGAGAAGACCACTTAATAGCACCTGCCAACTACCTACATTGAGGGCGAGAAATAGGAAAAGAAGGAGGAGAGAAAAGGACGATAGGTATTTGATTGGCAAGAAGAAGAGAAAAGGACGACAGATGTTTGATCGGAAAGAAGGAGCAGATAACACCAGAGCACCTGCTACCCACCTACGTTGTGGGCGTAGGAAACAAGACTCATATTTTAGATTTAAATCAGATTTTATAATAGAAAAGTCATGTACATAGTGTATATTTTCAAAAACGTGAAACTATCTATGGGACTTAGCTGTGGACTGAAAAGATCATTGTCGTGTTCGAGGATAATTGCTTCGTGTCGCTGTCTCAGTCTGAGAGCATTGATTGGTCGGTCGGTGGGTCATCAACAACGTTACTGATGTATCGCCATGTGACAAGTGGCGTCTGAGGCAGGGGCCAGAGACACGACAGTCGTTGACCTTACAGCTTGTTCATTTTCCTCAGACCGCGATTAAAACATAGCATTATGAGACCACTCTGTTTAATCTTCTCAGATCTTTGCATACGGGTCTGAAAATTGGATGACCAACAGAATCTAGCCTAAAAGCCCAATCATGAATGCCATTGCACTGATAGTGCACGAGTTTGATAGCGTCCTCGCCCAGCCTTAGGCAACAATCTCCGTCTTACGTCACACCTCTCTACGTCACATCTCTCTACGTCACATCTCTCTACGTCACATCTCTCTACGTCACATCTCTCTACGTCACATCTCTCTACGTCACAGCTCTCTACGTCACACCTCTCTACGTCACATCTCTCTACGTCACATGTCTCTTTGTCACATCTCTCTACGTCTCATCTGTCTATGTCATACTCTAAAATATCGAATAAGCACACCCGGTGTTTATTAATTTTCATTTGTTTGTGCACCCCCCCCCCCCCCCCCCCCCCCCCTCTCTCTCTCTCCTCTCTCTCTCTCTTCGCTCATTAGTCCATACCCTTGTTTATTATATCCCAGCTGGCCTCAACCAACCGACACAACATGAGAAATATTATACTTAGAATCTGGATCTAGATATCTGAATGAAACTTTTTTTTTATATTGTAAATGGCAAATAACCCTCAGTATCAGTACCGGTACCCGGTTGGCTAACTCAATCTTCTGTGCATTTAAAAAACTTTTGCCCATTGGTTTATATTTTTTAATGAAACTGGTTTGTTCCAAAATGGGAAAAGTAACTGAATAAAATCACTAAAATGTCATGATCTCTTGTCTTATATCCACTGAAGGAGAAATTAAACAGATTTGTTCCTTCTAGTACAGGGGTATGAGACTGAATATGCCACCCCCCCCCTCCCTGTTTAGGTATCTGGTCAAAGCTTCTACAAATCTATACACAACACGGTGCAGTGTTTTTGTATCTCGATTCTGAATTTTATTGACAGCTGCAGTCGCTTGGTTGTTTCTAAACAGTCTATTCTCACCAAACTGGATGTAGTTCTAAATTGGATAGAAAACTATTTGTGCAGTGAAAAATGGCTGGTGGAAAGTAAACCATGATTGTACAACGGGGTTGATGTTGGCTATTGCAATCGAGACATAAAAGACAAAAGGCAATCTAGATCTAAAAAATCTAGGCCTAGTACTACGGGCCGAATGGTGAAACATACACGCACTCAAAAAATATAATTTAGCTTCGTTATAGGGGAATTAAATTGCGTTCCTCGCGTGATCTTTGCTAACTTTGGGTCGTTGATCTCGAAAATCTTCTCTTTTTTGGAAAGGGGGGGGGGTCAATATTTAGGAATTTTTAAAAATGCATTTTCAACTTCGCCCAGGGCAACAGCAAAGAAGCCGCCTAATGCGCGGGATCAGTCCTGTCCGAGTGCGGTATCTGTTTTGACACGCAAAAAATCGACGGTGAGACAGGACAGTCCTGTCCGAGACAAGAATGTCGTAGTGCGATAACTCCATAGATTTTTATACACGTATTATGTACACGATCGGAAACAAAAATGGAAGTCGCGTAAAAAAATGTTGGGGTAGTTTCAAAAATAATTGTTTGTGACAGTATTTAGTGCCAAAGCTGTTCTCAACATCATCATCATCCAGTGCCAGATCTGCGACAGACATCGGCGATCATGGTTTTCCATTCATTCCTTTGCTCGGATGCTCTCAAAAAAGCTACTTTTCCCTGATCTTACCCTTTCGTTTAGGTTCCCTAAGTATGTTGTTCTGGGTCTATCCCTGCCTCGCTTGCCCTCAATTTTTCCAGTGAGAGCTAGATGTTCAAGACCCTTATGTCTATTCAGGTGTCCCAAAAGCTGCATTTGTCGTTTCCTGATTGTTTTAAACATTGAGCGTCCCACGTGGGCTTCATCAAGCACTACCTCATATGATTTCTTTTCCTTCCATGATACTCTTAGCAGTCTCCTAAGAAACCACATTTCTGTGGCTTCTATTTTATTTTCACTGTCTTTAGTGATTGTCCAGCAGTCACAGCCATATAGAAGGGTTGACCAAACATAGCATTTCAGGACTTTCATTTTGGTGTTCATTGAGATGTTTCTATTTTTTAGGATTGGGCTCATTTTATTGAAACTAGCCTTAGCCATTGCAGTTCTCTTCTTTATTTCTGTGGAACATTTGGCGTCAGATGTGATCATATATCCTAGATATTTAAAATGTTGGACGAGTTTGCTCTTTTCACCTTTGCTAATGAGATTACAACTAGGGTTTGCTGCTCTTTTGGATATTACGATGCATTCTGTTTTCTTTACATTCAACAATAATCCTTTATGTTCACTTTCTGTTACAACAATATCTAGAAGCAATTGAAGGTCCTCTTCGGAGCCTGCTATTAAAACTGTGTCATCTGCATACCTGATGTTATTAATATTATCTCCATTTACTTTGAGGCCTGGACATTCTTCTATGTTTCTAAGGATTGTTTCACTGAACATGTTAAAGAGGTCCGGTGACATAACACATCCTTGCCTCACTCCTCGCCTGATCTGCTTATATTCACTGTATTCTCCATTAATTCGTACAGCAGCGTTTTGGTCCCAGTACAAATTTCTGATAATTCTTAGATCTTTTCCATCTATGTCTAGTTTTTCCAGTATTTTAAATAGCTCATCGTGTCTAACTTTATCAAACGCCTTTGAATAATCTATTAAGCATAAATACAGAGCTTTCTGTGCTTCAATACATCTTTCCAATACTTCTGAAAGGCCTAACATATTTAGCTTCATCCTATCCATTTCCTGCTCTATATTATCTAATTTGCCTTTCTGGTACATTGTTCTTACATTCCATGTGGCTATGTTAAGTTGCTCTTTATTTTTGCAGCTAGTACTGGATGACGATCGGGCGCCACCTGCTACCCGTGGCGGTCCCTATCGAGCGGGGAGTTCAGAGCTGGATCATGAACCCCCTTAACGCTGTTATCTGATAAATGGGTGTACTTTTCATTGACTATTCTTGGGATATTACAGCAGTGGTTTCCCGTTTCCTACTGCCGATTTGTGTACAGTTTTCTCTGCTAGCCTTTGTCATCCACTGACAACCCACAAGGCAGTGGGGGCTTTGGTAGAATTTATGGCGCCTCCCGTCGCCAAGATGGTCCCTTCTTCGAGTGTGTGAGGTATAAAGCTGTTCTCAGCACACTAAAAAACGTTAAAATAGTGCCGAAGAATAGCCGAAAATGGGTTTGGACCTATTCTATAAATTTACCGAAGGCCTTTTTATCTGGCAACTCGGTCAGCTTTTTTACTCGACTTCCGTTTTTGTGTCCGATTTTGTGTGTATACATACATTTCTATGGAGTTAGGGCGGGACCACTTCTCCTGAAGAGTGCCCATTCACCCAATATCGAGACAGCGTGAGTCTCTAGGTCAATTGTATCATTTATACCAGCAATTGTTGGAAGATGCTGAAAAATTCCTCAGCTATTTCCGAATATTAGATTTTTTACCTTTTAGTGACATTGCATCATAGCTATGTATAGAAAACCGGTGGGGAAAAGAGTAGTAATTCTGGAGGAGACTTGTTGATGAGGTTATTTCCCTTGAAACGGACAGACAAAAACTTGGAAACATGTCCTCCGGAAATCATGTCGTCCTTAACGCGGAACTAATTTGTTCTATTTTACTCCCTTCTTTGTTTTGCTTTACAAACTACAAATCGATGTCCGTTTTGTCGTGTTGTCCGTCCTTTGCGTGCTCTTGCACTAAACACTACACACAACACACTACACACAACACACAACACACAACACACAAACACACCACTTGCTTGGACAACAAAAACGTGGTATTCGATTCCCACTCCGGGAACGTGTGTATTAGATGGGTGGGGTGGGGTGGGGTGGGGTGG
>NW_004797353.1:1430967-1434823 GCF_000002075.1 Aplysia californica | reverse complement strand
CCCCCTCAAGTAACGACAACACGACACGTAGTTACAATACACAACATACTACATGTACATGACACGACACCTGGCTTCACAACATAACACAATACGACACATAGCGACACAACACGACACATAGCGACACAACACGACACATAGCGACACAACATGACACATAGCGACACAACACGACACATAGCGACACGAAGCTACTCAAAACACAACGGGAGCTGCCCAAATTGTCACAATCCCAGTTTGCACAATTTTATTTAAGTATTTGAGTCCTGGTGACAGTCATAATTTCAGCACTTTGAAACTGTAGTTGTAACTTAAGTTTTTTTATTCTCCACCTTCAAATTGGTGGTGTAGAGACAGTCCTCTAAAATGCTAATTCGGCTTGTTTTATTCAATATTTCTTCCTTTTTGTATGCAAATTAAAGCAAATTCCTCTGTAAAATTTCAACCATGAATGGTCTTCCGCTAAAAACTATTGAGAGTAAAATTAATATCATACAATCAATCAACCATTCATTAATTACTCTTTTTGAAAGTGTCAGTGATAAATTCCATCAAGCAGGGCACAGTTGAAGCCTGTGACAATCTGGGCCTGTGACAAACTGGCATGCTTCCTAACGAGAGACCAAAATGAGGCAGAGTAGAATAGAGGGGTAGGGGTAGGGGTAGGGGTAGGGTTTGTGTTAGGGTTAAGTTTCTTCTTTATTGTGTTTGTTGGGGTCCTCGTTCGTTACGGAAGTCCTTCCAGAATGCCTGATGACGCTGATATAAATCCTCTTTTAAGGTGGAAAAAGCAACTGGTTTCGTCGTTTGTTTTTAATCCAAAACTCAAAACTGAGGAAACCTGAACATAATGTGTTTTTCCATCCGATTACATAATTTTTTTTTCATGCGTTTATCAATTAATTGTCTCCATATGCGTACCTAATAATTATTGTTTTCTGTGTACGATTACATAATGATTTTTCTTTATACGATTACATACAGAAATGCTCCGAGTGATTAATATAATAAAAAATCGAGTATAACAAGATAGTTCACTCCTCTCTTTGAGCCAATTTAAAGTGTCCTCAAAATTCGGTGGCGCCTGCTTTGAACTGAGTTACCCTACTTGTGTGAAAAACAACAAAAGTGAAGTTAACAAGCTGTGCTATTCCTATTCTTCTTTTGGAGCTTCAAAGCAAAGGCTGCAGCGCCATCTGAAGCAATGCGCCAACTTCCGCTGAACTGTCTTTGATACAATTACATAATGCATTTTCTTCATACGGCTACATATCATTCAGAGACATAGTAATGTAAACGAGACAGTACAGCTTGGGCCAGACCGCGAATCTGACCAATCCCGTGACAACAGGAACTACGGCGGTAAACTCAAACAAAGATGGCTGATTCTAAGAACACACATTGTAAATATAAAAACAGACGACCTGAAATAGTTTTTATCGTTTTCGTAAAGAACTTGAAAGGTAAGGTAAGTCAATCGGTGGATAAGTAGGTAAAGCGCGTATTATTCTGAGAAAATTTGTTTCAAAACACACACCTTTGTATTCACCTTAATGAAAGCGTGTATTGTAACCTGTGCTCTAAGCAGATCTCTAGATATAGATATAGATTCTAGATATAGATAGATCTATTGTAAATCTGGGTTTTACGTCTAGGCTTCCTCGCATCTGGAGATGGCCCTCTTTGTTGTGTTCTAATTTGTTGGTGTGTTAATTTTTTGTGTTATTGTTTTGTATTGTTTTTCTATTTTTGTGTTTATATAGCGTAATGTCATTTATTTTTATGTTATTCCTACTTTTTTAATAAAAATAATGTGTTATGTTAAAGCGTGTCTCCACCAACCAGCTGATGATAGAGACAATATACAAAACGAATACTAACACTGGCAGACCCCTTGTGTGTGATTCTATACTTTATGTGTATTTTTTCTTGAATTACACACGTTTAGGATGAAAACGGCCAGTCTTCGGATAGGTTGATACGCGGCCTTATATGTTAATTTTTGTGGCTGTTTATGAGCTGCTCTGATTTTGATTTCATTCTGTTGTGAAACCTTCATTTTTCACGTTTTTTACACTCTGGCTACAAATGATTTTCTGTATGCTTAAAACAGAGCACAAAAAATTTTGCTGCTTTAGATTAAGTTATCTCTATCAACGTATTGCAATGTACGTGGTCACAGAGAGTTGAAAGATTGAATATTAATGGCAACTTTTATAGCAATGTTTGCCATTTTTTGTGGCAACTTTTGGCAACTTTTTGACCCCCAAAAAATAAAAAGGCAGCAAACGCAGATGCTAGCATAACTTGCTCACTTATGGAGCAATTGGAGACCCGAGAACAACAAAATCTTATTATAATGTAGCTAAGCCCGTATGTGAAGTCAATATACATTCTTTCCACAGGTGCTCATAAAATCTACAAAAATATGATTCAGTTAAGAATTGTCACAAATGGTTACGTGGGTATATTTTCAAAGTTCGGAAACTACCTTTGTATTTTTCAGGTTTGGTAGTTTTTCCTGTAAATCGAAGCTCTCCATAGCCATTTCATATTTTAATGGGGACTACATTCGTTTCGATTCGTGCTTCGTCGTGTGTGTGAGACAGCTGCTCCTACTATTTCCAGATCTAGAATCTCGATATCCAACTCTGTTTGGATGTGTGCTTCGCAGTGTTGATGGATACTTCAGGCCAAACGTCTTTGTATAGACCTTTTTTAGATACATTTGCGATGTAGTGATGCACCCAACACGTTATGTTCGTTTAGATTAACAAAATAGTTACTTCCTTTCTATTGACGTTTTCAAAATTTGGCTTATATTTGGTGCGTAGTTGTTGTTTTTTTATTTATTTTTTTCTTCTACAGAGCAAGACTCTAGAAATAGGTCTCTGTATATCCTGGACGTATTTGGAGGTCAGAATTCAAGACTGATTTGCAGTAGTTAGCGAAAACAGAAATGCCATTTGTGCTGTGTGACTGAAGGGTCATAGATTTGAACCCTGCCATGGGGCCGAAATTGTGTCCTTGATAGAGATACCTTGTATAAATTTTTCTCACTTCGTCGAAGTGGAATGGGCGCCCGGCTGTAGGCGGTAAAGATGTGTTGTACAAATAAGTTCCGATTAGAGAGCTTAAGTAGACTCTTACTGGATTTAATCATGTTGTAGCATGTAGGCTAGGCATCTTTAAACAAAAATAAACGGACGTAGGGACAGAATAGCGCTTTGTCCGTTCTATTGATATATTATAGGCCTTTGTCGCTGCTTTCGAATGATATGCTCTATTTTTAGGAAAATGGGGCAAGCTTGTTGTTGTTCTCAGGTCTTCAAATTGTCTTGAGATGTAGACACAATATGCTCCGTAATTGAAAGGTTAGGTCAGTACTTAAGCTGCCCCAGACCTGTGAGTAATAATCTGCCGTCTTATGACAGAAAAGTGTACATGCCAAAAATGATTTTACAAGAGGTACAAAATTCGAATATTTGTGTGTATTTCAAATTAAGTAAAATTAGAACCAGCTGATTATTTTATGTAAATATTCATTCGCCAGTCTAAACTTCGTCTGGTTTGCTCAGGTATACAGTAAACGGTTATGGAGTAACAATAGCGATATGTAATTAGGTCATAACGCATAATAATATTTTCAAAAGCCCAAAATTCTTTAATTTTGATAGTCCAGCCATAAACCAAAATAGAAAAACGTGCAACGAAAAGGGTTTTCTCTCCGGTATAAAAACACTAATTAATCTAATTACGCATAGATCTACGCGTTGTTTTTTGTTGGGTTTTTTTGTTGTTTTTTGTTGTTGTTTGGGGTTTGTTTTTTGTGTTGTTGTTGTTGTAAAACGAT
>NW_004797353.1:1427756-1430111 GCF_000002075.1 Aplysia californica | reverse complement strand
GTAGTAGTAGTAGTAGTAGTAGTAGTAGTAGTAGTAGTAGTAGTAGTAGTAGTAGTATCATCATCACCATCATTATTGAGTGTAATGATTCAACATGTAAAACCGAGAGTCTACGAGTGTCTAATACATACTGGTTTTGTTGATGAGAGTGTTGTTGTGGAAATTAACAACTCAGGCAGCAGGGATGGTATTGATTTGTACAGAAACATGGAATTTACCAGATCTGTTTGCTATCATAATTCTCTGCTTGACGTGGGCTGGTAAGGGTGCAAACGCACTGGCTTCACGTTCCCCACGTTTTCAATTCTCCGTTTTGGGGAGGGAACGTTTGAGTTGATTACACAAACGTACTGTACTGACTTCACATTCCTTTCTCCTTCGTGATTTAAAAAAAAAAAACGATAAAACTTTAATTTCTACTTTCCACTCCAACTTCTTTACAATGTCTACCCACTGCTTGTTGACGTAATTTCTGTTTGAGCAATTGTCTAGTGATTTATCAAAAAGTGCAGGTCACTTCTACACCGCTGCAATTAGTGCTTCTTCCATCTTGTCCGCTCAAGTTCTGAATCAAGTGTCTCAATATATACTTGATCTATATAGAGCCTACAAAAAGAAAGAAGTGAACAACCCAAAAAGTCAAAACATGTAGGTCGAGGTCAGCATGTCTACAATTAATTTTTAATTGTCTATATTGCAAAAATCGGCTTAAAAGTTAAAATCTCGCGCGCTACTAGGTAATTTTCATGGCAGAATCCAAATCTGAAGTCAAAATTACAGTTTAATACAATTTTGACTAAAAATTAATTGCAGCTTTCTAGATCGCCATCGTGACTGTGGTATGTTTAGAATTTCCGCGCAAAGACCGCAGAATGACGATTTGCAGAGAGCAATGTTACTGCAGCGGTAAAATCAAAATCGTGAAGGGCGGGCCGTGAAAGTGTCGGGATGAGATGTGAAGTCAGTGCGACGCCGGATATGATATAGGTTAAAGAAGGCTTCGGTCACTTTTGCAAGTTGGGTGACGGTAACAACGTGAAAACGTGGGGAACGTGAAGCCAGTGCATTTGCAGCCTTAGGTGTGTGTTGATTGAAAGCTTATACTACTGGAATAAAGGAAACACAAGAAGCAAAGCGAACATGACACAGGATTGATGGATGAATCGGAATACCTGAGGGATTTACCAAACCTGCCTGATTCCAGAAGTCAAGTCTGAGAGAAAGCCTGCCTATGGTTGTGGCACTGATAGCACATTTACTTACACGTTTGAGATGTGGGTGCGGGTGTAGGGTGGGGGGATGGTGTGTGGGGTGTGGGGTGGGGGTGTGGGGTGTGGGGTGGGGGTGTGAGATGGGGATGTAGGGTGTTGGGTGTTTGGTGTGGGGTGTGGGGTATGAGATGGGGGTGTGTGGTGTGTGGATGTGGGATTTGGGGTGTGAGATTTGGGGTGTGAGGTGTGGTGTGTGGGGTGTGGTATTGGGGTGGGGTTTAGGGTTTGGGGTGTGAGGTGTGGGAGTGGTGTAGGGTGCGGAGAGTGGGGTGTGGGATGTGGAATGTGGGATGTAAGGTTCAGGTGTGCGTGGTGTATAAAGTGTGAGGTGTGAGGTGTGGTGTGTAGTGTGTGGTGCGTCGGGTGTGAGGTGTGGGATGTGAGGTGTGGGTGTGAGGTGTGGGGTGGGGTGTTGGGTATGGGGTGTGAGGTGTGGGTGGGGTGTGACGTGTGAGTGTGGGGTGTGGGTGTGAGATGTGGGGTGTGGGTGTGAGGTATGGGATGTGATGTGTAGGTGTGAGGTGTGGAATGTGAGGTGGGGGTGTGAAGTCTGGGTGTGGGGTGTAGGATATGTGTGAGGTGTAGGGTGTGGGGTGTGGGATGTGGGGTGTGGCATGTGCGGTGCGTATGTGG
This sequence comes from Aplysia californica, assembly GCF_000002075.1. NCBI lineage: Eukaryota > Metazoa > Mollusca > Gastropoda > Aplysiida > Aplysiidae > Aplysia > Aplysia californica. The sequence goes on along the minus strand of NW_004797353.1, from coordinate 1,428,207 downwards.
GTGTGGAGTGGGGTTATAGGGTGGGGGTGTGGGAGTCGGATGTGGGTTGTGTGGTGTGGGGTGCGAGATCCGGGTGTGGGGTGTGGTGAGGGAGTGTGGGATCTTGCTGTCATGTGGGGTGTAGGGTGTGGGATGTGAGGTGTGGGGTGAGGGTGTGTGTGCCGGGTGTAGGGTGTGGAGTGTGGGGTGTGGGTGTGGGGTGAACAACGATTACACAGCTTTGCCCTATGAGACAGACCACACCATGCTACCCCTGCAGCCAATGCTTTGAAATAACTACATATCTATACATAGTTCTGAAGTCCAGAACCACTGAGCTGATCCAGAGGACTGTCAACAGGTAGGGATCGAGTACCATGGTCGTCATTGTTTTTTTCTAGACCTGAGACTTGACACCTGAAGAAGAAGAAGAAGAAGAAGAAGAAGAAGAAGAAGAAGAAGAAGAAGAAGA
>NW_004797353.1:1424107-1426053 GCF_000002075.1 Aplysia californica | reverse complement strand
TGTGTGTGTGTGTATGTGTGTGTACGTGTTTGTGTGCGTGTGTGTGTGTATGTGTGTGTACGTGTTTGTGTGCGTGTGTAGAAATCTAGGTAGATTTTTGCTAGCTACCACCTATGTACTCACACCTACCTAGCTACCCCCTCCCCCCTCCACTTGCGAGAGTTTGTCTCGTTGTCCACCCGGCGAGTGAGAGCGAGCTGCGATGACAACTTGTCGGCTCGCAGGTCACGTTTTACGTCACGCAACGGCTTGGAACATCCTCAGGGCGGGCGTGACAGATCATTGATGACCAGTTGTAGAACGAAGTTCCACAGGTGCTCACAACAAACAAACACACCCTCCCTTGGAACTTTATTTTCTAATAAACGGTAAGTAAACAGTGGGTAACGAAAGAACTGAACGATTTTTTGAAAGAAAAACGGAACGCCTTTAGAAGCAATAACATGAACCAAATCAAATGTACTTGATATCTATAAAGATTAAAAGAAAAATTGTTTATTGTAAACAAGCGTACAAAACGAGTACTGAAAACAAATTTCAGACTAACAATATGAGTAATATGTGGTCCTCTTTGAATAAAATAACGGGTTACGCTGCAATAAGAGAGAGAGAGTGTGTGTGCACGTGAAAACGAAAGAGACTATGTAAACGCGTTTTAAAACTGTAATTGTCGTTTCGACTGTTCTGATTTTAAGAAAGAGCAACGTGAACTTAAACACAGGCTGAGAGACCAGTTGAGCAAGGAGGAGTGTGTTCAGCTCTATGAGCGGGGTGTTAAAAAGAAATTTCGAAAGTGTAAAGATAAACATAGCCTGTGGCCCAGACGGAGTGAAAGAGAGAGTGTTGAGAACTTGTTGTGAGCAACTGGCGCCGCTATTTACTTTCATTTTTAATCTGACCCTACAAAAAAAATACATTCCTACAATATTGAAAACATCGGAGGTAATACCAATACCAAAAAGCCTAAAATAATAAATATATGAATTAAATGATTGAAGACCAGTCGCTCTTACATCCATTGGTTTTAAGTGCCTTGAAAAATTGATCCTCTCAAATATTCTAGGTTGTGTTCGTGGAAATCTAGATCAATTCCAGTTTGCATACAAACAAGAGAGGACCATAGAAGATGCTGTAGCCTACTTTTTTGTGTATTACTATACTGAAACACCTTGAAACAGCTAAAACGTACACGTGGGTACTTTGTGTTGATTTTTCTTCAGCATTTAATACATTTCAACTGCATATTATCATTGAAAAACTTCTGAGTCTGAAAGTTAGTCATTACATCGCAGCAACGGTCCTGAATTTTTTTTACAGGCAGACCACAATATGTTAAGTTGAACAACACAAAATTTGACACAATCCTTTGCAACACCGGCGGTCCTCAGGGGAGTGTGACGATGGTGGTGGTGATGGTCGTGGTGGTGGTGATGGTACTGGTGATGGTGGTGATGATGGTGGTGATGATGATGGTGATGATGGTGGTGATGATGGTGGTGATGGTACTTATGATGGTGGTGATGGTGGTGGTGATGGTGATGGTGGTGGTGATGGTACTGGTGATGGTACTGGTGATGGTACTGGTGATGGTGGTGATGATGGTGGTGATGGTACTTATGATGGTGGTGATGGTGGTGGGGATGGTGTTGACGGTGATGGTGATGGCGGTAATGGTGGTGATGGTACTGGTGATGGTGGTGGTGGTGGTGGTGGTGGTGGTGTTGATGGTGATGATGACGGTGATGGTGGTACTGGTGGTGATGATGGTGGTGATGGGGGTGGTGATGGTAGTGATGGTGGTGGTGATGGTGGTGGTGATGGTGTTGACGGTGATGGTGATGGCGGTGATGGTGGTGATGGTACTGGTGATGGTGGTGGTGGTGGTGGAGATGGTGTTGATGGTGGTGATGGGGGTGGTGGTACTGGTGGTGATGATGGTGGTGATG
>NW_004797353.1:1421647-1423608 GCF_000002075.1 Aplysia californica | reverse complement strand
GTTTGTATCGTGTGACCAGTGTTGTATGTTTGTATCGTGTGACCAGTGCTATATGTTTGTATCATGTGACCAGTGCTATATGTTTGTATCGTGTGGCCAGTGCTATATGTTTGTATCGTGTGGCCAGTGCTATATGTTTGTATCGTGTGACCAGTGCTGCATGTTTGTACTACGTGACCAGTGCTATGTGTTTATATCATGCATCCAAAGAGCGTTTTTAATATAGGACCTGAAGAAAAAAATATCATTGGATCATTTTTTTACAAACATTTTTAGTTTGGAAGCTGACCTGTAGAAGTGCCAAGTAAAGTTTCGTGGGCATATGTAAATTAATAAATGATCTAGAATTTGGTTAATGCTCTCAGACGAAAGTGAACAGGAAATACCAACTCGCCAACTTTGTGGGTAATATGATCGCACTGGCTGGCAAGTACTGGTCCACCCACAGAGACAGGTTCACAACTGACGTCCGCTCATGACACGCGTCCGGCCGGCTCTCTAGAAAAATCCGGATAATATGTTAGTGCACCTCTTTGGCAAGTAATACATGTAGGATATGAACCGCTGCGGCAAAAGGGTTAAAACCACTTCGACAAACGGGTTAGCATCTTTTCAACGAATGGATGCACCCACTTCGACAAGCGGGTCAGGAAACGGAGTTAAAAGTCTGAATTCGGACAATGTTTCATTGATAGTTATCCGGTTTTCCGGATAGATTATCCGGATTTTGCCCACCTCTAGTCAGAACCCTGTCAGTTCACGGCACCACCCATGGTCTAGCTGTTGACCTCCTTAGGGCTGCAACGGCTTTGTCTTCCGTCTCATGAAAAAAAAACGTATATTATGCGTAATTAGGTCAAATAGCGTTTTTTTTTAATACAGAAAAGAAACCGATTTTCATGGTGCGTCCCTCCATCTTGGTTTTAGTTTTACAGTTGTACAATTAAAATTATGGACGTTTTGATATTTTTACAATATGCGTCGTGACCTATTGTAATGGCAAAGTAAATTTAATCAAATTACTCCATAACTATTACTGTATAGCTCAGCAAAGCAGACAAAAACTACGCTGGCCAATGAATGTTGACATAAAATAATCAACTCTACCAAACTGGTAAAACACACACACACAAGGTTAGCCTGTTGCCTCTATTTTAAAATTTCTATTTCGGCGTAGACGTTTTCGGTCATAAGATGGAAGATGCGAGACTTTGTTGTGAAATTATACACTCGTCAAAATAAAGAAGTCGAAGATACCGGTATTTCTCACCAGTTTGGTCATTTTTATGCGATTTTTTTTCCCTTTGACTCAACGCCTGATATGTCCATTTATTTAAGAATGCATTTCTGTGTACATTTTATTGAAAAACGTTTATTAAAGGCACAAAACATGTAACTTTTCAGTTTCCAAGAACTCTTAAGCTTTGGTACTCACCAAACTTTGGACGTCTTTTTCTCGTTAACATTCCTCTAAAACCAGTCGATCCCCACCACTTTCAAGGAACAAACTTCATTACAATACCTATAACTCCATATACCTTTTTTAAAAAATGAACAGCGCCTGATTCAACCGTGTCGTGGCACAAAAGAACTTTTATTTTTTACCATCTAGTATAAGGCTACTGTCAGAATAATTACCAATAAGTATTGCTGTTTCGAATAATAATAATATATACATGTATCATGTATCTATATAATTCTACAGGTCTTGTGAATAAATTCCTGCATGTGGTCAAATGATGATATAATTTGTACATTATTATCAGCTTTGCTTTTCTTTTCGTATTTGGTTTTAATTAAAATAATAATATATAATTTAATTTAATGTCATTTACGGTCCTGTATAGCTAAGAAAAAGTTCCTTTTAGGACAATAATGTATTTTCTTATCTTATTTCGCCTTATGCATGCATTACATCTCTGCTGACGTGGACAAGAAATTTAGCCAAAAATGGCTCTCAC
>NW_004797353.1:1420246-1421288 GCF_000002075.1 Aplysia californica | reverse complement strand
TCCCTCTCTCCCCCCCCCATGTCAACTTTTCTCAACTTTTCACTACGGTGCCTGTAAGCGTTGTTTAAAGATTCAACAAAATATTATCAGCTACGTACAAAAATTAATTGTAGTGTCTCAAAGGTGGCAAAAGTGGGCTCTGTCTGTACAAAAGGTCAGTACACAGTAGACAGTTCACCGCACACAGTCACCGTGAGTAGTTCTGTAGTGTGTTGCACTGTATGTATCGTCCCCGTTTACATAGTCCATTTGATTAGGGGTGAAACCTTTCAGTTAACATTCATCTCCCATCGTCCATCTCCCATCTCCAATCTCTTATCTCCCATATCCCATCTCTCAAAACAACGAGCAATTATAAATATTGGGTAGGGACCCCAGAAATTCCTAGACACCACACTAGAACACACCATGTGAGATTTGGCCATGTCTTTTCCGAGTCTTGGACAACCCTGTAGCGTGATTGCCGCGGAACTAACGAGCACGCGTACGATGATTAATGATTTGCTTTGGCAAAATTCGGATAATATGTTAGTGCACCTCTTCGACAAATGTGTTACGAACCGCTTCGGCGGATTACTTGGTTTGAACCACTTCGACGCTCGAGTTAAAAACCACTTCAACGAATGGGTGCACCTACTTCGGCAAATGGGCTACGAAAGAGAGTTAAATGTTTCTTTGAAAATTATCCGGTTATCCGGATAACTTTTCCGGATTCTGCCCACCAAAACTTTCTTCGCGCCGTCTGCAGTTCTAAGGTGAGGGTGGGTGTGAGTGTCGTGAATAGCACATGTCTCTCTCTTTATTTTTTCTCTGATTGCTGGCGTTTTGGTCAAGTTCTAGATCTATGCCAACGAGGTAGAGGAAAGATAAATGCATCCATGCGTTTCTTGATGAATGTGTCAAGCAAAACAAAAGCGGTCTTTCTTTATTAACGAGTTGTTCGTGTGTGTAGAGAGAGATAAATCAGGAACAGTGACTGGTGTTTGTCTGTTCACGGTGGGGGGAGGGGTGGAGAGGGGGGAGAAAAAGAGAGAGAGAGAGA
>NW_004797353.1:1418775-1420078 GCF_000002075.1 Aplysia californica | reverse complement strand
TCTCTCTCTCTCTCTCTCCCCTCGGACAGGTGTAAGGATGATAGCGCTACTGCTCTTTCTGGGCGTGTCGGGGATTGTGGTCAACTTGCTGTTCGGCCTCCACGTGTGTCTGAGGTCCCAAGTGGGCGTAAACCTGAAGCACCTGTTGGTGAACATGGCTCTGGCCAATGTGGTGCTCAGCGTGCTCTGTCTCAACTGGGACATCCAGCAGAACATGGTCACTGGGCCGCGACCACGGACCCTCTGTCTGCTGCAGTATCTCATGATGCAGGTCAGCCGCTGTTTTGGTCTTCCTCTCTGGTGTGTTTCTGTTGGTTGTTTTTGGAGGAAGAACCGTCGCTGTCGTTGCTGTTGCTGTTGCTGTTGTTGTTGTTGTTGTTGTTGTTGTTGTTGTTGTTGTTGTTGCTGCTGTTAATGTTGTAGTTGTTATTCTTTTATTCTTTTTATTATTATTATTATTATTGTCGTTACTGACGCTGTCATCGGTTCTGTACTTCTTGCTGTTGTTGTTGCTGTTGTTGTTGTTTTTGCTATTGTTGTTGTTGTTTTCTTCCTCCTCCTCCTTCTCCACTTCTTCTCCCTCCTCTTCCTACTCCTCTTCGTCCTCCTCTTCTGCAACCGTGAAATCGTAATTCAACTATGAAACTTTCCCTCAACTGAAGTGAAACTCGCCTCTTTGAAGGAAACCCAACTGTACGCTGTCTCCTATAAACAGGAGCAGCAGCAGCAACAACAACAACAACAACAACAACAACTGATAGCCAACTCTGGGCTGTTTAAACACTCAGTAAAACGTAGAATCCACTGTGTTGTCAAGTCTTTGGGAAGCACCCATGACGTAATCAACTGCCGTGTTGTCTCAATGATGATGATGATGATGATGATGATGATGATGATGATGATGATGATGAGGGCAAAACGTTGAGCGTATCATAAAATATTTTGGATGCCCTACCAAGTCTCAACTTTTTATATTCTCTGCTGTGTGCAATGATAATATGATCCCATCCTGCTATTGTTCCCAGACGTCCCTGTACTCCACCCTGGTCAGCGTGACGTGTATCGGGGCCGAGAGGGTTCTGGCCGTGAGGAGAGCCGTGCTCTACAAGTCCTTGTACTCGGTAATGTCCTTATACAAAGTAATGTCGTCATGTCATCATACACGATTATGTCCTATATGGTAAGGTCACCAAGTCGTCATACACTGTAATGTCATCATGTCGTCATAATATAGGTCAATGTTCTATATGGTAATTTCACCATGTCGTCATACACGGTACTGTCCCCCTGCACAGTAGGGTCC
>NW_004797353.1:1404940-1418420 GCF_000002075.1 Aplysia californica | reverse complement strand
GATGATGATGATGATGATGATGATGATGATGATGATGATGATGATGATGATGAGGGCAAAACGTTGAGCGTATCATAAAATATTTTGGATGCCCTACCAAGTCTCAACTTTTTATATTCTCTGCTGTGTGCAATGATAATATGATCCCATCCTGCTATTGTTCCCAGACGTCCCTGTACTCCACCCTGGTCAGCGTGACGTGTATCGGGGCCGAGAGGGTTCTGGCCGTGAGGAGAGCCGTGCTCTACAAGTCCTTGTACTCGGTAATGTCCTTATACAAAGTAATGTCGTCATGTCATCATACACGATTATGTCCTATATGGTAAGGTCACCAAGTCGTCATACACTGTAATGTCATCATGTCGTCATAATATAGGTCAATGTTCTATATGGTAATTTCACCATGTCGTCATACACGGTACTGTCCCCCTGCACAGTAGGGTCCTTCTACATTTTAATGTCTTGTCGTTAAATACGGTGATGTCGTCTTGTCGTGAGAAACGGTAATGTCTTTCTACAAGGCACTATCTTCAGGTCGTGACACACTGTAATGTCCTTCTACACGATAATCTAGCATCTGCATTTGTCGAAGCCGCGACCCGCGAATCGCGGTCGCGATTTTTTGCCGATTTTTGGGCGATTTTTGCATTTTTTCAACAAAAAAATCTACTTCATAACATATTGGATAATTTTTAAGGTGTCCATCTCTAGTTATTTTCATGCGGAGAATATAAGTACATATTATATCATTGCTGTTCGTCTTTTATTTTGCCCTCTTTTGCAATTGTTTTGATGTGTTGTTTTTCTATTTTTTGTGCTTATATAGAGTATTTTATTTAATTTGATGTTGTTGCTACCTTTTTAAAACATAATTCTGTCCCCGCTTAATTTAGCAAAATTTGATCATTTGGTTCATAATTTCTGATTATTTTTCTATATCATTCTTTGTTGAAATTAACAGAATCGCATGATTTCACATTTTTGGGGGGCTCAGTTTGCATAATTTCAGAATTCTTTTTGCTATAAAACCACGAGGACAGTATATTAGAGTGTTCCTCCACCAAAACCGAATACTGACACTAGCAGGCCTCTAGTGTGTGATTCCATAATGTACATGTAATATCCTGTAGGCTACTTTTTCTTTAATTACACACGTTTAGGCTTAAAACGGCCAATCTTCGGATAGGTGGACACACGCCCTTATTTGCCTTTTTTGTTGTTTATGTGCTGTTCTAGTTTTGATTTCATTCTGTTGTGAAACTTATTTTTCACGCTTTTACTCTCTGTGTGGTTATAAATACTTTGGATACTTAAAACTAAAACAGACAGGAAATTATGGTGCTTTAGATAAAGTTACCTCTATCAACATATAGCTATAGATTCTGTACCTCGTCACGAGAGTTTAAAGTTTGAAAATTAATGGCAACTTTTATTGCAACTTTTGGCAACTTTTGGATTAAAAAAATGACAACAAACGCAGATGCTAGGATAATGCTGCTGTAAACGGTACTTTCGTCATGTCGTGATAAACGGTCGTGTTCTTCACAAGGTAATCTCGTCATTTTGTGATACATAGTAATATCCTTCTACACGGTAATGTCCTTCTACACGGTAATGTCGTAATACATCGTAGTGTTGCTGTGCGCGGTACTGTCGTTATATTGTACGCGGTACTGTACGCTAATTTTGTTATTCGTGGTAATGTTGTAATACGAAAATGTCGTTATACACGACAATGTCGTTTTATACGGAAATGTCGTTACATGTATAAATAATAATGTTACTCTACACTGTATTGTCGTTATACACAGTAAAAGTAATTATACAACGTAATTGTAATGTCGTTATATACGATAATGTCGTTCTATACTGTACAACTCTTTAAACTTATTTATACATTATACACGGTAATGTCGTGATACAAATGCCTAATCCTTAAATACGGTAATGGAAATATGATCTTGTGTTCTTCCTGTTCCAAGTATTTTGTTTCACGAAAGGAATAGAAACCAATTAAAGAAGTCACAACGGAACGGACATTTCTAAAAACAATAACTTACTCAGAGACAAATCCAGTTCCTTGTACGCGAGAAACAACAAAGTATAACGGTCTTGAACTGCTTGGTACATGTATAAGTTATTATAAGCTCCTTGACCATCGTGGGAAAAGAGGCAGGGGTTGACCTAGAATGTCTTCCTTCTAGAACTTGAACAGATGAGTTACTGGAGAAAAATCTCATCTTCCTCTCAAGCGTCGACGTCCGTAGTGTAGCTGTTAGGTGCTTCACCGTTGCATGCAAAAGGATGTGAGGAGAAGGCCTTTCCCCCCCCCCCCCCCCCCCGTGTCCTGATTTTGGTGCCCGTTTTTGTTGGTTACGTAAAAAGAAAGTAATGGTGCAGATTGTTATATGAAAGGGGAATTGTTGAGTCGGTAATGATGATAATGATGATGATAATGCTGCTGATGATGATGATGTTGTTGGCGATGGTGACGGTAATGGTAATTGTGATAGTGAGTGCGTTGTATCCTTCTCACCCCTGGCTCGCCCTGTTAGGCAGGGCCGAAGCACACCTCCTAAATGTGTGAGCACGTGTGTGTGCGGGGTGTGTGTGTGTGTGTGTGTGTGTGTGTGTGTGTGTGTGTGTGTGTGTGTGTGTGTGTGTTTGTGTGTGTGAGAGAGAGAGAGAGAGAGAGCGAGAGAGAAAGAGAGAGAGAGAGAGAGAGAGAGAGAGAGAGAGAGAGAGAGAGAGAGAGAGTGAGTGAGTGTGTGCACGGTGCGGTGTAACACCATACCAACGAGCCAGGATCTGGACGATAAAGATGGATGTCATCTTATCTTAAATAAATGTGTCACGACGTGGTGGAATCAGGCTCTCGTCAATTTTTGGGAAATGTAGAGTTATTTTCTTATTATCTTAAAGCTTGTTCATTTGTCATGCTTTTGATAACAAAAATGTCATTTATTTCGAATAGAAGTCAAAATACATGTATTTGCGAATGAAGGAGGAGGGGGTCACCAGGTTTCAGAGATAAAATTAGTGAGAAAATAACCTTAGCTTGAGAGTCCGTGATAACTGTAAATTTACATTTTTTGTGACTTTAGTCAACGATTTTTTCCGTAAAATCCACACAGAAATGTGTTCTGTAATGGGCATGAAATGTGTTGAGCCAAAAAACAAAACTTCTATAAATATTCAGAAACCTGCGGGGGAAATGCCAATTTCACCACTTTGATTTTTTTGACGAGCGCCTTATTTCACCACGCTGCCTCACAAATGATATAATTTGTGTCGATGTGGGCGTGGAAACACGTACATGACTGTATTGTTTTGTTTTCCTCCCAGACCAGGAACATTCGGCTCCAGGTCCTGACCATCTGGCTGCTGGCGGTCAGTTTGTCGCTCCTGACCATAGAGGACTTCCTCCGCAGTGCGCACGCAACCTGCTCACTGCTTGATCTCTACCCTCGCAGGTCTGCTCGCTCTATTTTTGTCTTCCTTCCCAGTTTTGTTTGGGTTCATTGTCTGATTTTTGTTTCTTTGTTTATTATTGTTTTTGTTTTTGTTTTGTTTTGTTTTTTCGGGGGGAGGAGGGGGGTTGTTGTTGTTGTTGTTGCTTTGTTCTTGTTCTGTTTTGTTGTTTGTTTGTTGTTTGTTTGTTGTTTTGGATGGGGTTGGTTTGTTTGTTTGTTTGTTGTTGTTATTGTTTTATATTTTTATTAATGTTTCTTGATTTTGGTTTTGGATTTTGGTTGTTTTTTGTTTTGTTTGTTTGTTTGGTTGGTTTGTTGTTTTGTTTTGGGGTTTGGGGGGGGGGGTAAGTGGCTTTTAATTGTAGATGTTGTTGTTGTTTGTATTTGGTTGGGGGGGGGGGGTATTTTGGTGGGAGGGGGGGGGGGGTACTGTTGTTGTTTATTTATCATTTAAATTTGAGTTCGTCACGGAAGTAGTAGATCTTCATCTATATCGTGACAAGCTTTCTTCAAGTAGCCACTGTGAAACAAAGCAACGTTTTGTCTCTTTGAATAGTTGCACTTGTTTTTGCATACAGGAACACACTCTCCAAGGGAGGTGACATATCCGGCATTTGACGCCTGTATTGGGCGCATGCTGAATCCCACTCACCAAGGGAAATAATCGTGTGTTTAAATCAAATACAGTGGGATCCTGTTATTACGAGAGGGAGGGGACCAATGCAAAATGTCCGTTATAGTTATAGCAGGATTCTCGTTATAAGGGACCCAGTAATAAATTCAAGGGAAATAGAATAGTAGGCCTAATCTATGAGTTTGGTGTTCTGTTTATCTCTTTTCGTATTTCCCCTGATGATGATTTTGTTCAACATGATCTCTAGGTTTTACTTGATCAAAAATCGAATCAGGTTTCTTTCTTTAGCTCTCACAATGTTGACGGCTCGGCTTTGACGATCAGAAAGAAGGGGCTCTGGCGCTAGGCTAACTCGCTCGCAGTGTTGTCCCCCACCCCACCACACCCTGTGGTGCGTTGCGTCTGCTTGCGCACGTCACACATTCGTTCCATCTATCAAAGCATTGTGACCTCTCAATCCCCGCATCGGAGAAGTGAGAGGCACGGTATGCCTAGATAATCTAGACTGGGCTGGCCTTTCACGCGATGCGTTCTAATTGTCTGCACATGCCTCACCCTCCCCACTCATTCGCTCCGGCCTTCATTGTTGGTTCGCGTGGGCTCTCCAATTCTTTGTTTTGCTGGATGACCAACTTTCTCAACAGGCGAGGTTTTGATATGTTTAATTGGTCTGTGCCCTGTGCACAGCAGCCGCAATATTCCGTTATAACCGACTCGAGTGTTTGTCTGATTTTGCTATAGCAGTATTTTATTTACAAAGATAAAGAAGAGAAAAAACGGGGTTTTAGAATACTGTCTTTATAAAAGACTTCTCGTTATTTCGGGACTCGTTATAAGTGGACTCCACTGTATTATTAAGCATCTTGGTTAAATCAGGAGCTCGTCGAAATACTTACATCTAAGAATCCAGCATGTTTCTGCTGGTTTCTTTGGTAAAGCTAAGAAGATAGATTTTGACAAGCCTAATGGAATATGTCCAGTGTCATACATGTTGGTGATAACTTTTGTCAGTGTGGTGATTCCAAAGTCCTCTCTGTGACAATGTTGTCAAGTCCTGCAGCTTTCCCATTCTCTGGGATAATAAAGTATTATTTTGATAACTTCTTCCTTCATGATTGATGGACCCTCGTTGCTATTATCAACACTTCCGTGGGGGCATGAATGAGGTTAATACCTCCTCGGGGAATGTAGTGAACATAACTCGCGATCACTTACTACATCACGGTATAGCAGGCTAGTGTTTTTAGTCAAGACATAGTAGGCTATTGTCTATACCACGACATTGTAGGCTATTGATTATATTATACCACGACATACATGTTGTCAGGGGCGAAGGCTGACTTGTTTGACAGGGTAATCAAAGTGAAATGGAACCAGATAGGGCCTGGAGATATCACACTCACACAAGTCACAAGAATCTTACTGGCACTGGAGGCGGCAACTCTGAGTACTGAATGAAAACAAATCGTGAATTCATGTTGTATGCTTGTTCAACGCTAAAATAATCGGGAAAGTATTTCATTAAATATTTATTATAACTAACCTTAAATTTAACTTTAGATTTGAACACATGAACACCAAGGAAAGAAGCAGAGATGTCAGCACTACAATGGCATGTTATACCAGACAGCCGAAACACTTTGGTAGAGCATGCCAATTATTAATTTTTTATTTCACATTTGGCTGTTTTTTGTCTAGCTTTTCGCGGCCAGGAGCCGGTGTCATAATCGAGGTCACGATCTGATTATAGGACGTTAAAAAGTCGAGGGAAAAAAACCCAAGCACTAGCAGTGTAGTAGCAGGAGTCAAAGGATTATTAGGAGTTAATTCCCCTCACATCTGTGAGGTAGACTCGACCAGTGTAATAGTTTGCTTACCTAATCAGCGCGTCTGGGTGCTTATAACTGTGGCCCGAAAGGGGTGAACAGGGTATATGCGACAATGAAACAGTTCTGACTGCTATGCACATGTTCCCTTTAACTCTATTGGTTGACTCTTCCAGCCTCACTTTAAGCTTACTTAATCAAAGCTTGTGACTGCTTATGGAGTGGCCCGATAGGGGCGAACAGGCTATTTCTGTGGCAATGAAACGGTTTTGAAGGTTAGGCATAGTCTATTGTTCATTGGTGACTATGAACGTCTTTTTACATTTAATTTATGAGGTTTTACGTCTATGGGTGAATTTGACTGCGACAATGTTTCAAAATTAGGAAGGAAAGCAGTGATTATTTGATTATATAGACGCTTCGCCTCTGCATGTTGTACATGTAGTACATGTAGGCTTTTCGGTACCTCAGAATTACAAAATTCTATCTGACTTTTTACTCGTTTTGAGTTACTAAGCCACGAGGTCAGGAAGCGAATTTCAATGTTCTGTCTGCTTTATCAGAATCCTAAGATTATTCTGATTCGTTATCAAGATATTCATACAATTATTAATGCATTCGACACAAGCTTGATATGATGTGAAACCCAAAAATCTGACCTCAAATTTCTCAAAACTAGGAACTGAGCTGATAGAACTTTGTAATACTGAGGTAGCGTACAGCCTAGGCCTATGGTGGAGAAAAAATGCAAGGCACAACTTATTGTGAAATATCTCGTTAACTATCGAACATAGATTCTCCAACTTTTGCTCAATTACTTATTATATCAATATGTCTTAACAGGTGAATATTTTTTCAAACTCCTGCACACTGTATTCTAGAAAAAATGTTTCAGAAATGCTAATAAAAAATCCCAGTCAATGGTTTCTACAGATTTTTAAAATGTTACAGCTCGGGCAATATCCCTTTTAAAAGAAAGTTTGTCTTTTTTTTTCTAATCGCAATATTATGCTTATTGGGCGTATGTTTAAGGAACCTTCAGTGTAAAATAAAATGTTCACTGTAAAACTAGTTTCTTGTAAGACGTTTTGCCACTAAAAAGTATCATTGGCGAGTTGTGACGCAAGTCATTACGCGTATGCAAAATGTGTGCGAGAAGCGGGAAGTGCTGTGAACAATCATATTTTCCGCGTGATGGAGATTTACATGTAGGCTATATTATTTTATATAAATTAATAACGAAAAGTTTTTTAATCAAGCCTCAGTTATTATGGCAAAATGTGATTAAGTTAAGACAAATTGATACAAACTGATGTGCAAAGTTTGGGTTACATTTGGCCAGCACAGTAGTACAAAGTTAGTGGGCGGTTGGAGGGTGCTATGATCACATTAGTGTCAGGCGGTTGGCAGGTACTATGGTCACATTAGTGTAAGGCGGTTGGCAGGTACTATGGTCGCATTAGTGTAAGGTTAATGGGCGGTTGGTGTGTGCTATGGTGCCTGACAAACAACTGCACTCCTCATCTCTGCCCTGTCTTTATTTTGTACTTTACTCTCTTGTAATAACGCCTATCCTCAGCATTCATGTTATGGCCTATTTGTGTCGCAAGTGCCGTGAAACTGTTACTAAAACTAAAGCTATACAAGGTTAGTCTTTTTAAGGGTTTTTTGTGGGACTATTTGGTAAATGTTTTACGACGCTCGCAACTGCACAAGGTCATATGGGCGAGCGGGACACATTAAATATTTTTGAGTGGGTAGGAAATTTGGAATTTTGCCAGGGTGACGGCCGAAGCCTATTCTTATCGATTTTAGGGCCACCAAGAGATCTTTAACGTGCGCAACTTGCAAACGGGACCTCCGAAATTTTTCACCCTTATCCAAGAAGGCTAGGTGGATGAAAGACCGCTGCGAGAAGGAGCCGAGGAATAGCAGTAGAAAGTCTGCAGAAAGAGTCAGGAACCCAGAGAAGGGGGCAAAGGGGAGTGGAGAGAGGCAGAAAACGGAGACGAAAGCAGACGACAGAACATAGTTAGAGTGCAGGAAAGAAGACATTTTTAGAGAAGAAACTCTTTTAGAGAAGAAAACTTTTTATTTATTATTTTCACAGAATTATTGTTTCCCCTTAACCAGTCACGATTATCGACTGGTCTGTTCGACCGTCCTATCGCGTTCTTACAGGCTGGGTTCATACCACAACAGCACGACCTGAAACTGGTGAAGAAAACCGAAGCTGGGATTAGGGATATAAACAACAAACAGAAAACACGTTTTACTGGTGAAAGAAATAACTAATCAACGCATAGATCGATAAAATGCAATAATTAGAAAGAAAGAAAAAAAGAAAGAAAGAAAGAAAGAAAGAAAGAAAGAAAGAAAGAAAGAAAGAAAGAAAGAAAGAAAGAAAGCGTATTCACAGAAACACAAGAATCGATTGTCCAATGTTCCTGGTACGTTCCCTCCCCCTCCCCCTCCCCCTCCCCCCGGGCCGCTTCGCTCATGTTGACCTCTAACACCTGCAGGTACGGCGTGACGCTGATTGGCTGTTTGATGCTGTCCCTCCTGGCACTGCTGGTGAGCATGTCTGTGTGCGTGGTGTGGACAGTGCTACGCTTCGCCCAGGTCAGTCAGGTGGTCGGCGGGTCGGGCGACACTTCGGAGAAGGCGCGAAGAGCCACCATCATCGCCCTGGCCAGCGCCGCTTTCTACTCCGTCACGGTGGGCACCAGCCTCTCCTTCCTGCTGTGGATCGGCCTCTCCGGCCTTGACATTGTCTACATTATGCAACACCACTACGCTATAGTGGCCGACAGTATGGTGATCGTGGTGACCCTGGGCGACCCGTTCATCTACTTCCTCACCGCCGTCAACTGGAGGAGGCGGTGCAGTAGGGCGAACAAGGTGTCCTCCATCACTTCCTCCTCGTCTCAGAACATGCTCGTGGCTGGGAGGTCAGACGTCGTAGCAGCTGCTGCAGCAGCAGCAGCAGGCAGGGGGAGCAGCGGGGTTGTGCCACGAGGGTCATCGTCTGGTGCAGGCGGGACTTCGAACACGGCGCACAACACCGGCGGTTTGCCTCCCGAGACGTCTGCAGAGCCCGAGGAGAGAAATGCTACGTCACAGTCCCTGGCGGTGTACCTAGTCCCCCGTGGGCCGACGGAACACTGACTCTGTGAGCTCTATACGGTGTGGGGGTCATTGAGAGGTCATATCACACGGTGTGGGATTCATAGAGAGGTCATAGCATACGGAGTTGAGGTCATACACAAGTTTACAGAACACAGGAAGTCATAGACTTAGCATATGGGGTGGAGCTCATTGAGAGGTCGTAGCATATGGGTGGAGGTCAAGGAGAGGTCATAGTATACGGGGTGGAAGTCACAGAGGGGTCATGGAACACGTGGTGGAGGTCATAGATATAGCATATTATGGGGGTGGAGGTCATAGAGAGGTCATCGCATAGACACATCTGGTCTACCTGACTGACCAGCGACTATTGGGTGGAATCGCCAGACAAAAAGGTGACGGCTCAATGTGGACAGGACAGACCGCTTTTAGGAAGCTGGCTGTTGCCACCGGGCTTATCGCTGACAAACGTAGGTTTCTGTGGGATAGTATATTCCAGGTCACAGTGACACACGTGTGCGATAGTATGTTATAATTCCAGGTGACAGAGACACGTTTGGGATAGTGGAATTCAGGTGAAAGACAAGGACACACGTGTGGAATAGTATATTATTATTATTATTATTATTATTATTATTACTAGTAATAAAAGTACCTGTTCTACGAACGGAATAATAAGGAAGAATTATTTGGAAAGTTAAGAAGAGGAAAAAGACTGAAAAGAGGAAAGAAACAAAACATTTCATATTTTACCTTGAATTTATCCATGTAGCACCACCTCTTGACTACCTCTAGGGGTAAGACTTCTTCTCACTCTTCGAAGGCGCGGCATTTTCTTCTAAAGTTCCAGCTCAATAACTTTTAAAAAAAAGTTAGGCCTACATGCCAATTGTTGCTTCCCAGAAGAACCTTATCTAGATTCTAGATCTAGCCTAGATCTCGAAGGATTATAAAGACATAGGCCAATAATTGAAAGAAGGAGCCTTGGCCCATAGATAGATCTAAGTTTAGAAATTTCACATTTTTAACAACCGACAGGCGTCACAGATGGCCTAGATTTCTAGACCTATTCAGAGTGGGAAAAATCCACTTTAAAGAATACTTTCATGATTCTTGATCTCGATCTAGATCCACCTACAGCCTCGTTCTATACTCTATATCTATTGTCAGCAGGAAAAAATCCACGTTTAATACTTCCATCATTCTTGATCTCGATCTAAGATTCACATAGATCTAGCCTAGATCTAGATCTTAGAATCTATAATGCTCAGCAAGAAAATCCCACTTTCAATATTCAATAGGTTATCGCAATATCACAGATCTAGATTATACTTTCATTTCGTGATTCTTCTTGATCTCGATTTATCTCGATACATTAAGTAAGTAGGCCTACGGTAGGCTAGACTACTCTTAGCGCTTTCGACGACACCCTCCCTGTCACTCTCACCACCCTCCCTCTGGCAGTGCTTTCTGACCTCCTCTCTCTCTCTCTCTCTCTCTCTCTCTCTCTCTCTCTCTCTCTCTCTCTCTCTCTCTCTCTCTCTCTCTCTCTCTCTCTCTCTCTCCCAAGGTAGGGTAACAAACGAAAAAGTCACCACTTTGTAATATGTAATACTACTTGATTTTTCTTCTCCTTCTTTTTCTTCTTGTTTTCCCCCTCCACTTTCTCCTCTAATTCCCCGTGCTCCTCCTCATCCTGCTCCTCCTCTTCCTCCTCCTCCTCCTCCTCCTCCTCCTCCTCCTCCTCCTCCTCCTCCTCCTCCTCCTCCTCCTCCTCCTCCTCCTTCTTCTTCTTCTTCTTCTTCTTCTTCTTCTTCTTCTTCTTCTTCTTCTTATTCTTCTTCTTCTTCTTCTTCTTCTTCTTCTTCTTCTTCTTCTTCTTCTTCTTCTCCTCCTCCTCCTCCTCCTCCTCCTCCATCTACACCTATACCTCCTCCTCCTCCCCCCTCCTCCTCCTCCTCCGAGAGAGAGAGAGAGAGAGAGAGAGAGAGAGAGAGACGTAAGACCGAAACCGGGAATTCCCGTAAACCTACTTAATGTAAAACTGAACACAAAATACCCTTTGGTGCAGTCGGCACTCCGCAGTGAATATACAATGTCGAAGCAAATGATGGCCTTCGCTACAAAAGGACTGGATTTAATTTAAACTGGGCTTCCTTCTTACACGTTTGATCTTAATGAAAATACAATAGTGCAGCACTACGTTGCAAGTTATGGGTACTGGCAACGTTTCATATTTTTTCATTCGGTAGTTTTTGAGAATATTACTGTTCGCAAAATTTGCCCTTAGCTGCATTAGTAGTAAGATTATTATTATTATTATTATTATTATTATTATTATTATTATTATTATTATTATTATTATTATTATTATTATTATTAAATATTATAATAATTATTATCTCAGGTGGGAGAGACATACGTGTGAGATAGTATATATAGTTTTTTTGGTGACAGAGATATGTGTGAGATAGTATATTATTCCAGGTAGCAGAGACACACGTGTGGGATAGCATATTGTTATTCCAGGTGAAAGAGACACAGGGGTGAGATAGTATAATATTATCATTCCAGGTAAAAGACAGCAGAGACATGCGTGTGGGATAGTACATTATTTTTCCAGGTGACAGAGACACGTTTGGGATAGCATATTATTATTCTAGGTGACAGAGACTCATGTGTGGGATATACTCTTCCAAAAATGAAACTTGACACTTGGTAAATTTTGAATATTAGGAAATGCAAAACAAAATTGTAAATATACGGGACGGAGTTTTGTAAAGGATCAAGTGTTGTCGCCAAAACACCCATAATCACGTGCAGTGCACATCAAAACGTCCATATAAACGAGTTTTTACTGAATGCATAATGGCTTGACCACTTTCTTGGGCACAGTAGTGGACTGCACTTCAGCATTCTGTAACCTCTCTCACTGCCGTACTAAAGGCCACAACAGCTACAGTTCACATAGTCCATGTCACACAAACGTAGACAACTGAAAAATGCCAAGGTTGACTGATGCTGAACGCATTAATTTAATGCACTCTGGCAATTGCAAGTAGGGGGTAGGGTAACCAATCAAGCCGTGGCAAGGCACTTTGGCGTGTCAAGACAGACCATTGCTTCGTTATGGACACGATACAACCACGCTCAAAGTGATAATGGCAGGCCTAGGTTAGGTCGACCCAGGGTCACTACTGCGGCCCAGGGTCATTATATCCGTGTACGCCATCTTCGAGATCGAACCACAGCAGCAACGTCTACAGCTGCTCAAATCCCTGGACATAGAAGAATTTCTGACCAGACAGTCCGTCTCAGGGAGGCAGGACTCTTCGCTCGAAGACCAGTTCGAGGTAATGTGTTGACCGCACACCACGTGGCAGAACGTCTCCAGTGGTACCAGCTCAGAGTTACGGATGACAGGTACAGGGATGAGATTCTGCAGCATTATGTTGTTCCATACCTGCTGGACATTCGGTTTGTTCATCAAGCCTAACGATTTTAACGTGTGTATAGTCATCATCTGCCTGAACATTGCCTTATAGTTCTTTTTATTATGCTCGCTTCATTTTTTTAAAATCAGTTTTAAAAGTGGGTGCCAGGATTCTTTTTTTTAAAGCGTATAGTATTTTATTATCCCAGGTGAAAGATAGAGACATACGCGTAGGATAGTATATTATTATTCCAGGTGAAAGAGACACGTTTGAGATAGTAGCCTATGACGTGAAAGACAAAGACTTACGTGTGGGATAGTATATTATTCCAGGTGACAGAGACATACGTATGGGATTAATATTATTATTCCAGGTGAAAGACAGAAACATGTGTGTGGGATAGTATATTATTATTCCAGGTGAAAGATAGAGGCACACTGTATAATTATCCTGAACTGCTTTATCAGCGATCATGGTTCTCTGTTCTTCTCTCCGCTCGGATGCTCTTTAAAAAAGGATTTTTTTAAAAAATTAACATGCCACATAATACCTGGTAGATTGTGCTGTGTATTTCCATGGAGCCAACATTGGGGTCCATCTCATTACCTCGTTCCTCTAGAAGACTGGCGAGTAACCTCTATGTTTATTGTTATGTTCACTGTGCCAGCAGGAGGTATATAATGTAGTCTGTGTGTTCACTGTGAATTCCTTGTATGCCAGCAGGATAATACGTAGCGTGTCAGTAGGATGTGTAGTCTGTATGTTCATTGTGTGTCAGAAGGAGGTATCAATAGTAGTCTGTGTGTTTACCGTGTATCAGTAGATGTGTGTGGTCTGTGTGTTTACCGTGTATCAGTAGATGTGTATGGTCTGTGTGTTTACCGTGTATCAGTAGATGTGTGTGGTCTGTGTGTTTACCGTGTATCAGTAGATGTGTGTGGTCTGTGTATTCACTGTGTGTCAGTAGGAGATGTGTGTAGTTCTTTG
>NW_004797353.1:1397738-1404840 GCF_000002075.1 Aplysia californica | reverse complement strand
CCCCCCCCTCCTCCCCCAATACGCATGGCAAAGCAACCTGTGAGCACACTGCTGAGAGGAAGGAAAGAGAACGATAAAGAAGGAACGGAGAACCAGAATCTCTCGGGCAAGAACCGGAAGTGACGCGGGGGTAGTCATGGGTTACCAGAGACTGAGGAAGGCGATGATCTCATACCGCGGGGTCCGCTCCGGGCCTTGAGGCGGGGCTGTGGGAAACTCCCACACCGTCTGTCCTACAGGCAACATCTTGATTTCATCTGTCGCCGCGCCACTTCGCATATTATCCCCTCCCACCACCCCCACCCCTCTTTCTGTCTACCTGCCTGTATGTAAGTCTACTTGTCAGTATGTCTGTCTGAATGTAAGACTGTTTGCCTCTATATCTATTAAACACTCTCTCTCTCTCTCTCTCTCTCTCTCTCTCTCTCTCTCTCTCTCTCTCTCTCTCTCTCTCTCTCTCTCTCTCTCTCTCTCTCTCTCCTTTACTGCCTTCTGTCTGCCTCTATGTATGCATCGGTCAATTTCTCATGTACTTACATCTCGAGCAGAGTAGCTGTGCACTTAGTTCAAAAGCCATTTTCTGATGTTTTCATTCTTTCGATGACAGAGATCATGAGCGTGAACCGAGGAAGCATTATGGGCAATGGGCATTACTGTAGCTCTGTGCGGGGGACTGCCCAGTTTGCCACAGGCCCAGTGAGTGGCAAGCCCAGTTTGTCACCGGCCCAGTTTGTCACTGGACAAACTACAGTTTGTCATAGGCTCAGTTTGTCACAGGCCCAGTTAGCCACAGGCCCAGCCCATGTAGTCACAGACCCAGTTAGTCTCAGGCCCAGTTAGTCACAGGCCCACTATGAATTGAATTTTCTTTTTCTTTTTTCTTTTAAACGAAAGAACATTCATTTTTGAAATTTTACAGAGTAATTTAAAATTGCTTTGATTTGCATACAAAAAGGACGAACTATTGAACAACACAAACTAAATTGACATTTTAATTTTAGAGGGACTTTAGGGCCTGTGACTAACTCAACTAACTGGGGCCTGTAACAAATTGGCATGCCTCAGTTTGTCACAGGCCCAGTTTGTCACAATTTCATTAATTTTTTAGTGTGTTTGAGTATTGATGGTAGTCAAAATTACAGCATTTTAGCACTGTAAATGTAACATAATTGTTTTATTCTCCATCTTCAAATTGGTGGTGTAGAGATAGTTCCTCTAAAATAAATGTAAATTCAGCTAGTGTTGTTCAATATTTCTTCCTTTTTGTATGCAAATCAAAGCGAATTACTTTGTAAATTTTCAACAATGAATGTTCTTTCGTAAAAAAAAAAAACAATTTAAAAATGAAATTCACTTCATACAGTCAATCAATCATTCGTTTACTCTTTTTGAGAGAGTCAGTGATAACTTCCATCTTGCAGAGCGCAGTCGAGGCCTGTGACAAACTGGCATGCTTCCCTCGGCGACACCTGGATAGGGCGTAAGTTTATACATGATGTATTTACATTCGGACAAAAATCTCAATGGCTTTCATATAATATAGATGTCTAATCTAGGAAATATTCTTTGTGCAACGGTTTCTGACACAGGGGCGCTGGGAAGACCGCTAATTTCTACTGACATGTTTTTGTTGTTGATGCAATGTACACTATTTTTGTTGTTAATGCAGCACAGACTGCTTTTCTTAGTAATGCACTGTAGACTGTTGGGTTTTTTTTGGTTTTTTGGTTTTTTTAAAATGCAATGCAGACTATTTTCTTAACTCTATGAGGACGTTGCTGCACCTTTTAAACCATCACACACAAACTGAAAACGTCAACTTGCATTTCATAATGTGCATGTTGTTGCCTGCTCTCTGAAATTTCAGAAGAAGATAACAGCAATGTAAAAAATTTTGAACCAACAATAAGTTATAATGCCTTTGTTTATAGTGTCTTCAAGCAATTGAATAATCAAGTTATGCCTTTCTCCATAGTGTCTTCAAGCTTTTCCGAATGACAGAAATGCGCATCCCCAATAAGTTGAATATAAGGCTTAGATATTTTGAGCCCCAGTCATGTCAACCAGCGCTAAATTGTCTTTGATAATAGTCATGAAAATGAAATCAAGGTAAACCGGATGACCGCCGGATGTAATTCTAGTTTTGTTCAGCTCTGGTTTCAATTGGATCGTAAACAAGAAAACTATGAACTAATGAACACTTTTTTGTACAAACATTGTTCTTGTCAGGTGCTGTCATGGAAGAGACGGGTGCATGGGTGAAGGCACATAGAGAGCGCTACACTAATTGAAGAAACATAACACGGCGGTCTGTATGTTCTAGCACGCATTGGCCTAGATTTACTACTAAGCTACATGTTCACAATCATAGCATCTAGAATGTCCACCAAATATCTATAATGTCGATCAAGTATCTAGAATGTCGAACAAGTAGGCCTCTCTATTCTAACATTATGTCGATCAAACATCTAGAATGTCCACCAAACATCTAGAATGTCCCTTTTTTTGTAAGTGTTTTACGGCGCGCTCGCAACTGCATAAAGTCATATAAGTGCGCTTGACACACCAATCATGTTCTGTTGGTAGGAAATTTGGAATTTTGCCTTGTCACGGTCAAAGCCTGCTCTTATCTATCTTGGACAGTCAAGGGGTCTTTAAGTGCGCACCTTCACCAGGAACCTCCGAGATGTTCGCCCTTGTCCGAGAAGGGTTGGTGTAGATCTTTCCGACCATAAGATCAGGGGCGTGGCTGAAAGACAGTAGGGACCAAGAGGAAACAGTAGAAAGGTTGCAGAAAGAGTCAGGAGCCTAGAGGAGGGGGGGGTAAAGGAGGTGAGGGGTGGGGGAAGAAACTGGAGACGAAAGCAGACGGTATAACATTGTTAAAGAGCAGGAACGGGTGTGAAAGGAGAAAGTTTGGATAAGAAAATTTTCTGTCACTATCCGGATTCGAACCTGGGACCTATTGAATGAGAGGCGAACACCTTAACCTGTAGTTAGGTCACGAGAGTCCCCCTAGAATGTCCACAAACCAATAAAAAGGGGAATGTTTCCAGTCTGCTGCTTCTAATTGAGGAAAGAGAAAAAGATCAACACGGTGACGGTCATTTACAGCAGGGAGAGATGAAGTCTTTTGAGCTACACCCCTGATCTTATGGTAGTAAAGATCTACGCCTAGTGTGCAGGTTGCACACGTTACAGATCCCTTGGTGGTCGAAAATCGATAAGAGTAGGCTTCGGCCTCCACCCGGGCCAAACTCAAAATGCCCTACCAACTGAAAATGTTTATTGTGTCCCGTGCGCTCATGTGACCTTTTGCAGCTGCGAGGGCCGTAAAGCACTTACAAAAAAAAAAGGACAGAAACAACACTGGGTAAGAAAAAACAACGAGACCTACCACTGACGCTACCCTATCACTTGATCTGAACGTCTTCAAGAGCAGCACTGGACAACAAGACACTCGTAAACTGGAGAGACAACGAGCAATGGCGATGTTGATAAAGTACATGATGTAGTTGGCCTTCTTTGTGTTCTGGAATTAATATACGGAAAAATCAATAAATTAAAATGGATATTAATACGTCTTTATGGTGAGTTCAGGGACAGCAGAGACTCTTAAATATAATTAAATACTCTCTGGGGACGGTGTCAAGGGAAGGAACCTCTCAATCAAGTAAGCACGATATGTCACCAATGGTTCTTTCCCCTCGTGCCGTACTCTTATTGTGGATGTTCACACCATCATCATCATCCAGTGCCAGATCTGCGACAGACATCGGCGATCATGATTTTCCATTCATTCCTTTGCTCGGATGCTCTCAGAAAAGCTACGTTTCCCTGATTTTCCCCTGTTACCCATTTGTTTAGGTTCCCTAAGTATGTTGTTCTGGGCCTACCCCTGCCTCGCTTGCCCTCAATTTTTCCAGTGAGAGCTAGATGTTCAAGACCCTTATGTCTATTCAGGTGTCCCAAAAACTGCATTTGTCGTTTCCTGATTGTTTTTAACATTGAGCGTCCCACGTGGGCTTCATCAAGCACTACCTCATTTGATTTCTTTTTCCTTCCACGATACTCTTAGCAGTCTCCTAAGTAACCACATTTCTGTTGCCTCTATTTTATTTTCACTGTCTTTAGTGATTGTCCAGCATTTACAGCCACATAGAAGGGTTGACCAAACATAGCATTTCAGGACTTTCATTTCACACCACACCTTATTACTTTACCATGTCCGTATCCTTATCATTATCGTTTTAAAAAAATGCTCCCGTTTTTCACACCTTCTTAACATTTTCTTTAAGGAACGCTTAGATTCAATGTACTTGAAAGTCAGGCCTGGCAGTACCATAACTTCAACAAAAAACCACGACAATAACAGCAACAGGAACAACAAAAACAGCAACAGAAACAACAAAAACAGCAACAGAAACAACAAAAACAACAACAACAATATCATTTACCTATTCATTCTGTTACTGTTAAGCCCTACTCCTCAGTCCGCTAACTCGTAACACTCCATATAACTTTCTTTTCCGTGAGACTCCTGGGATTTTGGTGTACCTGCAGATGTTCCTTAACTGTGTTTAATGTTTATTTTCAACCTCAGATGGAGGTGTGCAGAAAAAAGGACGCCCTGCCTGATAGAAAAGCGCCCTTTCACATCGACTTACAATGTCCGGAATGTTATAAGGCTCCAAGTAAATGCTATCAAAAAGTATTATTCTCAAAATACTATGCTATTTATGTGTCGGACGAGCTATGGTCTGTTACGATTTTGTGCCTTTACCATTCAACTTCGAGCAGAGCAGACCGAAGCCGCCATCCAGCAGATCACACAAAACCGTATGTAAATCGAAATAGCGTGAACTCGCACTAAACTGTGAATTGGGTGTAAAAATAAAAATGTCAAAGGGAGACAAGTAACGAAATACGCATGACCTAGATGTAAACAAGCCGCAGCGACAAGCGAGAAGTGCTGGCTGTTGGCTGTTGTTGCTGTTGCCTGTTGACCCGCAATACTGTCACAATGTCGGCGCTCCGGACAGTTGTTGTCATTTCGCATCATCTGTGTCCTGTTCGGCATGCAATCATCAGATCACAGACTCTTCATAGATCTAGTTTGTCTACCTTTGTGAAATGGTTGCCCGCTGGTTCCTCGTCACGTAAGTTGGACTTGTGGAGTCGAGGGCTTCTCATCATTCTTCATTGCCTTCTTAGCCTTAAATAGTACTTTTAAAGACTCTACTCTATCATCAAGATTCTTGATCTAGAGATCTAGACTCTAGATCTAGATCTAGAATCTAGATGTAGATCTAGATCTAGGCCTAGTTTATCACTGTCACAACCTGAGTTACAGATAGATCTAGAAATCTAGTAGAATCTAGGCGAATATAGAGGGAAGCACAGTGGCTATCCTCACAATATAGATCTAGATATAGAATCTAGGCAGACCGTTCCAGAGGGTATGTAAACGACGTGACTAAGCAAAATATTATTTACGTTAGCAGGTCTCTAATAATGTGTGATTAGCTTTTCTTGGTTGCTGTTGGCAAGTGTTTGGACAAAACTTACAACTGGATAAGAGAGAATTATTATTTATCAAGATCTAGATTAGTTTTCTATATTGGGAGGAATTTTGTAAAAGTAAAGTGAGACCACTATGAAACAGTTGAATGGAATGTTACAGGGGGTTCCCACGTACACGATCGGGTCGGGTATGTCGTGTTTGTATACACATACACAAGTACAAGGAATGATCGACAACAGAACACAGCGGATAAGGCACAGAGGTTTAATGGCTCATCATGTATAGCGGCCGGGACACAGACTCGAAGTGCGAACAGAACAAAGACTAAGAGGAAACTAAAAGCGAGGGGGTTATAAGGTCACTGGAACACGGGTAGTATAACAATGAAGTCGTGTACGGTAAACATTAAAATATCATGACATCCCCTTTTCTGTAAAAAAAAAATTATATAATCTATAGCGGTGTATATATATCGTAAGGATTGAAGTTCTCCTAAGGGTAGATTTGTATAAAATGCAATGTTATGCTATTGATTTGGGGATGAGAAAATTAGCCTCCACGGTACTTGTCTAGTAAATTAATGTCCAAATATCTGTGTATTAAGTTCTATGGAGATATTGTCCAATAGAGTTCTACTAGTCACGGGATAGATTCCCACACTTGTTCATGTTCATGTGCCGAGGACTTCACAGTCATGCACGTCAGGACCAGGTATAGTTTATTGAAGCTGAAAAAAATGAATGAATGGCCATATTCACTTCCTAGTGTGTTGTTTATTTGTGTGATTTGAAACCTCTCTCCTTCCATTTCTCTTGATCTGTATCTGCTGTTTGCATGGGTAGTATGTTTTCACTTGTTTATGTAGGTGTTTGCGAACTACACATCTACATGTTTGCATAGAAATGGCATCAGGCTAATCCTTTTGACCATTCTTCCTCCATTTAAGAAAAAAAATAAAAGACGTGGAGGGTTCCGATGAGTATGAATTTGAGGTTTTTAAAGATCGAGGCGTTGTGGAGCGTTGATCTTTCTTCCACTTCTTCTGGGTGCAGGTGGTGATAGTAAAGGTGCAGCTTGTTCTGTCACTGGGGGTTGTGCAGGTGGGTCAGTTGGTGGTTCACGTTGAACTTGTCTGGGGGAAGGAACAGAACGGATTTGGCTTCTGTTCCTGCGTAGGTCTCGTGTGTCGTGCTGATTTATGACATACGATCTCGGTGACGAGACTTTTTCGGTGACGATTGCAGGTTCCCAATTTTTTGTTTTTGCGTTTTGAACTGTCACATGTTCATTTCTTGATAAAGGCGGCAGGATCTTTGTGTGTTGGTCATAGTAGTGCCTTTGTTTTTCCTGCCTTTTCTCTAGTCCTTTCTCAATTTGTTCATTGTTTGCAGCGCGATGTATCTTTCTTGGCATTGTGTCTCGCAGTTGTCTGTTGAAAAGCATTTGTCCGGGAGACGGTAAGCTGTTGTTGATTGGTGTTGTTCTCAGAGCAAGAAGGCTCAGGTATGGGTCTTGGTATGTTTCAAATGCCTTTTTTAAGGTACGTTTCACGAGTTTCACTTGGCTCTCGATGAAACC
>NW_004797353.1:1351082-1395874 GCF_000002075.1 Aplysia californica | reverse complement strand
TTCCCAATTCCGTTGAAGGTATCAGGGTATTGGGTCATCAGGGAGGCTTTGGGACTTTCTGGAGTTTTGTGAGGGTTGCTTTTTGGGCTAGATCGAACATTGGCAGCATTCTTTGATCTGTCTTGCAATTTCATTTCTAGATTAATGCTGACCAGTCCTAGTTCTCTTAAGGTCGGCAGTCCTAGGATGGCTGGTCCTTTGTCCTCCGTCACATGAAATGTGGCGTTTTCTTCTTTCTCCTTGTAGGAGCACTTGATTTTGCAGGTGCCATATTGTTTAACTTGACTTCCTCCGTACGCGGTTATTTTGGTTTTGGATCGGCCTAGTTCTGTTGGTTGTCCACGGCTGTTGAATTTCTGGGGGAACATTTCCTTGTATAGTCTGAAGGGCAATGCATTCCCTTGGGATCCAGTGTCGATCTTGACTTTGAGTTTATGTTTTGTATTCCTTGAGTTATGACATGGAAGTTGGATGCCTAAGGTTGCGAAGGCTTCGTCCTCTGTTTTCACTGAGTTAATTTTGAGTGTCTCAAATGTATATTCTTCATAATCCTCTTCTTCCTCTTCATCCCCTATCTCGATTTTGTGGGTTTTCTGGTTATTGTACTTTAGTTTTCTGCACATCTTTTTGAAATGGTGCAGCTTTCTGCAGTAATTTCATGTCTGGTGTCTTGCTGGGCATTGCGAAAAAGGGTGAGGGGAGTTGCCGCAATTTGGACAGCATTTTTGAAGTTTTCTGGTATTGCTTGATTTAGGAATGTTTTGTGGGACATGAAATTGTTCGGGTCTCGATCTGTGATTCTGTGAGGAAAATCTGGGCCTGGGACTACTGGAAGGTGCTTTTTTCATTAGTTTGTGGACATTTACTTGAGGTTGGCTTGACATCGAGTTCAGTTCATACTTGGATGTTTCCAAAGAACGAGCGATTTTGAGGGCGTCTTCTAGAGTAGGGTCATCTTCCTGGAGGAGTCGTTCCTTGATTGAATGGTCATTTGTCCCGAAAATAATTCTATCTCTGATCAGAGAACTCTGGAGTTTGTCGAACTCGCAACCCTCTGCCAGGAGTTTGAGGGCTGTGACGAATTGGTCCATGGACTCTCCCTCCTTTTGCACTCTGGAATTGAATCTGTACCTGAGAGTTGTTATTCTCTTTTTGGGGGAGCAGTGGGTCCTAAATCTTGTAAAAAGGTCCTCCACTGTCTGTTCTTCTTCTGGAATTTCCCAGGTATTAAAAATGTCTCTCCCTTCCTGTCCAATGTTGATAAGCAGGTAGGACATTTTCTGTTGGTCCGTTTTCTCTGCAAGAGGCCCTGTTAGGAGGAGGCGCATGTTCTGCTCCCACTGTTTAAATTTGCCCGACAGGTTTGGGTCATCAAAGTTCATGGGAGGAATTTTTGTATGTTCCATGGTTCTGACTATTTCGGGTATTATTAGTGCAGGTGGATTATAGACGTAGATCAAGCTTGAGGCACTTGAGATTCTGGAGTGATTTGGTGTCACTCTTTTACTCTGTGTCTGACAGGGGTGTTCGACCCTTGATTGCGAGCATGCAACGATCTTACCTTAGATCTATAGAATTTAGCACTTAGATCCCTGAAGACTTGAATTCGATGGTGGGTAGGTTCGTCTGAATTTCTGACACCATGTCGTGTTTGTATACACATACACAAGTACAAGGAATGATCGACAACAGAACACAGCGGATAAGGCACAGAGGTTTAATGGCTCATGTATAGCGGCCGGGACACAGACTCGAAGTGCGAACAGAACAAAGACTAAGAGGAAACTAAAAGCGAGGGGGTTATAAGGTCACTGGAACACGGGTAGTATAACAATGAAGTCGTGTACGGTAAACATTGAAATATCATGACAGGGTAGTGGGGGCTAGCCAAATTGAGGGTGCAAAGCGGCATTCATGGCACAAACCGATTGACTCGGTCAGTGACCTACAAAAGCAAACATGTTTGTTATAATTATCAGGCCTGCAAATCGCCGTTAATCGCGTGATTGGGTGGTTTGCAGCCAATCACAACAAGGCTGAGTCACGTGTCCATTTGACCCATGAATACATTTTATAACTACTAGGCTGACGGTGCTCTGGGAATTCCCGGTTTCGGTCTCACGCCTTTGACCGTCTTTTCACTTCTCACAGCGGGTTTGGAGCGCTCATAGGCCTAGAGGAAGAAGAAGACGAAGAAAGTAGGAGGAGCATTACAGAGGGAGGGTGGTGAGAGTGACAGGGAGTGAGAGAGATACGTTGAGAGATAGACCTAGCAAAACATTGCACTAGATCTAGGTCTCCATGGGAAGTGAGAAAAATGGAAAGGAGAGCGACACTAAAGCAAGCAAGCACTGACGCTCACACGTGCACACTCACAAACACACGCACACACAATCTACTTAATGTATTCATGAGTCAAAGGTTCAGCTCGTAGCCTGGTTTAAATGCCCTCTGTAGTCGCATACGTAGGTTAAAGGTTTCTCTACTTTAACTTCCAGGTCGTTGTGTACAATCACGGCGGGGTTGCAGTGTGCAATGAAACTGCCAGAAAGCGACCTGACCCGATGACACGACCCGACCCGATCCACATAAAATATTTGCTAGTGGGCACCCCCTATTAAGGTTTCGGGTAGGGTTAGGGTAGAAGGTCTCTCTTCTAGTGTTTGTTGGGGTGGTCACTCGTCACGGAAGTCCTTTGGAGATACGTCTACTAAATTTTTATAGGACTGAAGGGACCTCTATCTATCAAAACAACCAAATTCTAACAGTGGGCAGGGGCACTAGGGAAATCACCTGTTTTGCCATTCATTAGTCTTTGAACAGTAGAATTATCATCAACCTAGCCTGTAATGGGTGCCGACCGGGTTGGTTTGCTTGCCTATATATTTCCATTGCTTTGGCAACTTTTAAAAATTTCAGTTTTTTGGCTCAACACTTTTTAATGTGTTACGACGTGTTGGAATCAGGCCTTGTCAATTTTTGAACTTGTGGAGTTTTTTGGTATCATCCTAAAGCTTGTTTATTTTTCTTGTTTTTCTCTCTCTCTCTTGCCCTTTTTAACTCCCAGCGGAGCATAGACCATCAACAACATTTCTCCAGCTTGAAGCCTGTTTGTGCATCCTTTTCTCGCTGTGTCCATGATGTCCCCGCCTTTTCCATTTCCGTATGTGCCGCTCACCTCCCATGTCATCTTTGGTCTTCCTTTCTTACGTTTACCTTGTGGATTCCACGTCAAAGCCTGTCTGATGATGCTTGTCGGGGGTCTCCTCAGGGTGTGCCCAATCCATTTCCATTTCTTTACCTGTATGTCTTCCTTTACTGGCCTTTGGCTTGTTCTTTCCCACAGTGACTCGATCTTACCACTTGATCCCCACTATCCTTCTTAGACATCCATTTATGAAGCTCTACAGTTTCCTTGCTGCTGATGCTGTGAACCTCCATGTCTCTGAATCATACAGTAGAACAGTCTTCAGGCTTGTTTTGAAGATTTTCAGCTTGGTGTTCAATCCCAGTTCCTTAAACATCCTTTCCTGAAGATGATGAATGCTGCTCTTGCCTTTTGTATTCTGACCTTGATTCCCCCTGCCTTGTTGATGACACTTCCCAGTTAGGTGAAGGATTCAACATCTGCCAATGGTGTCCCTTGCGGTATGATGAAAGTCGGTTGCATTCATTCAAAGAATTTTCATTTTTTCCTTCTGAATATAATGGAGTCCAACACTACGAGAGAAGGTCCGGAGACGATCTGTCTTCTGTTGCATCTGGGCTCGACTGTGAGAAAGAAGTCTTCTAACTGACTGGAAAGGGTCCACTGAATGCCACTGCGTTGTCCGATGTTGTCTGTCTAATTATTGAATCCACTGCTAATAAAAAGAGAAAAGGCGATAGCACTCAGGCATCCCTGTCTCACTCCTTGTCTTGCTTTTGGTTAAAATATACCCATTTGTCTTGATAAAATAAAAAGTTGAGATATTTGCGATAGAAGGAGGTGGGGGTCACTTGTGCCTGAAGTAAAATTAGCAAGAAAATGGCCACTATTTTAAAGTTTAATTACTTACAGAGCTTAATTGTTCTTTGAGACTGCAAATTTACTTTTTTGTGTCTTTTATAAGTCCATGCAGAAATGTGTTTTCAAATGAACAAGGTGTTGAGACAAAAAAGAAAAAAATCAATAAAAATTTCCCGAGTTGAAAAATGTTGATTTTTTTACGAGCACCTGATTTAACTAAGAATGATTCCTCACATCATCTAAATACGCATTTTATTTCTGTGTGAATTTTAAGGCACACAAAAAATATAAATTTTGTCTTTACTAGGACTCTCAAGCAGGGGAAATCACCAAACTATGGGGCCATTTTCTCTCCACATATCTGAAACCAGGCGACCCCACCTCCTTCATTCGCAATATCTTGACTTCTATTCAAGATAGATTATATCATGAGTATTATTTTTCTTTGCAAGCAAGACATAATAACAAGCTTTTAAGATAATATCAATAACTCCATATATATATATGCCTAAAACTTTATGAGCGCCTGATTTGATAAATTGACGGGAAAATGCCTGTTTCTTCAATTTCATTATTTTGACGAGCATCTGGTTTCACCACAATGCCTCACATAGTATCTGCTGAGCAATCTGGAAAACATTCTTCAATTTTCTTGAGGGCTATAACAATACACTATGTTACATAGAACTTGAATGATGGTACCACAGAGAGTAAGTTTAAATATTCAGATCTAGTGAGGATTATTGTTCAGTAGCTTTTTTCTCCTTACTTTTGAGACGGCCAAATGTGATGTAAAATTTCTCAACTGAAGAGCTTGAATTATCTGAATGATACTATGATGGTGGTCCTGGGTTTGTATTGTTCTCAGTTTACTTTCTTGCTCCTGTGGGTCCATTCACCTCCTTCGTGTTGGGACTGTGAAGTTCAACATTTGTTTTTCTGTTTTCAAGATATTGTTTTCCTATACTCGCATTTCTTCATACACCCAATAAAACATTTAAAATACTAAATGCCATGAGTATTTTTTAAAGAATATAATAATATAAAATTATGTTTCACCATAATATCCTCTGTTTCAGAATACAGACTCTCTTCTAGCAGTGCTAACAGCCGACCGACAAACTTGAATCTTTTCGAAGATGCTTGTCCTCAGGGCATACAGGGAGATGACTGTGATAACTTCAAACTGTGGTTAGAGAGTTGTAGAAGGTTGGTTGTGTGATTTGTAGTTTTCTTGCAGTTTATAGCTGTTGAATCTGCTTTCCTTTACTCCCCCTTTTTTTATTGTTATCAAAGAAGTTTGTCTTTCTGATCAGTTTTTGGGGGGGAGAAGAGAAATAATTGAATTTTCTAGTGGGAGGGAGACATAAAACTGAGTTTTTTTTCTCTGTTGTTGTTTTTGTTATCGATCCAGCAACAGCTGAACTTTTGCCCTTCTGTCCGACGCCATGTAGTAATAATTGCAAGTTTGTTGCAGTTGCTGTAATGTTCCATAGAGTGTGTTGTCAATGTCAGGTCCTGGAGGGAGAAGTATAGCTCTGATGTCATTTAGGGATGTACAGTGGAAATTCTCTTGAAAAAAGTGAAAATGTTGTACCTAGTGAAGAGGAGCCATGATGCCTTTTCTTTTAATTTATTGCAAGTTATATTTCCTCCTTATGAAGTCTTTCTTGTAATGTCGCATCCCATCAGTTCTCAGTCTTCCTTTAGGGGGCATCCTCGTTTCACATATCAGACACATTCAAGTACATATTTTTTTAAATTAATGAGGTATTGTTGCTTTTTGGGTTTTTATTTCAGATCTATTACCCATGGTTTATAACACATTTTTTCTCACAGGTATGGTCTTGCAAACTGCGAGGAACAGCTGCAGGGCATTCAGACGGGCCGTAAGACCCTGGCGGAAGTTCTGGCAGAACAGGACAAGCTCATCGCGGAGATTGCCCAAAAGTACCGAGCTGCCCAGAAAAATGACCAAACGGGGAACGCTCAAGGCATCCAGCCAGAATTTTCTGCTTTCCCAAAAGTGGATGAGCCTTGCCCCCAAGGTATTCAAGGTGAGAAAAAATATAAGGTGCCTTTGAAAACCTAATTTTTTCAGAGTCATCATTGCCGTGCTGAAAACTTTTTGTGACCTTTGGGTCTGCAGCATTGATAATAATAAATAAATAATAAATAAATAGCATTTGTATAGCGCATATCCCGGCTCAACAGCAGCCTCTATGCGCTTTACACTATATTATTACCCCAGGAGACCACAGAACACTCCAAAACATTCTCAGCTTCCCGGGAAGCATACAGTGCAAGCAGCCGATTAAGCGCTCAAACACTAACAAACTGACAAGATCTTTTGCTGTCTATAGCCGGGTACGCATTCCCACCTGGGTGAGGTGAGGAAAATTCATGTAAAGTGCCTTTCCCAAGGACACAACATCGGACCCCTGACGGGATTCGAACCCACAACCTTACGGTTGCGAGTCCGAGAGCCTAACCACTAGGCCACCGACGCCACAGATTACCTGGTGCGTCAAAATTGACATAGAGCTGCACAAATACCCACAATTTGACATACCAAGTATGTCATTAATGTTGTGAGAAACCTGATGCATAGTGCTTTATTGATATACCAGGTGCGACATGTTTAAACCGCTCGACACAGACTCTGTGTTTAAAGGTAACTGCAAGTACCATGGCAATGTAATTAAGATTCAGTATTCGAAAAAGAGGTGTGGCCGATCTATACCTGCTTTGTGGACACGTATTTACTGCTAGCACTTCAATGCTGTCGTAAAAGCGGTCAATTATGATCTTTTCCCCTGGATCAGTGATTGTTTAAATAAGCTAATAATTGATGCCCTTTGGTCAAATAGACCCAGTTGTGGGGAAACTTTTGAACTAAACTGAACACAGTCAATTCTAAAATGTAACCTGTAAAAAACCTTTGCTCACTGTCACTGTCACCCTAACCCTAAATGTGATTGTGCTTTACCTACATGAGATTGCAACATGAGAACGGGTAAATTGCTTCAAATTTCTCTAGTTCTTTGCAAGCAATTTCGTGGGGTTAACAGAAGAGAATATACTTAGTTTGTTTAGAACTATTTATTGTGCTGAATGATGACTAAATTGTCTCAGATTTGTTTTGCAAGGGTCGCCAAATATTGTAGCTAGTTTCAGGTGCTGTAAGCTAAAAATGTTAACCCCTCCGTTGACAGGGGCTTACTCTCGTCAGCTTAAATTTTCATCTAATCTGGTTAGCCAGGACAGCAGTCTCATGTCTCAGTGTTAGTGGACTCACCTCTTAGATCTGGCCCATCATCATTGCCTTTCTCACCGTGGATCAGGATATAGGCTAAGAACAAACACTTTCCACCTTTCCTTGTTCTGGGCTAGCCACTTGTTATTCCGTGTCTCCCCACTTTTCTCTACATCAATTTCTGTGACTTTTCTCCAGATTTCAAGAGGTCTTCCCATTGATCTTTTACTCTCTCTGGTGGATCTGGCAAACTTGTTACATCGGATGCGCGATCTTCGATAGTGTCATTTTCCTAGTTTTCCTCATTCCTTATATATATTCCCCATCACTCTTTCCCATAGTTGGAAAAATTAGCAAATCTTAATCCAGCAGATCAGTTTCCTGTCATTTGTACTTACAGCATCCATGCCATGCTTGCTTTCAGGTAAGCCAGAGTAACTGACATAGAGGATAACTCACGAACGTCACTGTGCCAGGTAGAGTGAGTCCGTGACCCCGCACGCTCAAGGAAAACTGCCACGTTGGCTCCTCTGAGCCGTGTAATTGATAGTGAACAACGCTGATATTGTGCCTCTTTTTGTGTGAATGCATACGTGTGTGTTTGGAACATTTGTGTTATAGTTATTTGGACTGTGTGACTCTGGAATATTTCGGCTTGCTGTTTCGGTGCTATGATGTCTTTCATTTTGAAAAAAAAAAAACGACTTTGCTTTAGAAAAAAGGATGAATGTCAAGACAGAAGCATGCAATTTGACTAATTTGAAGAAAGTTTTTTATTCTTGAGAAGGAAACGAAGGGTAATTTTTTAAAGTTTACTTTTTGAATTTGCATTTAAATAAATTCATTTGGTCTGACCTTCAATTTAGCAGTGTCAGAGTTTTTTTTGGTTTAAAAAAAAAATAAAGCTGAAGTGTAAAAGAACTTAAGCAATTTAGGTCAAAAATACTATTTAAACATCTATGGCAGGTGTTGCTGTGATCAAGACTAACATTGGCTCTAGACCTACTTTTGTTCCTGGTTTAATTTCTCCAATCAATTAATTTTATTAACTGGTTTTGAGTCGGTAGACATTGTTACATTCATTTTTTGTAGAAGCCATTAAGGCTGCTGATGATGCTATGCACAAAATTAATTGTTAAAGAAATCAGTAATCAACTTGTTTTCAGAGTGCAGACATGTGTCTATGTCTTTGTGCACTTTTCAATTCCCACTGTGACCCGTTGCCTCGTCCACCTATAAAACTTTCGCTATCATTGTGATGTTGGTGGACTTTCCAGTCTGTAGAGCAGTGGTGGCGAGCAGTTCGAGCACTCTCCCTCACACACTCGCACAGACAATGAGGTCTGCCCCACCACACCTCCACCGCGCCCTGTGTTGGTCTGCAGTTAGGTCTAGAGCTCACACATACTTTGAGTTTTTAAAGTGTGAATTTAAGTCTGTTAGACCAGAGGACTGCTTTTTGAGCCATGGTACCAATTTTGTAAGGTGCATTGTTGCTTGATTAAAGGATCCTTTCGGTACCAGGTACATTATCGATGTCTCCTATAAAAAATAAAAAGGGGTTCTCTCTCTTTTTATTAGGTCCGAGATTTCTTTGAAACTGATTTTGTTGCACTTGATATGCATGGTGCAATTATAAATGCTGTAGTTTTTTTAAAAACCCAAAACACTTGGATATTTTCACTGGTGTGAATTATATATATTTTTTTTTTTATTCATGGCTGCCAGTATTCATCCTCTGCTTATTTTTTTTTTTACTATTTCAGTGAAGAATCTAGAATTTTCTCTTCGTCTTTTATTTCTACAGTTTTTTTGTGTGTGTGTTTCATGGTTATAAACTCCACTCATTCCTTGTGATTTTATTGAGTCCCCGAACCTGTTTTTTAAGGAAGGGGCTGGTCTAGACTCTTGTGCCATACTCATTTATCTCATGTTTAGTGAGCCAGCTCAAATCTTACTTTGTTCCACTTTTTCTTTCAGATATAGATCTACTTTGCTGAAAAAAAAAAAAAAAGACAAAAAAACAAACATGTTTATTCTCTTACGCTAGTACAGGCATACCTAATAAATTATATATTATGCAAAATAATTGGAAGAGAATAAAGTGCAGATGTTTACAATGAAATGTCTTTTCTCTTCTCTTACTTCATTCTTTTTTTAAACTTCTGTTGAATGGTCTCTTGTTGCAGCTTGGTAGATTCTACCCCAATTTTTTGTTAAAATTTTTTTTCATTTTCCATGCAAAGATTCAAACACATTCACGTTCTCGTTTGAGATGGCTTGTGTTTGGTTGATTTATATTTGTCATCAATCATACTCTCGTAACCATACGGGAAACTTTGTCTGTGTTGAGAGAAGTATGCCAGTTTTCAGTCGGGTGACTGTGTCACAGTGGGCTGTTCACAAGGAGCAAATGATGAAGTATTTTATGTACGCCCATGTTCCAACTTCATTTTTACTTTTGACACATTGATTTTTATTTTACAAATCTTTGGTTGTTTATAATTCCTGTATTTGAAGATTTGATAAACGTTGTTATAAATCACTTTTGATTTGTGGTATATTGGTTGAATTAAAAAGGTAAATTACAGGTTTTTAAAATGTTTTCTTCAGCACACACATACAATCTCATGGATTACACTTAGTGCACCATCCACATTTTTTTTTTCAAATACTCAATTTGTTAGGTGATGACTGTGTTCGATTCAAGCTCTGGTTGGAAAACTGCTACAGATTCGGATTGCAAGACTGTATGGACCAATACCAGGGTGTCAAGGCAGGGAGGAAGACACTGCAACAGGTTATTATATCATCATATGTCAACAGTAAATACGTTAACCAATGCTTCTGTACCAAACATACAGTACACAGCGGACTGTTATCAAATATACTCAAATAGAATGATAGATTTTTGTGTCTTTTGGCCACACAGGTGAGAATCTAATCAGATAATTTATTTTTTTTTCTTGTTAGTTAGAATATGTTGCTTTGTCCCCTTGACACGGGCTATTTTGTTGTGAATTTGTCACTCTTTTTGTTCCATCTGTTGGGGCAGAAAAAAAACGTAGCTTTGTCTTTGCGTGCAGAAGACTTGAGTTTAATTTACGTGTGGGGAGAAATTTTATCAAGTAGGCCTATCTGTTTGCTGGGATGTCTTATTCTCTAAGCCCGGGTCTGTCTGCTGGGATGTTGTACATGTATCCTCCCAGCCTGACAGGCAGGGTCAGAACCTATCTCCTGAATGATCTAAATTGTGTGGATGGGGGTGTAAAAATAAAAAAATAAAAAACTTTTTCAAACCCAGGATTAGCAATGGAGCAATGAGTACTGTTTACATTACACTACAGGGTCAATGGATGCGACATTATGGACAAAAACTGTCGTGGTGAAGTTGAGGGGGGGGGGGCTGTGTTGGTGAGACACACTTTCTGGCCCTTTGTTGTCTGAAATCAGCTGCACTGAGATCAAGAGTTTTGAAAAGTCTGAAATGGAAGCGAAGAGAAGGGGGTAAGCAGTGTTGGGCAGTTTTGTTACATGTCATTGTGTAGGCATCATCAACCAGGGGCTCGTCAATTTTTGGGTTGGTGTCATCTTAAAGCTAGTTCATTGTCTTGCTTTTGCCGAAAAAATTACCCGTCTATGTTCTAGAGAATAGAGATTGTTCGGATTGAAGGAGGTTGGGTACACTTTTTAATGAAGGTAAAATTAGTGAGAATATAGCTGCCAAAATTTGGTGACTTCCAAAGCTTGAGAGTCCTCAGAAACTAAATTTACTTTTTTTGTGCCTTTAATAAGCGCTTTTCAGTAAAATCTACATCTGAATTTGTTTTTAAATGGACATAAAAGGTGTTTAGCCAAAATATGAAAATTCGGAAATTGCCAAGCGAGAAGAAAAATGTAGTTTTCTTCTATTTCATTACTTTGACGAGCGCCTGATTTCACCACAATGCCTCACAGTGTGTTTTGGTCTGCTGCTGGGACTTTATTTGTTCACTATGTCCTCAAAGTCAAAGAGTTAACATTATCCACTAGGTCCTAGCGAGTTAATGTTACTGCGAAGCTATAATTCAAAGCCCAGCTGTGCCGTAAGCTGAGAAAACGCCTTTTTTTTATTCACAGTAGCTTTGAAAAAGAGGGGTTTTTTGTCAGCCTAACCGTTGAAAAAAAAAAAGTGCTTCTGAAATTTGAATTCTAATTTATTATAAAAACTAGTCACAATTTCACTTTGATTTTTTCGCACAAGTAAGGCAACTAATCAGGCTTTCGATGTAGCAAACAACAATTTCTCATCCCAAAATGGAAAAAGGCGTTTTTTGTCAGCTTACGGCAGAGCTGCCTCGAGCTGAATAGCATGGTTATGGAGAATTCCGGGTACACCTGTATTATTGTTGACCATTTGTTGTGGCATTAGGTGATTACAAAAAATTTTTTAAGTACATGTGCACAATGGTGATAGACAAATGACTCTCAACATTTTATGGTCTGAAATAGGATGGTACATTGTGGACCTGAGCTGAGCTCCATACTGAGTTCTCTCCTTTTTAATGGTTAATTTAAGTTTTTATGAGCTTAGTCAAGTTAGTGGTTGTACTGGAGGGCATTGATCTACCAGGGGAATCATGTAATGGTCAAGCAGAAACTACTCGGTCAGACCAGCTACCAAACAATGAATGAGTTGTTTCATATATATGTGTCAGGACATTATGGAATCAGGCGCTCGTCCATTTTTGGGCATATGGGGTTACTGGTATCGTCTTAAAGTCTGTTCATTTACTTTCCTTTTGGTGAAAATAATATTCGTCTATATGTTGAATAGAAGTCGAAATATTTGCAATTGAAGGAGGTCAGGGTCGCCTGGTTTCATTGATAAAATAAGTGAGAAAGTGGCCGCTAAAGTTTGGTAACTGCCATTGCCTGGGAGTTCTTGGAAATGAAAATTTACATTTTTTGTGCCTTTATTTAATCAATGTTTTTCAGTAAAATCCACACAAAAATGTGTTTTTAAATGGACATAAAATGTGTTGAGCCAAAAAAAGAACATTAGAAAAAAAATTGTCCATTTCTTTGATGTCATTATTTTGACAAGCGCCTGATTTCACCACGATGTCACACATATATATACTGGTCTATATATTATGTGTGTGTTAAAGTCTGTAAAATGTACCCAATAATGTGTTTCTAAATGGACATAATCAGTATGCCCTAATTACTAAACATAATTAAACAACAAACAGAACCACTGCTCTGAAGTAAATCAAAAGGAAGTTGCTCTCTATGATAGCTGAATGGTTGATGAACCTCAGTGAATGTTTAAAGCATGTTTGTTGGGCCTGAAAAGTTTTGTTTTTAAACTTTTAAAGGGAGTGCTTATTTAGGCCACATATGGCCTAAATAAGGTAAGGGAGGGGGTTTAGCTTATTTAGGCCACCTGTGGCCTAAATAAGGTAAGGGAGGGGGGTTTAGCTTATTTAGGCCACACGTGCTCAAACTACCCTTTTCAGGCAACTGAGTTCGTTCCACTTTCATATAAAGGTGCACCTTTCTCATTTAGTACAGTTTTGTCTCAGTGTACAACTTATAAATCATATAATCATAATGAATATAGTAAGAACAAAGCACAATACGCAAAATTGTGCTAAATCCCAATGGTTTGAATGAGGGCCAGATTTTTCCTTCATGGAGGGGCAAAAGCTAGGCTACCATTTTGGCACACTTTGGTCAAGTGAAAAGGTCAAATCCTCCGAATGGACTTCCGGGTCAAATTTGGGATATAAAAAGTGTGTACACAACGTGGCTGAGTCAAAGTTGCACTATCTTTGCCTGCGTG
The DNA here is from genome assembly GCF_000002075.1 of Aplysia californica. Classification (NCBI taxonomy): domain Eukaryota; kingdom Metazoa; phylum Mollusca; class Gastropoda; order Aplysiida; family Aplysiidae; genus Aplysia; species Aplysia californica. The sequence continues at coordinate 1,382,782 of NW_004797353.1, read as the reverse complement.
GCATTCTTTCGTACTGTCTCGTAGTAGTACATGTAGTAGTAGTATTGTAGTAGAAAGTACATGTCTCGTAGAAGTACATGTAGTAGTAGTAGTAGTAGCAAAGATCGTGTAGAGAATCTTTGGTAGTAGATTCTATCTAGTAACTAGTAGGCAGTTTAGTGAACGTGCACGCGGCAGGGCGAATCGGCCTCGATTAGCCCCGTAGACTTTAGTGATCGGCCACGAAGCCTCGTGTTTTTATGGGTCTAAACAACTCAGTGTTAATCGCACTGCCACATCCGACAGGCCCACATCTTTTTAAAGGGAAAAGAAAGATCATCAAAATGGTTGAATTCGCATGAAAATCGATTTGGTAGAACTGGTACCATTAAAATTTGCTTCTGAAAACAAGGTAATTTTGATAACTCGATGAAATAAAAACTACTGGCTGTGTTATTCTGTATAAATTATGAAACTTCAGGATGTATTATTTTCTAACATCTTTTGACGCCTGAGCTGTAGAGGTTGAAGTTTTCACAACACTAATAGATCTAGTAATAGGGCTTTCCTTAAAAAATGCATAGATCTACAAAAGCCGAACCGACCCGGACACCCCGCTCTTCCCTGCACACTGTGATAACGTGTTGCTTCAGTCGCATTATTCAACTATTAATACGTGCGGCTATGGCAATTGAGATGTACTGACTGACAAAACAATTCACAGTTTTGTTTTTATTTTACCATATATTTGACTTTAATAGTGCAGGTGATAGCTACATCTAGATTCCCTGTCTAGAATCAGTAGTAGCAGGCCTATGCTAGAAGCAGCCAGAGAGCCAACAACTGCTAGATCTAGATCTAACTTGCTATGCCTTTGGGCTTTGGAATTGAAATGAAACGAATTGCACAGTTCTAGGTAATTTTAGATTCAGCAACTTACTGTATTTCCAGAGATAATAATAACAAATCTCACCATAACAGTCACTTTTACTTTTATTAGAATAATTAGATCCAACTTTTTTTTTCTAAAATCTGTTTTGCGCAAACTTAAGATTTTGTCTACTTGTAGAGCACAGAATTTACATTGTAAGCCTCTGCTCAGTCTTTTAGTATACATAAATAAAATACACACATATATATATATATATATATATATATATATATATATATATATATATATATATATATATATATATATATGTAGAGAGAGAGAGAGAGAAAGAGAGAGAGATCTATATATATAATCATTTTATGTTATTTTCTGGATATTTTTTAAACTCTTTTTTTTTATAACATGTCATAAAATCAAATTGTGCCATTTTCTTTGATATAAGAATAGCATTAGCAGTGGACTTTTTAGACAGTGAGTCTCTGATTCAATTTTTTTTTTTTTAAATATGCTAATCAATGAAAATTGAAAATTGATAATAGTATAGTCCTGTAGAGGATAGGTGGACTCCGGGGTCTGCATAGCGAAATACTAGGTTTTAGGATGTGAACCCCGGAGTCACCGTAGTGAAATAAGGTTTGGTTTAAGTAAGGATTGGTGGACCCCGGGGTCAGCGTAGTGAAATAAGTAGGTTTCTTTAAAGATTGGTGGACCCTGGGGTCATCGTAGTGAAATAAGTAGGTTTAATTTTAAAAGGATTGGTGGACCCCGGAGTCACCATAGCCGTAGAGGAATAAGAAGGTTTAATTTAAAAGATTGGTGGACCCCCGGGACACCGTGATTAAACCTACTTATTTTACTACGGTGACTGCAGGGTCCACCTATTCTAATACCTAACTAGTATTTCGTTAGGTAGACCTTGGGGTCCACGTTAAACCTACCTATTTCACTACGTTTACTCCAGGGTCCGCCAATCCTTAAAATTAAACCTAGATCTACATGTACTTATTTCACTACGTTGACTCCAGGGTCCACCAATCCTTAATTAAACCTAGATCTACTGATTTCACTACGTTGGCCCCGGGGTCCACCAATCCTTAATAATTAAAAATCTACTTAAAAGTTCACTACGTTGACCACGGGCTCCGCCAGTCCTACTATAAAATAAACTGAGATCTACTTATTTCACCATGTTGACCCCGGGGTCCACCGATCCTTACTTAAACCTAGATCTACTTATTTCACTACGCTGACTCCGGGGTTCACATCCTAAAACCTAGCATTTTGTTAGGTAGACCCAAGGATCCACCTATCCTTTTGGCTAGATAGACCCAGTGGTCCGCCTATCCACTTCCTTGATAATAACTGAAAACAATACATGCCAGTTGTCATGAATAGTGAAGACAAATGGGAAAAAAAGAAGATAATAAATAAAAAGATCAGTGGAATCTCGACCTTCCGAATCCATGGTTAGTTCAAGAAATCTACCATATGATATGGCCTAAATAACGTAAGGGAGGGGGGTTTAGCTTATTTAGGCCACAGTGGCCTAAATAAGGTCACCCACTTTTAAAACATTCTACCATGGCTTCAGCATTCTGAATTGGTGCGGTACTTGAGGGTTTTTCACTTTATGAGCCTACGGTACTGTAAATGTTAGTTAATAAGATCATGGTCCCAAATGATAAAGAAAAGTGCCTTTGTGGTGGTCATTTGTTGATTCGTGTATTCAGATTGGGTTTTGGCATAGATAAGTCACCGGGCAAGCAAGGATGACTGGAACTTGTTTGGACAGCACTGATGGTTGGTCTCTTGTAATCTAATCAGGTTTGTTTTTAATGAAATGTCAATAACAGCCAAAGAGTTTTCTTTTGCACAACTAATGATTGAAAGCTCTGAGCTGTGTTTTCTGTGACATCAGTTGTTAAGCAAGGAGAGAGGGCAACACGTCATACGAGACGTCACAAAACAGAATCGCTGACGTCCAAGAGAGAAGCCGGCAAGCTGTGCATGTCCAGAATAGAACTGAAGCTTTTAAATGCCCAAAACGTGGCAAACTCTTCTCTGCCAGAATTGATTTCATCGGCCATAGCAAAAGCCACATCATATCATTTTTATCTTCAATCTTTATTTCTTTTTTTTTTTTCACTTTAAGAAATAGTCTAAGCAGATATATTGGTCATCATCAGACATTGACGAACAAACTACTTAAACTAGTGTACCGGCAAAGCAATTCATTAATCTTTCAAAAGCCCTGGTTTGCACACATTGATTCCCTAACCATAAGTTCACACACTTTGATTCTCTTACCACAAGTTCAAACATTATTCTTCTTCTCGATCGCATCACACTTGAAGTCTAGTATCTGTCATATATTTGGACCGTCCTACTAAGTTCATCTGTCGGTCCGTATAGCTTCTCTTGTAGTGTCAATGGGGTTGGCCATTCACACACTTTGATTACTTTGATTCCCTAACCATACGTTCACACACTTTGATTACTTTGATTCCTTGATCATAAGTTCACACACTTTGATTCCCTTACCATAGGTTCACACACTTTGATTCCCTTACCATAAGTTCACACACTTTGATTCCCTTACCATAAGTTCTCACACTTTGATTCCCTTACCATAAATTCACAGACTTTGGTTCCCATTTCCCAACACAGCTCGATGTGAGTCAGGCCAATCCAGTGAGTAGCGGGTGGTTGGCGGGTACTCTGGTATGGTTTGCTCCTTCTTTCCTATCAAACATCTATTATACTATATTCCTGGTCTCATCTCATTTTTTTTCCCTTTTTTTTTTTTTTTGTTATTCTGTTGTAGGGCCTCTAATCTTCGGCACTTATATGATATGACCTTAATGTGTGTGTTACAAGTGCTGTAAAACTTACCAAAACAAAAAAAAAACACTGGGAAGAGCAGTTAACATGCTCTTTGATGACCTGATATGTACAGCTGACAGACTCCCCATCCTTTTTTCTTCCACCTCCACCTGTTCTCCTCTAATCGTGTTACATGTAACCACGGATGACATGGGAATGTTTAGTGTGACCCACGTGACTGTCCTCTCTTGCTCTGCAGCTTTCATTACCAACATTATATCATGGTCTCCACACATCTGTCCCAATATGTGCTTCTGTCTGGTGGCTTTGGTGTACGGATGAAATCAAAGAAATCATAGACATTGAGTTGACATCATTGGATCATGGTTGTGACTTTCCACAAACGACCACTTCTCGCTTCTACCGTACTTGATGTCGCGGTCGGCCATATTTTGCAGTGTGGCCGCTGTATTTTATCAACCAATAGCCCCAAAAACATGTCCAAGATAATCACGCAAATCCCTCCTCACCCAACACATTGCCATGAATTAAACGAACAACTCCCCCAAAGAAAAAAAACCCAAACAACCCAAACCTTCTTTTCCCGCCTCCCTCCAAAAGTAAAAATACATTTTAAAGTTAAAGTTAAAGCTGGGGACCACCTCTGGTAGGGACTCCAGAATTTTTTTTCTTCAGACCTGTCCCAGAAGGCAACCTGTCTAAGACGACTTTTGTCTTTCATCCGGACGATGGTGGTCATCTTGGGAAAATGCAACGGGATTTTGTGAGAAGTTGAAATTTGAAGTAGCATTGTTATTTAATGGTGCTTCTTTTTTAAATTCAAACTTCAGAATAGAAGAACCTTTCAAATAGTATCTCTCTAAGTTCTTCTCAGATTGAGATGAATTTTATGATTTCTTTGTTTATTATCCGAGGGTTTTTTTGGGGGGGGGGGTTTTAATTCTCTATTATCATAAAGTTAAGGCTTTCTATTTTCAAATGACAGATTTTCGATGAACAAGACAAAACCATCCGCGCTGCGGCCTCCACTGTCTTCCAGCAACATCGCAAGTACTCGACCGCATCCTCCTCGTCTTCTTCACCAAAAGGTCCAGCTGATGAGGATCCAGGCAAGGACTCGACCCCGGATCTCTCGCAACTCACGCAGAGACAGAAGCTACAGAGGGCTGTCAAAGAGTACGGCAGTACTGTCATTGTCTTCCACGTCGGTATTTCTCTCATGTCTTTGGGATTTTTCTACGCTCTCGTGTCCAGGTGAGCTGGGTGTGGTTGGTTGGTTTATTTTTTCAAGGAATTGGTCTTTACTTTTTCATTTTGAGCAGCAGATAGGGAGCTATAAATTTGTTAAAATCCTTGGACTTCATTCACTTTAGTAATTAGTTGCATTTTGGGTTGAAGAAATGATTGGTTACTTTCACTGAAACCACTTGAGGGAATTAGGGGTAATACGATTGTGAAGAACAGTTTTATTTTGCTGAGAAAAGGAAGGAATAAGAGTTTGCACTTTAATTTCAATTGTTAAGAAGCTTTGTGTATACACGTGTGTGTGTGTGTTTGATTGTATAAATGCACCATTTCTGTCACAAAGATGGCAAAAGTTTTGAATCAGTATAGCTGTCATGTGTCAAGAACTACAACAAGGGAGAAGAAACCAAAGAGGCAGAATTTGCAGTGAAGTGCTGATTTAGCAAACTGCCAAGTTAAACATTGACTGTATTTGAGATTTAATTTTTTTTCCTTCATAGACAACAAAAAGTCAAATTGTTGGAGAAATGGTATCAATGAAAATTGTTCAACAGAAGACAGTTATCTTGCCGTTTTGCTCTGTTTGTTATTGTTACTGAACCATTGACCATGTATTTCACTGTGTGTTTCAGTGGCGTCGACGTGGTGAGAATTCTCCAGGCTGTGGGTATCGGAGAAGCCATCATCCAGAACAAACTGGCTACAGGCACGGGAACGTTTGTGATGGCCTACGCGGTGCATAAAGTGTTTGCTCCAGTCCGCATTGCCACCACCCTCACTGCCACACCTTTCATTGTTCGCTATTTGAGAAGAATCGGTTTTCTGAAAGCGCCCAAAGTTAAATCAAAGCAGTGAGATCTTTAGGGAATGGTTAATGTTGCAACTGAATGAGCAATTTGTGACTGGAAGATCCATATTTGTTATGGGTTACATTTGTGGTGCTTTACTAATTTATGTAGCTCCTGTGGCTGTCAGGATCTGACTTTTGATAATTACTTTACTGAGGGCTAAGTTGAGAATGTTGAGACCATAAATTTGACAAAGAGAAAATAGGTTTAGGCTTTTATAAAGTGTGTGGTTGTTATAAGCTGATGAATGTATAGAAAACTCTGATTTCATTGTTGAAGTTGGAAAGAATATATGGTATGTCAAGGTTTCATCATATCGCGACCTTAGTGCTTTCTTGTCGTATTTCAATTTTTTTTAGACATTGAGAATGTGACTTCTTCAGTTCACTCTTTGTTATGAATTGTTTTCACTGTTTAAAAAAATGAGATTTGGTGAGGAAGAAGGAGAAAGTGATTAATGTAAGCAAGGGCTTGTGTATGAGAATGAGGAGATGTTGTTCATCAGTAAATGTCAGAATTAACTTTTTGCCATGACATTATTATTCTAGGAGCCCTACTTGGGGCCTATCCCTTTGGTGCCATTTATAGAACTGTTGAAGTGAAGTTGTCTTGTAGGTAGAATATGGTCTGCAGTCTTTGACAATGTTAAGAAATGAATACATGTAGTACTTTTGGATCGCTGGTCAGTTTGTAGGTGGTGGATTTGAGTCCATTTATTTTTTAATATTTTTGGGGGGGAAAGGGTGCGAGGGGGGAGGGGGCGGGGCAGGGCTACCTGTTCATGTAACTCAGATGTTGATAAAAATATTATTTTGTTTATTGTAGCTGTGAATGTGTTCGATATTATAAGTAGAGTCACATTCTAATGACATCCAATTTTTTTGTTTTGTTTGAGACGGAAATATATGGGAGTGAAGTTGTTACTTTGTACTTTGTTTTGTCTGCCTTTTGTGTCCTCAGTTCACATGATATGCGTTATTTCATTGTTTGTTTTTTTCTTGTTTGCATCAAAAGTAAAAGTCGGTTGGTTTAACCAGAATAGCATAAGCAGGTTTCCCCGCGAAAAGTGAGGTTCTTTGCTCCTTCTTTCCTATCAAACATTTATCATCCTAATCTTTCCTCTTTTTTTGTTTTTGTTACTCTCTTGTAACACTTCTAATCTTTGGAACTTATATATGACCTAATTGTGAGAAAAGTGCTGTAAAACTCTAACTGAAACTAAAAAGTGAAGTTTTCGTGGACTTGGTGAACCTCAGAGCTCTCAGTTTATTTTTCACTTTGACTGCCCAGCAAAGTAAGAGTGATTCCATTTTTCCTGGCTTTTTTTTTCTCCTTTATTTCCAATGTTCTGTGGCATGAACAAGTAATCTGCGTAGCCGGAATCCATTGTTATACAACTCTGTACTGGGAAGGGAATGCCCATGCTCAGCCTGATATTGATACATGATGCGCACAGACCACACATAGACCGAGGCGAGGTGTGCACTGTCATAAATGTAAGTGTTATTTTTCCAAAAGCTCGGTGAAATAAGCTTCTGTTGAATAAATGCAGCAAGAACTTTTTCGTCTTACGTTTTGTCGGTCTCTTCCTTCCACTTGGTTCTTTGCATGTATTTGGGAGTGTATGTGGCTGTTCACTCTCAGTTGTTCTGTCTCTGTTGTTGTTGTCATGAGGAATCATTGGGTCATCACAACTCTGGATGCATCAGAGCAAATCAGTGTCTGCTGTGAATAATAACAATAGTATTAAAAATAAACTACATTTTATTGATTCCCTTGGGGAAATTTGGGTTACAATGGCAAACATATATATATATATATATATATATATATATATATATATATATATATATATAATTTATATATACATAATTAGAAATGCGTATAATATATGCATACATACATACATACAGGAACACATATAATATACATAAATACCTACATTAATACACAGTATTACTCCAATATGGAACAATTTCACAAACATGCTACTGCTGATCGCCACTGTGTAGTGCCCTGTTTTTCGAGTTAGGGTTATTGTGTCATGCTCAAGGATACACCCCAGTGACCAACAATCTAAACCCTGTGTCACCGGCTCTTGCTTGACATTTCTTTGTGTCTGAACTCACTGCTCACTTAGCAACTGGAGCCCCCAACTGAATGATTTAGGCGTACCGGGGTGGTATCTGAATATCTCTATGAACAAACCCGTGTCTGTTGTGAATGATGTAACGCTGTGCTATTTCTATGTGGCTGTGTTTCAGCTCCTGTTCCAAACATTCAATTCACAAATGATGAAACTGACAGATTCTGTGTAAGTATAAGGATAACCGAACTCTTTGTCATTAAGCTCTAAAATCTAAGTATCAAGCATATGAGGTTTAAAACAGGGTCCTTTACTTTTTAGCTCAACTAGTGAAACAGGTAATTTGATCAAAGCAGAAATGATACCATGTTCTGATGTGTCAGCATAGAGGCTGCTAAAAATATCATATGACACTAATGACACATATACATTGACGTTTTTGTTTTCTTCTTGACAATCACATAAAACATTTTTGTCTAGACAAGCTGCCCTACAATTAATAACCCATTTTGGCTTGGGATACTTCCTCTTCAGTCGGATCGGATTTCAAACGCGAAGCTGGTTAAAATTTAGAGAGATGCCATGACATTGCTCCTATTTTTATGATAGTAATGTGTCGTTGACACAGTTTGCTAGCCATAGGATATAATTATAATATATAATTGTCTATGGAAGGATTCTGTTTCAATAGATTTGGTGCAATAGTCAGTGTGCTTATGTAATAAACTTCAGTAATTGTCTACAGGTCAATGTGCTTACCGGTAGTAATAAACTTCAGTAATTGTCAAGACCTCTGGACAGTTAACCTAGATCTCATCTAAACTTTCTATCAGTGTTGGCTACTAATTTAATAATAGTAAAAGAACTTTGCATTTGTTCAACTTACCATTGTACACTCTCTGAGAATTAATTTCTTTCCCAGGTCGGAAAATGTGTCCTTGACCTTTTTGTGTCCCGAGTGTGAATCGAAACTGACGCAGTTGAGATATAATTTCCATCAGCCTAGCTGGTGACAGTTTTGTATTTGATGCATTCTATTTTCATTTCTTTTATTTTTCCATACTCTTACACTGTTACATGTGCTTAAACTATTGCGTTGCAATTGTCCACGGAACTCATCTCTACAAGTTTTATTGGTTGAAATGAGAGGAAAATTGATTGAGGGGATTCTGCTGAGTTTGTTGTGAGCAATGTATAAAGATATATTTTATATGGATTTGATTTTGAAAGTGAATATAATAAAACAAAACCATTTGAAAATATATGCACCTGTGGTGTCATTGCTTGGTGAGAGTAGAAGCTGGTTAGTTGTAGTGTCAAATGTTGTTTCAGTGTAATGTTTGGTAGTGCGTTTGAATGAAGAGAAGCACATCAGCACAATAAATAAAAATCATATTATGCATAGAAGGAGCAAGACTGGCTAGTGATAGAGAGAAACAGAAAAGTGATAGAAAAGAAAGTACTCACTAGGACTTACTAGTGGCACCGTGCAACCACACAAGCTGTGTGAAGCACCCACATACATTACAACACAACAATCCACCCATATTAGGGACTGTTCACAAATGACGTCGGCTAAAATTTGGTCCAAAATTACCCCCCCCCCCCCTGTCATCTTCTGTCAAATTTCCCTGGAGCACCCCCCACCCCCCCTCCCTCCCCAGTTGACGTCAACCAAAATTTACATGTACATTTAGTATTTAGATAGAACCTGTACAGGATGCATTTTATATTTACACCTTCGATCTTTATTTCAGATTTTTTAAAAACAAACTATTGTTTATTAGATAATACAATAAAGAAATACATGAACTGTCAAATTATTTATTAGTAACTTTAACCAATCAAAATAATAACTGTGTTAATTGAATTGTAGGCCAAGAAAATGTGGTCTACAATATTTTTTCTTTCTTTCCTTTCTTTTCTTTTTTCCCCCAACCTTTTAGAGCATCATGGTTGATGTTAACTTTGTAAGGACCCTCCCATGTCAACTTTTAACTGATCCCCCCTCCCTTGAGTTGACATCATTTGTTAACGGTTCCTTACGACACGACAATCCACCCACATTACGACCGTTGAGGGTCATGATAACTATAACTTCCAGAAACAAGTAAGACAGACCCTTCAACGGCCTTGGTGTTTTCACAATACAAGTCATACATTGCAAAAATAAATGGAAGTAACTTGTAAAAAGTAAGGTTTTCTTATTCAATTTATTTTTAATGATAATATGACAGAATAAATAACAGTAACAGTGAACAATAATAATCACAGTTACGCAAAACAAAGAAACTTGTAAAACAAAACTTTGTGACCCACACCTTTTCAAAAATATTCTAGGTTTCTTAAAAAGTCATTACATTTAAGTTACATGCTGTAACATTCAGCATTTTCTTTTTCATCAAGCATTTTCATAAAAGTGGCATCAGACAACAACAAAAATTATTGCTTCTTGACTTACGATTACGTATAAAATTGAAATATATCCAGTTGAACTCGGATTCAGCAGACTCGCATTCAACAAAAGAAGTTGGATTCCCCACTTTATTTATTCATAAAAATCAATAAAATAACTCGGATTTAACGAACATATAAATGAGTAATCTCAGATTCAACAAAGTCGCTTGCAGGGTGTTCAGTCTGTGATGTAATCTAATTTAGGCCCTAATAGTTCTAAGTTGCAGGGTTGTACATGATGGCCAGCTCACTGACAACTTTGACATCAAGACTGGTGTGAGACAGGGATGTTTATTATCACCGTTCCTCTTCATATTGGCAGTTGACTGGCTGATGAAAGAAACCACCAGAGGACACAGAAACGGTATACAGTGGACACCATGGACACAGTTGGACGATCTGGAAAGTCGAAAGTCCTAAGGATAGATGCACGGCGAAAGGAGCAGGTCACAGTACAAGGAAATGAACTAGAAGACGTCAAATCCTTCTGCTATCTTGGGAGTATAATCGACAGAGAGGGAGGAACAGGCACTGAAATAAAGTCCCGCATTGGAAAGGCACAGGCTGCATTTATTTCTTTGAACAGAATTTGGAGGACCAGGGATATCTCATTACGAACGAAGCTTAGAATTTTCAACTCAAATGTGAAGTCAGTCTTGTTGTATGGATGTGAGACGTGGAACGCATCCCATATGTGCATAAAGAGGATCCAGGTTTTCTTGAACAAGTGTCTGAGTACTCTGAAGAGGCTGCTGAGGATCAAATGGACAGACAGGATCACCAATGAGGAAGTATTAAGAAGAACCAGACAGAGCCCGGTCAGAGATGAGGTGGGAAGAAGACGTTGGCGATGGATTGGACACACTCTCAGGAAGTCAAGCAGCTGCATAACAAGAAAAGTGTTAGATTGGAACCCACAGGGTAAAAGATCAAGGGGAAGACCTCGTGGAACCAGGATAAGAGTCACGGAAATGAATGTACAGAAAAGTGGGAAGACATGGAGTGACATCAAGCGACTAGCCCAGGATAGGGAAAGGTGGAGGGTGTTTGTTCGTGGCCTATATCTTGCCCCAGGGTGAGAAAGGCAATGATGATGAGTCTACTTTGTCATATTGCCATATTGTCAAAGAAGCACAGATGACAATGAAATGGAAGAGATGTATTACAATGAAATCCTCTTAGGACTGCCAATCAGTGCACCGGACATTAACAAAGCCTCAAGAACTGACACCATCCTGTCAAATGTCATCCGCTTCACACAACACGGTTGGCCTCAACAAGTTCCAGGAGAAAAGAAACCCTAAATGAACAGAAACAAAATGAACTCAGCGTGCACCAAGGACGCTTAATGTGGGGTTCACGAGCTTTTGTTCCCAAGGTCTCCAGCCATCAGTCCATCAACAACTGCAAGAAGGTCATCTAGGCATAGTCAAAAAGAAGAACATGGCTCGTGGGTTCTTCTGGTGGCCAGGACTGGACAATGACATAGAACACACGACCAAAGGCTGAACTGGCTGCTTGTATTCACTACCAGACCCACAAAGTTCACCACTGCACCCATGGACGTTTCCAGGAAAACCGTGCAACACATACACACAGACTATGCAGGTCCACTTATGAATCGCATGTTCCTGACCGAAGTAATTCCCACAACTTCAACTACCTGCAGCGTTACAATGGACATTCTGACCACAATTTCCACAAGGTTTGGACTTCCGACCCAACTCGTCAGTGACAACGGTCCACAATTTACTTCTTAAGAGTTCAAAACCTTTCTGCGACACAATGGCAAAAAGCACATCACAAGTGCCCCGTACCATCCTTTAGCAAATGTTGCAGAACATTTTGTTCAAGTCTTCAAAAACGCCATGAAATCTGCGAAGTCTTTTGAACTTGAACAGAAAATGCCTTCTTGATTTGGCGAGTGACATAATTGTAATGAGTTGCAAATAACTTGATTACATGGTATTACTAGTACATGTATTAGGGTTACATTGTACACAGAAGACAAGAACAAACCTGTAATGAGGTTGGGTAGACTGCCCAGGTCCTCATATTGAAGGAAGGGATTATTCCACCCCTGAGTCCTTCAATGGTCAGACAATTTTTAACGGTTTAACTTAACGGGTGGTTTGACCACTCTGCTGGACCTTTGAAGCTGTGGAGTAGGTCGAGAAAGGTCAGCAGAGGTAGGCATGTTGGGTTGTTGAGGGGGAGTTCAGTGTATTTTCCTGGAATTTTCCATTCTTCTGTATGGCATCAAAGGAAACAAAAATGCCTCTCATTTGAAATCAAACTGCTTTTGATTAACTCGAATACAGTCAAACACGGGTAACTCGAATTCGTCGAGGATTGGAAATAGTGTTCGAGATTTCTGTAATTTGCCATGTCCATTAAAGCCCCAAATACCAAGAAACAGAGAGAAAATCAAGGGGGGGGGGGAGAAAATTTTTAAAATGAATGGGGTCAGCTCTCTTGATGAACGTGTTGAGGGTGTGAAAGCAAGAAAATGAATGAGAGCGGAAAGCTGAAATTCTCATGTGTGCACAGCTGACCCCTACGTCATTCCTTTCCTCTCATTTCATTGGCTTACAGAAAGTTACGCCTCTTGCCATCTGCACAGCGCGCATCCCACACTATGATTGCACGCGTGGCTTGCCAGTCATGCAGTGCGGTCAGCATCCCTGCCCAATCCCCCTTCCCTGTTTCCTCTTCCTCCAGCCTCTCGTGGTGAGACAGAGACCACGTTCTGGCTGTAACAATAACAAATTAACACCTACCCGCGACCAGAAAGGCTGTAAAGCCGGGTCTTTAGTTGAAAATGCAAGGTGGATTTGTTCAAGATTCGAGTGTTGCGTGTTCGAGAACTCCGAGAAGTCAATACAAAGAAAACTTAATAGGGACTGAAACGGGACCGAGCATTATATTCGAGATCTCCGAGAATTCGTGATCGTCGTGTTCGAGATTCCTGGACGTTACTGTACATTTTATACATTACAATTACTTGCTCGGTGCCTGTAATTATTCACACAAAAACCTCATGATTGGTATAATGAACACTTGGATTTAACAAAATAGAATGTCAAGCCCGATGACTTCGTTGAATCCGAGTTCCACTGGGTAGGTCTCTATGCCTATATATTCATGATAGAAATAATGCCCTCTGAAGGAAAGTTATATCTCAGCTGTCTCAAGAAAAATGAGAAATCCTGATTTATTTTCCCCTCCCCTTTTGGCTGGCTGCAGTGTAAAAACCAAGTTCTCACTTGTCTACAGACTGAGGATAAGATGATTTGCCAAAAAACTTTTCAAGACTTTAAAAAACTCAGTACCGATACCAGTAACTTTCTCACATTATAAACATTATATGAGTGACATACAAGAGTAAAGTTAGATTGGCAACGTAACACTGTAAAAATGTTCATACGGTATCGCTCTAAAGGTTCATATCGTTCCAAATGTTCATATAATATCGCTCTAAATGTACACATTGCTATGCTTAACTAACTTACATACATATATAGATACATATAAAATGACATATTCTATCATAATGCCCAAGAACATTGTACAGTACTCAACAAAATTAATATTGCACCAAATTCTACCACGCTGGCTGTGCATAGTTGCTGAGATGACTTCGGACAGAGGAGGGAGAAGAACACGGAGCTGTGTGGAAAAGCTGGAACATATTCCTGACACATCCACCCATAGCTTAAACCAGCCTTAAAATGCCACAAATACTTTTGACAGGCTTTGTTTATACTGAACTAACAAGCACAGCAGCGAACAAAAATGGGTGAATTAAAGAAGACCAAAGGGGACTTCCACAAATGAGTGCCCGTATTACACTGGATCAAAATAAAAAATTATGAGACACAAGACTGAGACAACACATTACAGATGTTTTAAACTAGTACAACAATCACCAAAATGCCAGTGTGTGGAGTCAGACCAAACTGTGGAACACATCCTTCGGCACTGCAAGACACACAGGGCCCTGAGACAGGAAATGTGGCCAACCCCATTGACACTACAAGAGAAGCTATACAGGCCAAAAGAGGAACTGAGCAGGAGGGCCCAGTACGTGACAAACTGAGATAGGGCTTACTGGACTTCAAGTAAGATATGATTGAGAAGAAGAATAAGACTATCATAAATGCATGTACATGTACTTATATTAACGTTATATTACATGTCATATATATATATAATTTATACATGGCAATAGTTCACAGTGTACGACAAAAATTCAAGATACAGACTACAGTCAACAGTCCAAGCTCGATAAACCAATCCCACATCCCATGTTATACTGCCAGCCCCGCTTACCGCCAGGTTTTGCCAATGTACAAAATGAATCCCCTATATATATATATATACATATACATAGTATTTGCACCTTTACACTGCCATCCGTCAACTGTCTTAGTTATACTTTCCTTATTAAATTAAACAAAATTGTAAATTTGTGAGGCATTGTGGTGAAATCAAGCGCTTGTCAAAATAATGAAATCAAAGACACAAGCATTTTTCCCCCGCTTTGGCGATTTTTATAGATTTTTTGTTTTTTGTCCATTTAAAAACACATAGCTGTGTGGGTTTTGCTGGGAAAAAAACTTTGATTAAAGGCATAAAAAATGTTAATTTACATACTTTCCAAGGACTCTCAAGCTCCGGCTATCTTTGAACCAATTTTAATAAAACGTCAAAGAAATAAAGTTCAACTCTACGGGGACATTACATTTATCAGTATGAAAAAAATCAGTATAGATCTAGAATCTAGATCTACAATAAAATGTTTTAAAACTATCAAATTTTTTTAATTTCCTGAAACGCAAAACTTTGAAACTTCTTAAAAATCAAACATATTGTTCTATTTAAATAGTCACTATTTTTGCATTGAAATACAAATTAATACAAAATTGATATTGCTAAATAAACTCAAGGTAAGTTGTAGCTATAAATTAAATATCTAGGTGTGGACCATTTCTTTCCATATAACAATACGCCAATGGAAATTTTGAATAACCCTGAGGCATGTTTCTGGGTCGATTCTTTGGACGTCCTGTTCAACATGGGAGTTTCAATTGTTTAATAGTTTGTGAGTGTTTCTAGCAGCCATATCAGGGCCACTCTTGATGTGTAGTTTGTGACCCATCCCACTGGAACCTGACATTGTCCTGAAACCAGAATGGGCAGGGCTGATCACGCCCCTGAAGCTGAACGTTTCATTAAATTAATATAAGAGGCAAAATTTTATACTTCACCCAATTTTGATAGAAATTTTTTTAACTTGTAATTTCTCATATATGTATACATGTTAATCAATTTTCTTCCTGTTTACAAAATTGATGGGCGCTCATATGACCTTATGCAGTTGCGAGCGTTGTAAAACCCTCTACTATAAAAAAAATGATTAAAAAATTGATGGTCGAGTTTAATTCATTAGAATTTTTGTTGAAATTGGTGCAGAGATGATCAAGGTTATTACCCAAATTAAGTGGGTCCTCTTTTTTTAAGACACCCTGTACACATTTTGCCAAGTCAGGTATGTTGGACACATGCCAATATTCTGCAGTTGAATACATAAATTCGTGAAACAATAGAGCAGCTACAGTTTACAGTATAGAACGCTACATTTCATAGAATAATGGGGAATGGAAATGTTTTTGTTCAGGGCTCCTGCCAAAGACTGAGCAACGGAGAACATGAAACCGATGGAGAGTACTCCATCCTGAAATCATCTACATCAAAATTTTTTCGCGCGCTCATATGACCTTATGCAGTTGTGCGCCATAAAACTCCTACCAAACTAAAAAAAAGTATGTGGTTAGTCTCTGTTAGATACAACATGTTATATATTTCTTATACCTTTGCCATTTCTGTCAACAACAACAACAAAAATTATACAAAAAATTGTTAAGCACTCAGATCTCTCTGGCTAAAAGAGTGAAGATTTTTGCTTCGACCCCGAAGACTAGAGGGGTAAAAGGCTGGAACAAATTTGCTAAGATAACACAGAGTTGTTAATACATTGTATGTGGTCCATTTGTGCGTGCTTGTAAACTGCTAAGGTAGATGTGGTTTTGAAAGATAATTTGAAACTAATACTAATAAAAACATAGTATGAATGCATACAACAATGCTGAGATTCTCTGAAAGTAAGTTTTGGTGGAAGAAGCCACCAGAGGATGATTGTGGTGCAAGAAGAGACTGGAGATGAGAATGTCACAAAATCCTTCATCAACATACAAGGATTGCCTTGTCATTGCAGGGAGCAAAAATAGAATAAAATCATCTTTTTTTTTTTTTTTTCTGTTTTAGTAGAGATTTTACAGGGTGGATGTCAACAGAGAAGTCCTTACACTTACAGAGAATCAGTCTTACTCTGCTCACCTCTCTAGCTTCAACAGCACAAAGTCTGCTTCGACTATCAGTATCAAGGCACTCCGGAAATAGTGTGTCACAAGAGTGTGACAAAACATACAAAAGAAGTAGAGGAAGAATGACGATAGTAAGGATTAGGAAAGAAAAAGCAGCAGTTCCCTGTTGCAGTACAGACACAGTTATGAGCATGACATTGATGAATCAGCCCATTTACAATTACAATTCTACTGTGTATAAGAACATGATTAATATCCCCCCTTCGAGAATGGCCTAAAGTCAGTAGCATTACCCCAGGGTATATAAAAAATCATCAAATGGCAAAAAAACATTTGCCGAGGTTATAACAAAAATACAACTATTGTGAGACAAACTGTTTCAGAAAGAGAACTAGTAATTGAGACAGCACATTGTCATTATAATTTAAATTATGATAATATTCAAATAATAATAAATTTTACTTATATTTAAATATTTTTAATTTTGTGCTGAAACAATAAAACAGTGCCAATCCCAACACAAGTTAAGTCAAAGGAAAGAATGACTGAATGGTCCAGGCTTAACAGAAAGTTAGAGGAGCAAGTGATTACACCAATCCTAAACCTTGAGAGCTCGTGCCCTGAGGATTTCGTGGTTTGCAAATCCACACCAATCCTGTCCTTCCTCCCTAACACTCTCCCTCCTCCCAAACCCTCAAAAAAAGTAAAGCATGCAGAACAGTACTACATTATTACAGTATAACACGGATAGCTCAAATTCGTCGGGACTTGCCTCGGTAGTTGGAGGAATCAATAGTTCAAGTCAAGGGATATCTTTCAAAGATGAAATAGAAAAAAAAACAGGGACCGTAGGTACAGTTCGACGGATGTGTGATTTACAGTCTTCTGTGTTCGACCTTTCCGTGCTATACTGTATGTTGTAAGTCAGAGATTCAACAGATCCTCCATGTCATAGGGCTGCGTCTGTGTGTTCTGATCCAAACACGTCTGTGTGAAGGAATCGGTCAGGACGAACTGCCCCATGGGATGCTGGCTGTGGCTTGTCTGTGTGTGGCTGTTGATGCCGATCGACAGTCCGATACTCAAAGGTTTTATCTCGTGAGTTTGAGTCTCCGAGTCCTCGACAAAGCTAAAGAAATCTTCCCACGGAGTTTGACATTCTGCCGTTTCTCTGCCAGTGCTTGGGAAGTCAGTGGCCACAGTTTTGTCGATAGTTTTTGAAGATGGAGAAAACTGCACTGTGGGGACATCCTCAAAACACAACATCGGCAGCACGGAGTCTAAAGCTGTTTGGGTGTGAGAGTTCTCCAGAGATTTTTTTCCCCCAGGCTCCAGAGATTGTGAAAAAGATTCTTTTAATTCAGCATTCAATAAATTTGAAAAGAAGGGATCGTGAGAGGTTTGTGTTTCTGAAGTCTCTGTGCTCTTGTATGGCAAGCTCATTGCTGGTCTGCTGTCAAGTTGACCTGCGGTGACAGAACTGTGAGTTATCACGTCCATGTAGTTGTCTTCTTGGGGATACAACAAAGAATAATCATCATGTCCAACCATGACCGCATCGCCACCCATCCTGGGACTGCTGCCACAGCCCACGGACGCCATCTCCGGGGGGAAAGCGAACGAGTTGTCCCTCAAGTCCAGAGTCTGATCGTCCACACCACTCCCGACGGTCTGAGTGCTGGCGTGGTCTCCGCTGAAGTCAGAGACATCCAATTGTATGGCGATGTCTGTTGTTGCCATTTTCTCCGAGCTGTGAAGGGGCGACTCAGCAGTCAGAGGTAATGAGCTGTAAATATCGTCCAAGGTCTGGGTCTGGATGTCGCTGGTCAGGAACTCCAGGAGGTCATCACCAGTCTGGGTCATCATGTCGGTGACAAAGTCTGTCATTGTCTGTGTGCCCATATCCCAGCCAAGGTCAAATGTCTGCGTGATGCCGTCTGATCCCCCGACAGCCGCGTCGTGAGTGGTGACAAGATCACAGAGCTTGTGCCCCAGCTGGCTACCTCTCAGCTGACCACAGCCAGAAAACTCTCCTTTATTAGCACGACTCTTCAGTGGACAGGAGGAAGAAAGGTGAGGGATCCCATCTTGAGACATACTCTGAACTGTCTGCGCTGGTCGCAAAATCAGAGGAGGAGAGGCAGGCGGCGTCTGCGTGTTCTCGAGAACGTCCATCAACAAATCCGTCAGGTCATCTGGGGCCACCATGGTGCTTTCACTGACCGAGCGTCTGGTGCTGGCTGGCTCAGTGTTACTGCTGGGGCCTGCGTGAGGAAGCGAGGAGGGTTCCCGGTGTGAAAAAGATCTAAATTGAGACACATCATCAAGGTAACCATACTCCATCGCCGAGTGTGAGCAGGGGAATCTATCAGCATCATTTCCGTGGCCCGCTGTGTGCACGGTGTGACAGGTGACTGTGCCCTGGTCCTGTTTTGCAGGGCGGTTCAAGGAGGACAGATGGGTCTGGGTCTGAATGTTGTTGATGATGGGCTCAATTTCACAGTGAGAGCTCTGGAGAGCAGTTTGAGTGTGGCAGTCTTGTGTGGGGAAATTGGAAAATGCAGAATGGTCACTTTGCATCATTTTCAGGAAGCCAGGAAAAGTTGTTTGGGTATCTTGATCACTTCTTGTCAGCATTAAATCAGCCTGCACACCACTGCATCTTGTAACTGAGTTTGTCTGAGTGTGTATGTGCTGTAGGTGCTGGGATGCACACGGCTCTAAAGTCCTCGCAGCAAACTGTTCATCCACACAGCTCAGCTTTGTCTGTGTCGATATTGAGGACAAAAACTGGTTCAAGTTCACAAGATCAACCTGACCACAGTGTTTTTGGTTCGGTAAAGAACTGCTCCCTAGAGGCACACTGGTTGTGGACAAAGACTTTTTGGCAGGGCTAGGAGTGGATGTCTGAGCTCCAACGTGGATTTTTTTCCTCTTCAGGGCTTTCGCTTCCCCTTGAGACTTTTGCGTTCCCCGGCAAACTTTGAGGACCGGGATCCTCGCAGCGCTCATTGCCGTCTGTAGAATAGACTCCCGTGTCTGGGTCTCCGCCATACGACGTCTGACGCCATCTGGAAACTCATACGGCAGGGCTGTCTGGATACCTGTAGATAGTTTCACAATCTTGGGGTTGTTTGTCTCGCAGAAAGCATGGAAACATGTCTGAATGCTAGCGGTTCTTTTGAAACGGACAGTCTGCACAGCCTGAGTGGTGAGCTGTTCGGGTGTCACTTTCTCAACATCGGGTCCAACAGACGCATCCACGTGGTAAAGTTTTACGGCTTGCTGTTGTACGGCAGTCGAAGGCAGCACAAGTGAAGGTTCAGAATTGTCTGGGTCTGCAATTACTTGTTTGGGTAATATCGGAACAGGCCCCTTTCTCATTAAAACATCCTTCTTTTGTCTTTTACTAGCCTTCTTTTTCTCAGCCTTTGGTCTTGCTTCTCTGAAATTTGCAAACAAGGTAGAAAATCAGGATCACAAGATAGAAAATCAGGATCAATTTTTTTTTAACAGCATCTTTAACAAGAAGCAAAAAGAGGAGAATGTGAAAGGTTATGATAAAGCAGGTGAGCACACTCCGTTTAATGTCCAGCCAAACGATGGTGAATACTTACAGGCAAAAAGACAAGAAGAGGAGAGTGAAAGGAGAAAAGACAGACACAAACAAACGAAGCTCTACATTCAAGATCAAACAACTCCACCTAGGGTGGACTTATGCACTTTTCTTCTGTAACTGACTCTCGTCTAAGGAGCTGTTGATGGCCCTTCCCTGTTCATTTTTGTTTTCTTTTTAATGTTGGTGTTTTACGCTCCCATTGACACAGTTTTGATCATTTAGAAGGGGTACTTCCGACCCTGCCAGTCAGGACCAACCAGGCTGAGAGGGATACAACATCCCAGCAGAAAGACTAAGACACTCAATAAAAATTTTCTCCCCACTTGGGAATCGAACTCAGGTCTACTGTGTGTGACAGCAAAATGCTTAAATGCTACACCAAGATGACGGTTCCTGCCTGGTGGATTGTTACCAGCTGCCGCCCCAACAGTAAAGCCCTCTCTCCCCGCTTTGCCTACCCCCCCCCCCTCTGTTTCCGCACATCTCAGCTATATCATAGCCGGCAGCTTCCTCTTCTTGACAGAGAACTGCCAGTCCACAGTGACCCCTCACATTACCCCTCTCCCCCATTTGGACTCCTGATCCTGATGTTGCACACTAAATGAAGCAATTTTTTTAAAAATGGAGACTATACTTTACTTTTATTCACTATTACTAGGTAGCGTAAACACGGCCTCGCGGGCACTCGCGGCCTTCCGACCGCGTGGTATCGGTAAAATCGGGGTAATTCCGATCGCTGTTTCTTTGCTCTTTCGCTATAAAACACCAAATGCCGTACACCTTGCAAAAGTTCAGCTTTTCCTCGTTGCAATGGTGTAAGTTGTTTATATGTCCGATTATTAGGAGCTGGAGAATCGCCGACGAAAGCGAAGCCCCTCGCGGTCGGAATGCGAGGTCGGCCGGTTGAAAAATTGACACGCGTGCATTCAAATGCTTCGCGGAACGAGGGATAATTAAATACCGTCTTTTCATTGGCGGAGAACTGTAGAGCTTTAAACGGGCTTTCCCATGACATTAGTTTAGCCTTTGGCGTCTTTATAGAAAGCTTTTAAAAATACCGTCAAAATGTTTAAAGGGGTACACTACAGTATAGAGCCGACTCGCTCGCCGCGGGGGCCGGTGCGGCGCCGGCCGGGTCAACGCTCGGTGTTTTTGTCGAAATAACGACAGATCATCGTGTTTGAAGCGATAAAATACTGATTGGTAAAGATCTCAGTCTTGAAAAAAATTAGGCTCCATATATTTGTAATAGTGATTGTACTCTGTTAATGTGGAGATGTTTAGTGCACTTGGTACTTTTTTTATTGTCTGTCAAACATGGGGTTGCAGCCAGTGACTGACTTTAACAAATTTGATCAAATTTTAAACAACTACAATTTTCTTAAAAATTGACGGAGAGGTTAAAGAATGGTACCAAAATGCTCAGTGGATATAGGCCTTTCAAATGGAACAGATAAATTTGGCATACAGCTAGTTTGAAAATTTAGTTTCTGGTACCTACTAATACCATGGTAGAACCCGAGATATTCCAACAAATTTGCTTTTTACATGGATGAATCCTGACCGTAAAACAAAACTCACGAGATAACAGCTTCCGGCTTCTTATGCTGGTTGTAGTTACAGTGTGCGATGAGTGAGGATTTGGCAGCGTACGTCTTGCCGCAGTCTACACAGGAGAACTCTTGTCCACACTCTCTCTGATGCCGAAGACAATCTCGCTCCAACCCAAATGCTTTCTTGCATTTTTGACACAGAAATTTCTTGTCAGAATGTAGCTTCATATAGTGCTGAAATGGTAAGGGGAAACAAGAATATTTACGTGCAAATTTAAATCGCTTCAATACACCTTTCCAAGTGCATAGTCGGTGCGCATAAATCAAACTAACAAACTATTATTATGCGTGCATTTGCATGAAAGAAGACACACTTTAACACAGTGAACCTTGAAAACTGATTTTAAAAAGCAATGTCACAACCATAACAGGTAGCGATTTCCCTCTTAGAAGATAATTAACAGACTACAAATCAAGACTAAAAAAGTCTAGAAAATAAGAAATCGTGGCAACAAAAAATGGACTCAACATCAACAATACAAAAAATGAACCAACTTCCCATGCAATCATTACTTTTCTTTACAATCCCATCACAATTCTTAAAATAACAGCACCACTACAGTCTCCTGTCCCAGAACCAACACTGAACTAAACAGTCTAGCGTCACAGGAGAAACAACCTACATCTATGGTGTAGCAGTCTGTTGCACATGCCAGACCCGAGTTCGATCCTCGAGAGGAGAGAATTCAAATCGAATATCTGGGCTTTTCTGCAGGGATGTTGCACCTCTCTCAGTGCGGGTCTTTCTGCTGGGATTTGCATCTCTTTCAGACCAGATCTTTCGGTTGGGATGTTATATATATCTCTCTCAGCCCAAGTTGGCCTTGACAAGCAGGTCAGAAGTCTGACATCTAAATGATGTTCGTCCTTCGCTAGCGAAGATGACCTTGACTTCACATCACTGGAGGGGTGGGGTGTGTGCGGAGATGGCTGATCAGGCCGATCTTTGCACGAAAATGTCTGTTGCAGTGGGGTCAGGGGATGTTTGGGGCTGAATTAGGCTGGAAGGTAGGGCTCTCTCGGTCTTTTCTCAGCTGCCGTCTCCATTCTTTCTTTCTGACGCGACTTTCTTTGAATTTCGCCACACTCGATCTTATTAAGGAGCGCCAAACTGTGCGGTCGCGAGCAGCTTCTTCCCAGGTGGTATGGGGAATATCACAACTCTTCAGGGATGTTTTCAGAGCATCTTTGAAGCGTTTCTTTGGTGCGCCGAGAGAGCGTTTGCCTTGAGTCAGTTCACCGTAGAGTAGCCTCTTAGGGAGGCGAGAGTCGTCCATGCGGTGAACGTGGACGGCCCATCGGAGCTGAGAGCGCAGTAGGATAGCGTATATGCTCTCCATCTTGGCCCGCTAAAGTACCTCAGTGTCTGGGACTCTGTCTTGCCACTTGATACAAAGCAGTGTCCTGAGGCATCTTATGTGGAAGGCATTGAGCTGCTTGGCATGCCGGCTGTAGACTGTCCACGTTTCGCAGGCGTAGAGCAGGGATGGCAAAACTACCGCTTTATACACTTTGAGCTTGGTGTTAAGGCTCAGTCCTCTTCGCTCCCAGACCTTGTCTTTCAGTCTACCGAAGGCTGAACTAGCTCTAGCAGTTCTGTAGGCCACTTCCTCATCGATATTGACCGAACAAGAGAGGGTGCTGCCAAGGTAGACAAACTTATCTGCTACTGCCAGTCTCTGGTCATAGATGGTGCAATGGGGCTCTACGAAAGGAGCCGATGGTGCTGGCTGGTACAGAACTTCGGTCTTCTTTGTGGAGATAATGAGGCCGAAATTTTCGCAGGCTTTAGAAAAACGGTCCAGGCTTCCATGCATGTCTGACTGAGTACTGGTCAGCGTGCAGTCGTCCGCAAAGAGGAAATCGCGGGCTATGCCTGCATGGACTTTAGTCCTCGCCAGCAGCCTCCGAAGGTTGAAGAGTTTTCCATCAGTGCGGTAACGAAAACCGACACCAATATCTCCGTCGTAGTACGCATCGGTCAGCATAGCTGAGAACATCATGCTGAACAGAGTGGGGGCCAGCACGCAGCCCTGCTTCACTCCATTAGTGACGGGGAAGGGCTGGGAGTACACGCCGTCGTCTTACACTCTTGCTGACATGCCATCGTGGAACTGTTGGACCATCACGATGAACTTTGCGGGACCCCCGAACTTTGCCATGATCTTCCACAGCCCTTCGCGGCAGACAGTATCAAATGCTTTCGTCAGATCCACAAATGTGGAGTAGAGTCCAAGGTTCTGCTCTTGGCATTTCTCTTGTAGTTGACGAGCAGAGATCATGTCCAAAGTATTGCGCCCCACGCGGAATCCACACTGACTCTCAGGGAGCAGGTCGCGTTCCAGGTGTGCAACCAGGCGATTGAGCAGGATGCGAGCCAGGATCTTCCCAGCGATGGAGAGCAGGGCGATGCCTCGGTGGTTGTCGCAGGTGTTCCTGTTTCCTTTGCGCTTGTAAAGGTGGACAATCAAAGCGTCTTTGAGTTCCTGTGGCAGCTTTTCTTGTAACCACATGGCGGTGAACAGGTTTGTCAGTTTCTCTATTAGTGTTGGGCCTCCAGAGGCGTAGATTTCAGCTGGAATGGAGTCGGCACCTGGTGCCTTGCCACTGGACAGGCGTTTGATGGAGAGTATTACTTCTTTTTCTGTTGGTGGGTCTGCCAGAGTGTTGTCGATTGCATTTGTGGTAGTATTTCAATGGCTTCACTGTTGATGGAAGATGGTCTGTTGAGGACACTGTTGAAGTGTTGTGCCCAGCGCTCAAGGATTTTCTCTTTGTTATTAGCGTGCCCCCGTCTGCGCTGAGGAGAGGGGATTGCCCTGACGAAGTGGGTCCGTAGACGGCCTTGAGAGCGCTGAAGAAGTTCTTCATGTCCTTCCTGTCTGAGTAGGCCTGGATGGCGTCCGCCTTCTCACTGAGCCGTTTGTCTTGTAGTCGTCGTAGTTCGAACTGGACTCTCCTCCTGGCCGTATTGAAGTTCTCTTTCTTTGAGGTGGAAGAGGGGTCATTTAGGAGTGCTCTGTGGAGTCGGTGCTTCTCCTCTAATATTGTCTGGATGTGACAACTGTTGTCGTTGAACCAATCTTTGTGCTTGCGGGTAGTGGGGCCAATGATGTCTAAGGCAACATCATAGAGGGCGTCACGGAGACGTGCCCACTCTGTCTCAACATCAGCATGTGGGTCTATGTCGCTTGGTTGTAGTTTTTTCTCTAGCTCTTCTACCAGCGCATGTTTGACAAGATCGTTCTTGAGCTTGGAGACGTTCAGTCGCTTGGCCACTTTGATGCCTTGGGGCCTCCTGGGTGGTGTGATTCTGAGGCTCATCTTAGAGATGAGGAGACTATGGTCCATCCGACATTCTGCACCGCACATGGTCTTTGTGACTCTCACATCCTGTCTGTCTCTTTGCCTGACGATGACGTAGTCGAGTAGATGCCAGTGCTTGGAGCGTGGGTGCATCCATGATGTCTTGTTACGATTGGGCAGGCAGAAGACCTTGTTGGTGATGAGGAGATCGTGGGCAGCGCAGGTTTCCAACAGGAGGAGTCCGTTGCTGTTGCAGTTGCCAACACCGTGTTTCCCTAACACTCCCTCCCACGACTTGTGGTCTCTGCCGACTCGAGCATTGAGGTCACCAAGGATGATGAGTTTGTCTGCCCTGGGTACAGCTGTGATGGTCTTCTTTAGGTCCTCGTAGAATTTTCCTTTTATGTCGTCGGGGTTGGTCATAGTGGGTGCGTAAGCGCTGATTAGCGTGGCAAATTTCTTCTTGGGGAGCGGGAGGCGGGCAGTCATCAGGTGATCGTTGATTCCCTTAGGGGGAGCTGTCAGCTTGTTGACCAGGTTGGACTTGATAGCAAAACCAAACCCTGCCTCGTGACGCTCGTCGAGTCCACAACCGATCCAGAAGAATGTGTAGCCGGCAGAGTGCTCTGTGACTGTGAGTTGTCCTTCCTCAGCGAGGCAAGTCTCACTGAGGGTGGCAATCTGTACTTTATATCGACCCAGTTCGCTAGCAATGAGGGCCGTTCGTCTTTCAGGACGGTTACTCCCTGAATGGCCAAGGAGGGCACATTCCATGCGCCAAGGGTGATGGTCATCTTAGATTTTTTTTTTTTTCTTCTTACCGCTGGTGTGGGACCCCTGCCAGCCGCGGCATGCTGGCCAAGGAAGGGTGAGACAGGCAATATTTAGGACACCTTTTCTAGTCCCGTCCCCAGGCTGTGGGGGGAAGCAGTGCTATCCTGAAGAGGGCTGCTTCGTCGCCCAGGTGGCTGCCGAGTTCCAGCACTGTCTCATTCACTGAAAAGCGATCACAAGGCCTGGACTGCCTACGTGTAGAGTTGTGACTATAACTGCCAGTGTGTCCACACCTGTCACTTGGCCACTCGTCCATCGCCGCAGGACTTGAGAAATGATGAGGGTGATGATGGGGGTGGGGATGATGAAGTCATGACTTGAATTTGATTAAAGTGAGGGAGAGTTGCGCAAAGTCATCAGCCTCACTCTCTAAGGTCCATCTAGTTCCAGTGGCACGACGAAATCGAGACGGCCGGAGATGGGCTGGGATGCAGCGGATGGCCAGCAGTGTCTTCTTGTCTCACTGTGCCCTTGTCGCGCTCCGCGGCGCTCTGCTGGGACTGCCTTTCTGCTCTTTGAACCACCGAGTGGTTTCGTCCACGCAGTCCACCGCAGTCAGTCTTTGCATGCGTAGGGAGACAGACCCTAATTATCTCACTAGTGGGTTTGAAACCCGACCAGCTACCCTCTACCTGGTTCAGCCCGCCTGCCAAAGTGGTTATCGGGGTGCGGCCGCTGCGCATGCTGCAGCTTCGTGGAGCCACAGGTGAGAGTTGAGTGTCAGGTGGGAACCAATGTAGAGAATATATATACTGTGTCGATGGAGGCGTAAAAAAACATATATCTTTTTTTAATGTTCTGAATAAGAAAGAAGAGTCCAGCTTGAGGTTCCCTGTCCAGTCTCCTGCTAGTAAAACGTTCATAAAAACAATCACAACAGTCAGGCTAAGGTCTCACAGCATGGTTATACGCAGCATTCAAGAATACTCACAGTCCTTAAAATGTCCAAAGTCTTAAAATATCTTTCTGAATTTTGGTTGAAGTAGCAACTGGCCACAGGACAGTGGTAGTGATGAACTGTATTTTTCTCAACAACATTTTTCTGAGGAACAGAAGCACAAAGCACATTACAGCAGCTGAGGGAGTATTCAACAGCAGTGGTCATCCAAACCTCGGAGACTACACCAATATAGGAATACATTTCTGAGACTACACCATATAGGAATATATTTCTGAGACTACACCATATAGGAATATATTTCTGAGACTACACCATAGCGGAATATACTTCTCTGAGACTACACCATGGCGGAATATACTTCTCTGGGACTGCACCATGGCGGAATATACTTCTCTGGGACTACACCATAGCAGAATATACTTCTCTAAGACTGCACCATAGCAAAATAATAAACTTCTCAGGGACTAAACCATAACAGAATAATATACTTCTCTGAGACTACACCACAGTGGAATATATTACTCGGAAAGATTCCCCACCAAACATGGGTTTGACCCCAGACAGCTGGGACGATTTTTCTATTTGTCCTCTAATTTTGTAGCTGTTTCGAGGGAAACTTATTTCAGTTTTTAGTGTGGGTACCTTAATTTGTGGATGTGGCTGGGGGCGGCCCAGGTGGGCGTGCCTGCTCAGGGCTGGAGGCAACTCAGGTGGACATGGGTTAAAGAACACTGTAAGTTGTAAGTAAATTACAATTAAAGTAGACCGGAACCTAAAACCTAATCTGAATCTGTCAGTGGAAAGGTTAGAAAGGTACCTCAGGAATGAACAGACTTTCTAAAAATAATACATATGTAATGTATCCTTACAATATCACATGACAATGTAACATTAATGCTTACAATATACCATAAATTCTTACAAATGTTACATAAATCCTTACAATGTTGCATAAATCCTTGCAAATGTTACTTAAATCCTTACAATGTTATGAGCCTTTGCACGATGCAGACCCAGCACTGAGACTGTAGTGGCAATATATCCACACCCTGGCACCGAACATTTCAGATCTGATTCAGTACGATTGTTGTCAATCAAAAGCTCACTTGGAGAAGGTATTATCTTTTTTATTTGAAGATTTTCAGTCATCGTGGGGTGCAAAACCTGGGAAAATAAAACATAAGTTCCATGAGTGGCAAAAATTTTCAGGACCTCACATAGGATATATGCCACAACCAAAGTTAAAACTAACAAAATCACTTCTTTCACTGTGTCACAACATAGCCACTTAATTGTCAGCCAGCGCAATACAGTCAGCTGGGCTTATGTTTTGAAAAGTGGACATAGTGAGAAAGTGTTAAAAGCAACACAAAATTCTGATCCAGTCTTTTTTATATTTATAATTATATTAGAAATAAGAGTAGGCCTACTAATAGAGCTGTAGGAGGCTTTTCATTTATATTACATAGTTTACAGCAAGGGCAACCATAGATTTTTGATAGATTCATGTATATATAAAAACACTGGTGTAACATTACCACATTTTCACAGAAAAATTTTAATGAAAGTGGAGCAGGGTATCTTTCCTCCAGTTCATGAATCCTGTCACCTGTCACACTGGCCCTTGGGGCGCCACTCCTTGCCACAAAGTACATGCCCTCCACCCCACTCCTACAACATGCCTCCAGCAACACTGCTACAACATGCCCACTCATACAACACACCTCAAGCAACACTACTACAACACATCCCTAGCTCCACTCGTTGCCACAACAGACACACCCCCAGCCCTACTCCTACAACACACACACGCCTCCAACCCCACCCCTTGCCACAACATACACGCTCCTGTTCCTATAACACGCCTCCAGCCCCACTCCTACAACACTCCTCCAGCACCACTCCTACAACACTCCTCCAGCCCCACTCCTACAACACTCCTCCAGCCCCACTCCTACAACATGCCTCCAGCCCCACTCCTACAACACTCCTGCAGCCCTACTCCTTGCCACCCCCCCCCCCCCCAGCCCCACTCTCTGCCACAAAGTATATGCCTCCAGCCCCACTCCTGCAACACACACCCAGCCTGACTCCTTGCCACATCAGACACGCCCCCAGCTCCACTCCTAGCCACATCAGACAAACCCCCATTCCTATAGCACGCCTCCAGCCCCACTCTATGCCACAACACACACGCTTCCAGCCCCACTCTTTGCCACAACACACACGCTTCCAGCCCCACTCTTTGCCACAACACACACGCTTCCAGCCCCACTCTTTGCAACAACACACACGCTTCCAGCCCCACTCTTTGCCACAATGTATACGCCTCCAGCCACACTTTTACAACACACCTCCAGCCCAACTCCTTGCCTCAACATACAAGCCCCCATTCCTATAACACGCTTCCAGCCCCACTCTTTGCCACACATTATACACGCCTCCAGCCCAACTCTACAACACACCTCCAGCCCCACTCCTACAGAACACCTCCAGCCCCACTCCTTGCCACACCATACACACCCCCAGCCCTACTTGGATCCTTGCCACACCATACACACCCCCAGCCCTACTTGGATCCTTGCCACAACGTACACACCCCCAGCCTCACTCTTTGCCACAACGTACATACTCCCAGCCCCACTCCTACAACACACCTCCAGCACCACTCATTCCTAAAAACATAAGCTTCCAGCCCCACTCCTTGTGAAGCAGACAGGTTCAAACATTACAAACATGTCTTCAAACATCTTTTCTTAAAAACTACTTTGGTCCAATTCTGAACATACAAACAGGACAGAAATTAGAATTTACTCTATCTGTTACAGAATCATTAATAATCAATATAACTTTGATCTTGACAGATTCAGAGCTGTTCTTCAATTACCTCCTTTACAACACAGTCGATAGCAAAAATCTGACATGGACCCCTGTGACCTAGGCCTCAATATAATCGCACAAACATGGCAATTTCTACAGCTCTATACATTTGTAGGCATTAAACCCTAGCATGTAGTAGGCCTTGGCCTTTCATCTGATTGTTGTTTGCCAAGTTTCATGATTCATTTTGATTCATGATTCACAGGTCGTATTCCTGTAACTTTATTTTGGAAAGGGCTACCTTCGATCCAAAATGTACCAAAAATTATTATAAATGTACACATGTATACGCCCCGGGGCAGCCCAATTTCCAGGCAAAAGTTCAGCGAGCGCCTGGCATTGCTAAATTTATAAGCTCTATAGTCTAGGCCATTGGCCTGCACAGTACAGGCTAAGATTTAAGAGAACATGGTCTAGCCTCTACGACTCTTAGTATTCTAGTTCTAGGATGGACGCCATGTCTGGACAAGTGGTGAAGTTCCACGAAAGTCAAGTCCATGTATAGTAGCCTATGTGGTCAGTTGTCAGTGCACTGTAGTGTACACCTCCAGCCTAACCTAGCAGTAGCAGCCCAGCCTGCTGCAGACTAGTAGAGACAAAAGAACTTTACTACTAGAGACTATATTAAAGTTACTGGGTTAGAAGAAGAAGACGAGACATAGATCAAGATCTTCATGAAATGGTCATGTTGTATCTTAAAATAATGTATTCAGTAGTCAGTATAGAGACTATAGACTATAGACTACAAAGAAGGGCCAGCTCTATTCGGACTCGAGTCAAATTAGATTTTTTATCTATTTCCTCGGGTCCGAAAAAAATTTTTAAAAATTTATTCAGACATGGCTTCTAAGTGAGTAAATTAAGTGAATGTAAGGAGGTTACATAAAATATAACTGTCGATGGGGGATTTTACGTAAAACCAGAATTAAAACTAGAAATTACGTACTTGGGACTGTGCAATTGTGTAATTGTGTCAAACATCAAAAGACTGCACTCTCATTGCCCAATGGCAGTGTCTAAGTACATGGTAACTGACAACTGATCAGAGTCTTTCCACCACCATTAGCCTACAGCATCATCATTACTTCCACCACCATTGTCTTTCCACACATTTTATTTCATTTTGTTGGATTTTATAGTTTTTCTATAATATTTTTTTTTAATCACATCGCACAAAATCGACAGCCGTAGCCACTTCCCAACACCTCTTCCCCCAACAAGCCGAGAGTGCGAGGTCACTGACACTACGAGCCATCTCATTGGTAGACATTTTAAATCAACCTTGCCCCCGGCTAGGTCAACTCAACTTAAATTGATTGTTCAGTTTATACTAAAAGATGCAGGGAGGGCATGTATATTATAGATCTAGTAACTGGATATATTACAGCTCACGTCTCGATTGTCATCATTATAATAGAAAACTTTTCATAAATGCTGGAAATATTTAGGAACAAAAGTCAGAAGTCGGAACGGACGTCATGCTGGACTCAATCCAGAGTCCGAATATAATTTTGGGAGGCTCTATTTCTCCGAACACTCTGGAAAATAAACTTGAACTTTATTTTTCCGAGCAGATTCCGTTCTTGTGATATTTTGGTTATTTGCGAATGGAGTGGCCCGCGTGCGCGGGTGT
The DNA here is from genome assembly GCF_000002075.1 of Aplysia californica. NCBI lineage: Eukaryota > Metazoa > Mollusca > Gastropoda > Aplysiida > Aplysiidae > Aplysia > Aplysia californica. The sequence continues at coordinate 1,351,259 of NW_004797353.1, read as the reverse complement.
GTGGTGTGTGTGTGTGGTGTGTGTGTGTGTGTGGTGTGTTTGTAAGGTGTGAATGGGGCGTGAAGGGATTTTTTTGTGATTTAGTTTTTGCTTTGGAAACCTCTATTCTCACCCGGGATGAGAATAGTGCAGGCGAGTCTTTTGGCTATTCTCACCCGGTGCGCGTTCACCGTTATA
>NW_004797353.1:1342222-1350233 GCF_000002075.1 Aplysia californica | reverse complement strand
GCAAGCCCCCCTGAAACCCCCCTACTCTTGGGGCCAAAACCGGCGAATAACAAATGCGGGGTGGGAACTACCGAAAAAGCGCCCAATTTTTTCCTACCTAATGTGATGTTTTAAAGTTAGGTTGCATCCCTGCTCTTTGTGCAGCCTATTTCAAAGAGTATTTGGTCATCAAGACTTCTGGATTTCTTCTCTGGATGTAAACAAAAGGGTCGTGGACTTTAACGAACGGAACTACAAGATCACCATAGATTCTTCTAGGCCCTAGCCTCTAGCCTGCCCTAGGCTAGGCTAGATTTTAGATCTGCTTCTCTACCCTTGAAAGAACTCATTTGCACATCAAGTGAAAATAAACCAGCACTGTGAAACTGGCTTTTACACAGCGGTAATTGAAAATAATCACCTGGAACCAAGGTGCACATAGATCTACTTGCCAAACCCTGCATCGTCCTTTGACACCGTTGCCGTTACCAAGTCACTGAGGAAAGAGTAAACGGCAAACGGTTGTTAGACTATTTTGTTATAATTTATCAAATTCCCAGTTTTTAATGAAACTGTCATGAGAGTTACGACCCTTGGAGACCTGATATCCGAAATAACCGAATAAACGTCGAAGGTCATAGATAGAATTAAACGTTTCGGTTTTCTACGGGAATTATAGTTTGGTTCAGAAGGTCGCACGGTTGTCGACGACCAAGATGTCCTATCTTCAAGCTCAACCCCTTTCTCACGCAAAAAAAGTTCGTTCTTTGTACAAGCAAGCTGTTCGACTTCTCCAAGCACATTATGAATCATTTGACAGGTCAGATAATATAAATTTAGATCTAGAATCTAGATCTAATTATTCCGCAGATTCTTTTATTCCAGGTTGCTTCTCTAGGCCTCTATTGCCGTTGCCGCTGTTATGTTTACACTCACGTCTTGATACTTGAATGTCTTGATAAAATGAATATAATATTTAGAATCTACTACGAGAATCTGTAGACTGTCTCGGCTAGATCTAACTCTTACTCCCACTATCTCTGTCTCTTGATGAGTTGCAATAATTTAATGAGTTTCACTTATTTTGATTCACTGTTCAAGGCGCCCTGAATTTGAATGCAGTTTGCAGGCACTGTGACTGTTGAACTGTTGAGGCTACAACATTCACGGCACTCAAGCTTCGTTTAGACGGAGCGTCCACTGCTGGTTTTAGTCAGTGACGCCATAAAATATTTTGGCCTGCTTCAAACGTTCCATCCCATGAGATGAAGGAAAACGAAGCAGTGATCCTGGACTGATCGACCTTTCGTCGTTTTCCCTTAGGCCCTACACTTACACTGAGCTCTGGCTTAGAGCTCGCCAGTGCCAGTGTGAATACCAGTCATTTCGTCACACTGGAGCTGTCAGGACGTCACAGTCATTTTGTCACACCCCAAATCCACTAGGTTGAATGGAGACGGTCATTTCGTGGCCCTCTTGCAAACATCAAACCCGCAAATATAGCAAATCACGATTTTGGGGGGAGGGTTGGGGCTGTGTGTGGAAGGACGGCGGGGGTGGGAGTGGGGGGGGGGAACTGCGAGTCGTTGTGCTTACCTGATCAGCTGCACCGTTCATAAAATATGTACTGAAAATATTGAAATCTATCGAGTCATATCAACAAAGTCTTTAGATATTATTATTGTTGAAAGGTGTGATTGGCAAGATCATATACATGAGCAATTGTCAAAACGTGAGACTCTCTTGAGACTCAGTGGTGCCAAAAAATTTTTCTTACCAATTTGACTCCCTTTTCTGTCAGTCACAGATTGACATTTTTAGTAATTTAGTGCTCCTATTCCTAGAGTATCAGAACAAGGAGATGTCGGGTTTTGGAGATATGGGTCTATTGATTTGGCAACCACTGTATTTCTTGTATGTAACGGTGATGACAAAAACAGATAAAGGCAAATTATAGACTTTAAATTCCATTTGTTTCGTAAACAAAGACTTTGTACACTTTGAACTCCCTACATTCATAATGGTAATATGAATGACAAGCATTGTAACAATGACGCAGTGCACAGATATGTCAAGGGGGCTCTCGTGGCCTAGAGGTTAAGGTGTTGGCCTCTCATTCAAAAGGTCCCGGGTTCGAATCCGGGTAGCGACCGAAAAATTTTCTTCTCTAAAATTGTCTCCTTTCACCTTCTTTCCTGCTCTCTAGCAATATTCTGTTGTCTGCTTTCATTTCCACTTTCTGCCCCCACCCCTCACCTCCTTTGCCGCCTCCTCTGGGCTCCTGACTCTTTCTGCAGCCTTTCTACTGCTACTTCTTGGCTCCTCCTTACTGCTGTCTTTCTGCCACACCCATGCTGATCTTCTTATAGGAAAGATCTACTCCTAGCCTTCTCGGACAAGGGCGAAAAATCTCGGAGGGCCCGTGTGCAAGTTGCGCACGTTAAAGATCCCTTGGTCTAAAATCGATAAGAGTAGGCTTCGGCCGCCACCCAGGCAAAATTCAAAATTTTCTTCCAACTGAAAATATTAGGTGTGTCCCACGCGCTCATATGACCTTATGCAGTTGCAAGCGCCGTAAAACACTTTACAAAAACAAACAGATATGTCATCATTGTTATGTACAAGAAAGGATACACATTGGACATTATCATTGACAACACATCACAATAGTGAAAGGCTGTATAAATACAGTTATTAAACTAATATAATGAGGCAAAAGCACAAAATCAGTGGGGCTGACTTGTACACAGTGATGACAAACATGACTTGTGCATGACAATGATGACACAATGTACAGGAAAAGACAAAGTCATGCCTCCCGAGACAAATGCGCACTTTAAGAATTTAATTTTTTTTTTAAACCAGGAGAGGTTTCTTCTGCTTTGAAACGGATATCAGATCATATGAAAGACAGTGGACTATCGCAATTATGTTGCTAATTATGACAAACAGTACTCGTAAACAGTGATGACAAAACATACAGGGAAAAGGTAAAATCATGCCTACAGAGAACAAATTTGCACTATGAGATACACAGATCAAAAAAGGCGTATTTTGCTTCTAAATGAATTTTGCATGTATGAAACATATGTTGAAAACTTATTGATATTAGCAATGATGACAAATATTACTTGTACATAACAATGATGACACAATGTATTGGAAAAGAGCATATCATGCCAACAAAGAACAAATGTGTACCTTTGAGTTAGACAGATAAACAAGGACATATTTGTCTATTTGTTTGAGTAAAGAGAGCACACATGACATAAAAAATGTTTGCTCTTAGGACAATGTAATTTCTAGTACATCAGTCAGTCTTGTACGGCAGCATGACGACACCCCAAACATCATCACTAAGCACAAAAGCTAAATCTATAACCACAGAAATGATCCATCTCTCGAAGTTTGTTCACACATCACATTCTTGTTCCAGGAATCCAATGTAAACTCCGCAATTTCACTGAAATATTCAATAGGGTAGCGTAAAAACACGCAGAACAGTCCAGTACGTCACATTCAACCGGAGGCTGACGGCAATGACTACTTTCGTTTTTCTCTTTCCACCGTTGCTTCCGTGGTTCTGGGGAAGCAGGTAAGGGGAAGTCACTTAAGAAAACAATTATATCCGGGCACTGTTGATGATCCGTTCAAAACAAAAGCGGGCTAAAATTCGGACTTCCGGTACATCGCAGGGTGATGGCGGTCACGGCGAATGTTAAACAGCCGACCGAAATCGTAGATCTAGGAACCCGATGTTCCTTTCACGCATCACAGCTTTTGAAGTATTGAATAAACGACGAAAAGCAAAAAGATTTAACCCACTGTGGTGATTCTACTGAAAAATAATGGTGTTTTGTGAAACACCTAGTCCATGACGACACGACTGACGCACAAGTGATCCGAATTATTTGTTTATTTGCAAACAAATAAAACGATTTCTTGAGTTAGTGAACCTTTCTCGATCACAAATAACATATGATCAAAGCACAGGTTTAAAAAAAACACCCAAAAATACTAAATTTTGGACATTCTTTGAAGTTTGCATTGGTGTGCTCAAAATGACAGTCCAGAAATCACACAAAAACCGAACATTTTTGGCACAAAATTTACAAACTCAAGATTGTGAAGCTGACACTGGGTCTGAAACTGCTAAAGCAGGTTCTACATCCTATATTTAACATATGTATAAGTTTTGGAGGAATAAATACTAATGCATCACATTTTATGCACACTTATGTGAGATGTATGTGTTTTTCCCCACGTTTTGGCAATGGCTCATATATATATTAGTCCTGTTAAAATGAATTAGCTAAGAAATACTGCAATTTTGCTAAAAGCGAGACCCTTACTTTCAAATAAAGCCTTAACTCTTTGCCAGACATTGTTTTTGCCTTCACCTATTTGAACAGTTTGGACGAAGATTTAATTTACATTAATAAATATAACTTCGAAAAAAAGCTTTAGGCTGATCTCCAAAACTCTACTAGAATCTAGTACTAGCATAACAATTTATTTTTATAAGCAAAGTCATTTTGTCACACATAATTAGGGTGTGACGAGATGACCGTGTGACGAAATGACTGGTTACCACCAGTGTATGAGAAAACGACAAAATCTCAATTGCGCACAGCGCATTAGGATATAATATATGTGACAAAAATGTATACATACGCCTACCAAGATGTTTCAATTGCACTATCTCGCATCAAGGCAAGACTTCGCCACGACTTTGTGTTATCACGTACCAGCCCGTGATATGAGTTTCGTGTAAACGAACGTTCCAGTTCTCTTGAGTTGAAAGCGTGCAAATTTGTCTGCAGGCAATGTGTGTGTGTGTATGTGAGAGAGAGAGGGGGGGGGGAGAGGGAGGGAGAGGCAGACAGAGAGAAAAATAGTGAGAGAAGGGGGTAGGGGAGAGAAAGAGAGAAGGAAAGAGAAAGGGGAGAGAGAGAGAGAGAGGGTGTTTGTTATACTTATAATAAGAATTGATTCCCGTCGTTTTCTCTCTACGTCGGTTCCCAGACTGACCCGGTGCAATACAGTCATTATTGTACACGTTTTATGACCAGTCCCATCCTCTGAATCCCACCTTCTGTTTCCCATCTCTCACCTCTGGTTTCCATGTACCGTATCCAATTTTCCATATCCCATATCACAACTTATATTCCGTCAGGGTGCTTTGTTTTCCTTCATCTCATAGGATGGAATACTTGAAGCTGGCCAAAATATTAAATATATGTCACTGTCATCGTTGACTTAAACCGGCAGTGGACACTCCCCCTAAATGAAGCTTTAGTGCCGTGAACGTAGCCTCAACAGCGCCTGCAAACTGCATTCAGGGCGACGTGAACATAGCCTGCAGACTATGTTCACAGCACCGTGAACGTAGCCACTGCGTTTGAATAAAGCCGAGCAAAATTAATTAGATCTAATTACCCTGTGCTCTTTTCACTTCTTGACACTTTGCTTCATGCGCCTCTGCCTCTGTCAGAGTGCCCCTGGTAGATTCTAGATCTAATAATATTACAGCGCCAACCTTCTCTTTTCCTCTGCTTTTGACATACAGTCCGTGCCGGCTTTAAGCGCGCCGGCTTAAAGCATGTTTCGGACTCAAGCACGCTAAACGGCTCTTACCGAATTTTTGCTATATAAATTACACGCCTTTAAGCATGGTAACTTCGGCTTCAAGCACGCTTCATTTACAAGACAGTCAATACAGTGGAGTCCGGAAAAAACGAGAAGTCTGTTATAAAGACACTGTTCTAAAACCCCGTTTTTTCCCCTTCTTTACCTTTGTAAATAAAATACTGCTATAGCGCTATCAGACAAACATGTGAGTCAGTTATAGCGGAATATTTCTGCTGCTGTGCACAGTGCATAGGCCAATTATACATAATTAAAAAACCTCGCCAGTTGAGAAACTTGTTGGTGATCTAGCGAAACAAAGAGTGGTAGAGCCAATGTGTGTCAACAATGAAGGCCGGAGCGACTGAGTAGGGAGGGTGTGGCATTCGCAGACAAGCAGAACGCATCGCGTGATAGGCCAGTGTAAGCCTAGTTTAGATTATCAAGGCCTACCATGCCTGTCACTTCTCCGATGTGGAGATGGAGAGGTCACAGCAATGTGATGGGTGGAGCGAATTAGTGACGTGCGCAGACAGACGGAATGCGCCGCAGGGTGTGGTGGGGTGGGGGAAAACACAGCAGGCGAGTTAGCCCAGAACCCTTTCTTTCTGATCGCCAACGCCGAGCTGTCAGTCAACTTCGCTAGATCTAGCGCTAGAGAAAGAAACCTGATTTGATTTTTGATCAAGTAAGACCTAAAGGTCATGTTGAAACCAAATCATCACCAGGGGAGATATCAAAAGGAAATAAACAGAACCACAAAATCATAGAATGGACCTACTTTACAGTTTCCCTTGAATTTATTACTGGATCCCTTACAGCGAGAATCCTGCTATAACGGACATTTTGCTCCGGTCCCCTCCCTCTCGTTATAACAGGATTCCACTGTATTTTCATGATGGCCCATCGAAGTTCGAACACAGTCTACACCGCAGCAGTGGAGTGTGTTAAATAAGAGAAACACAAAGAACGCGAGTGATGGACACACACACTCCCACGGGCGGAGAGGAAGGCAGAGAGATACACACAGCGGCGCGCGCGCGGACATAAGATCTAGCCAAGGGAAAAGCTACACACGACCAAAAAAAATACAAAGAGAGTCGGGGAGACGAGAAAGGGAGGCTGGCTGCAATTTCACCTTTGACACTCGCTATCCTTTAATTCTGATTGTGTATCACGCCCAAGATGGGATGTAGGCGGTGGTATGAGTGGCACAGTGGGCAGTGGTACGCACAGGCAGTGTGTAGGCGTAGTGTGCTGTATCGTGACTGGCCGTCTAAATTAAATTTTCATTTCCCATTCGACCACAAAACAAAAAGTAACATGGCGGGTGTCTAAATAACAGTGCACACTTTTGCGGGACCGCTATAGGCCTACTTACAAACAAAGGGAAATAGCACGTGAAATTTTCTACATGAAAATCTCTGAATTATGTCTACTTCGCACTCAAGCACGCTTCGGCTTTAAGCACGCTTAAGCTTACTCCCGAAGAACGTGCTTAAAGCCATCATGGACTGTATAATTGAGTGTAGATCTAATATAAAATTAAAATCTTTGTATTTAATTTCTCTTGTAATTTTCCACTTTATACGCAAGTTTTTAGATCGAGAGGGGTCACTGGTAAGTTCTTTTCTCTACGCATTGTTTGTTTTTTTTTCGTTTTTTTCTCCCAGCATCGAAATGGCTGATATAACTGAATAATGTCTGTCTACCCACACGATTTCAATTTTTTTGCCAAAGTTACTTTTGTATTGTAGCTAACAAATTACATCAGTGTAATTACTTGTCACATCATTTGCTATAAAAATAATGTCCTTGAATATTTTAGCAGTTTTGCATTCTCAAAATAACTTCAGCTTCAGGAAAGCTGATTACAGATGTAAGAATTTATTGTCTATGGATCCCGTACAGTATAGTATGTAGGCTCGGAGATTGTACAACTTCCAGCCATGCTACTGTACGGACTTTAAATTGTAGTGTTGTTTTATGGAAGCCATCTTGGTTATTCTTAAGTACAGTGGGAGCCACATTCAAGAGGTCACTTTCAACGAGAAGTCTGCCACATGGAAGCAATCCTTAATCTCCAATTATTTCCTCATCTCTTTGTAAATGTACGTTAGCTCCAACAAGGTTGCAAACAGACCGAAGTCGCTTTCAACAAGGTCGCGATAACCAAATTAAGGCAAAACGGCCTGAAACAGAAGAATGTTTCTCCTTTCTTTCCATCTCACGCGAAGCACAAGGCCCATCCTCCATTCCTTACGCATTGTTTTGCTAGATCTAGTGTGCCTTCTAATATGGGCCTCAAAGTCAAGAGGATGGGCGAGGGTTGGCCTACGGTAGGGATGGGAGGGGGTGGGTGGAAAGTGAAAATGAGCCTGTAATTAGGCCTAGTGGAGTGGGG
>NW_004797353.1:1334493-1341963 GCF_000002075.1 Aplysia californica | reverse complement strand
CTTTTTTTTTCTTCTTTTCTTTAGCCTGAGCCAGGTTCAATGAGAGGTCAAATCCAACGAGGACAACAAGCCAGTCCCGGCAGCCTTGTTGAATGCGACTCCCACTGTACATGTTTAAGAAACTTAAATTGATGTTTAAAATTCTACTTTAGCTCCCAAAGTCAAAGGTTGAAACTCTAACCCTCTGTGGGCCTACTTTCTTTTCTTTTTTTTTCGGTTTGATTCTAGTGTCAGTTGTTTCCTTAGCGATGTTTGCTTCTGTCTTTATATTTACTGGCATTGTTCACCTTTGGACTATCTGTGTCAGAGACATTAGCGACCCTTTGACTTTGCATCTGGAAATTTGTTTGACTCGATTTTTTTTTCTTTCCTCTTTAGATATGAGTTCAGATACCAGGCTGTTTTGATGCGTGCAAGATTCGATGAAAACAAGAATGAGGTTGATTTTAGAAAAGCCAAGAAGTTATTACTTGACGGGCAAAGAGAGCTGTTTCTGAAAAGTCATCCCCAGCCTGTCAAATGTGAGCAATATGTTGTGTAACATGTCGTGTAGAGGGACACTTGAGCCTGCTTGGCTTTTGTATGGAAGAGTTGATGTTGTTCCTGATGGCATTCACTTTTTTTTTCAGGTTTAAGGGAGAGCAAGGCATGGAGTGTATTTTATCAGTGCAAGGGCAAGATGCATTACTGAAAGTTTAAAAGAAAATTTTCATTTTTCAGTCAAATCTTGTTGAACTACCCTGTGTTATACCACCAGCCCCACTTATTGCCAGGTTTTGCCAGTGTAGTAGTATTGGCACCTTTGTATCACCATCTGCCAACTGTCTGTGTTGTATGATCCTAATTGATTTAATTTATTAATAAACTAATGTAAATTTGCCCCTCTTATATACCACCAGTCAGCAAATTGGCTGCCAGAGGTACACATTATATACAATGCACAGCTCTTTTCCATTGACATGTCTCTGAGAGCTCAGTGTAATTCTAGGGCCTGCCACTGATTTGCCTCTGATTTACGCTGATTAGCTCCTGATTTGCGCTGATTATTAAGGCTTTGGTCAATATTTCAGCAACAAAAAATTTGGAATTAAATTTTTAAAGTCACGTTGATAAACTTCAAAGGAACTGTGCCACTTTTTCTTCTTTCTAGAGCTGTCACCTATTTTCCTGTACTACCTTTCTTTTTTCTTCTTAGAGCTTTTTGTAAGCCCAGCTTCTATCTGTTGTTTTAAGCATTTTTTTAGTGTGTTTGTGAGCATAGACATAAATGTACTGTGTGAGCTGATTAGAAAGGCTCATCTTTCATGTGGATTTAATCAGAAGTATGATAAACTTTCGTTTCAGCTCATTTTTAGTTAAAATATTTTTTATACAATGTATAATAATATGTAGATGGAGCTCAAACATTTATAAGCTTATATAGTCTAACACACTCATAGTGAACAGATTTTCAGATCCCGTATTTTTTCTGGTTCGTGTATTTTACACATGACGCAAAGATTTCCGCGTCCCACTGTCTTTATTGTTTACATGTTGGACTGTTTGTTATAATCTGTAGTACATTTTGTGCTGAGTTGTTCATGTAGTTTATTTTATGTCTTTGTTGTATGTGTGTTAGATTGTACTCTCTGTTATTATCTATAGTACATTGTGCTGAGATCTTCATGTTGTTTGTTCTGTGTCTTTGTTGTGTGTGTGTGTGTGTGTGTGTTAGACTGTATACTGTTTACTATAATCAATACTATAGTAAATTGAGCTGAGGTGTTCATGGTTTTTTTTCTGTTTCTTTGTTTCCTGCAGTCCCCACAGCACCTGGAGGTGTGGCCTACCAGAGACATTATCCTCCTCCAGATTGGGTACGTTGGTCCTTTGTGTTCTTGGATTGGTACTAATATATCAAAGACTATAGAAGATGGTGTTGATTTTTTTTTTAAAGGGATTTTTGGCTGCAGCTGGTGTCAGTGGAAAATACAGAACCTACAAGTTTTGGAAAGTTCTAAGTTGCCATCCTAATCGATTTGTGTGCCAGGTCTGAACCTTTCTTCATTCTCATTCGTAGAGAGAATTGCTTCTTATACACACACGCCTGTGCGCCCGCGCATACGCACGCGCACAATAGCAGACTCCTAAGTGAAGACAGTGTGTTTTAATCAGAAGTGAAGTAGATGAACTCTTCCTCAAAGTAGTCGAAGTGCATGTTTATAGCATTACAGCATTGCATGTGTTCCATGATTGCTTGCAGCACTCAACATTTACTAAAAACTGTGGAAGGTGTTAATAGAGAATATATCAGGTTGTAATGAGTTATGTTTTAATTTTAGGAGAAGTGCAGTGTTGATGATAGAAAAGAAAGTTGTAAATCTGTGGCTCTATTTATACTACCCAAATTCATCAATTTGAATTGTTTATCGTGAGCACAGTGAGTTTGAGATTCTGATGCTCAGTTGATTGTAATGTAAAAATAGTAAGGGATATTATTGTTTGATATTTAATCCATACAGTTGAGCGCAAATGTCTGGAACACGGGGGGGGGGGGGGGGGGGGATTAATATGTTTGACGATTCCATAATTCAAGTAAACAAGGATAATGAGAAATAAAAATAAGAAAAATATTGAAAGAAAATCAAGGGATGGAACTGATAGTGTAATTGTCAGAAGATAGAATACTGCCGTCATGAAAAGTACCCTGTGTGGACAGAAGGGCGGAGAGAGAGAGAGAGAGAGAGAGAGTGCCCCTTGTTCAGAATTTAAGAAAGAGGAAGATAGAGAGTGATGCTCATAAGCCTTATATTTACACCTGACCTTTAAAAAAATAAAAACTTTTGCTCATACATCAGATCACATTCAAGACGATAGAACCAACACTGGTCAGAGCACATCAACCACCCCTCTTGTGTAATAACTTCCTAATCCATACGGCCTACCTTCACATTCTAACAACCACAGGACAACTGAATTCGGGACAATTGTAAAGAAAAATTTGATGTTTTTTCTTGACGAGCTGTCAGACATATCCATATTACAGTGGAATCCTGTTATAACGAGAGGGAGGGGACCGGTGTCAAATGTCCGTTATAGCAAGATTCTCGTTATAAGGCACCCAGTAATAAATTCAAGGAAAATAGTAAAGTAGGCCTAATCTATGAGTCTGGTTTTCGGTTTATTTCTTTTTTGTAATCTCCCCTGATGATGATTTGGTTCAACATGACCTTTAAGTCTTACTTGATCAAAAGTCGAATCAGGTTTCTTTCTCAAACGCTAGCGATATTGACAACTCGGCGTTGGCGATCAGAAAGAAAGTTCTCCAAGCTAACTCGCCCGCTGTGTTGTCCCCCACCCCATCACACCCTGTGGTGTGTTCCGTCTACTTGCGCACAAAGGAAACATACCACACCCCGCCCACGTCACACATTCACTCCGTCCATCACAGTACAACACTATGACCTCTCCATCCCCGCATCGGTGAAGTGAGAGGCGTGGTAGACCTAGATTATCTAGACTAGGCTGGCCTATCACACAATGCGTTCTGCTTGTCTCTGCATGCCACACTCTCCCCACTCATTCAATCAGGCCTTCATTGTTGGCACTCGTGGGCTCTCCCATTCTTTGTTTCACTAGATCACCAACAAGTTTCTCAACTGGTGAGGTTTTACATTAATAAATAGCCTATGCGCTGTGCACTGCAGCAGCTATATTCCGGTATAACCGACTCCCGTGTTTGTCTGATTGCGCTATAGCAGTGTTTTATTTACAAAGATAAAGAAGGGGAAAAAACGGGGTTTTAGAATAGTGTCTTAATAACAGACTTCTCGTTGTTTCAGAACTCGTTATAAGTGGATTCCACTGTATATGTGTTTGAGAAAACATTGTTGCCATAAAAAAAATATATATAGCAGATCAGTTAGGGAGTGGCAAATTATTCAAGCTATCTGTGACTTTGAGTTTTCCATGTTCGTGTTATCTGTGCCAGATTCATTATTTAAAATATATTTGTATGGTGTTTATGTTAATGTTACTTTCAATTAATTTCTTTCTTTGTTGTTTTAGAATGGTGTAAGTGGCTACTGGGTTTTGACATTGTTGTGTGTGTCTACATGTACCAATATTGAGCATGACATATAAAGGAGATAAATGCCATTATAAACTTTTTTCTTTCATTGTTTCTTTACAGCTTCTGGATGTTTGGCACCCACTTGAGAAAGCGCAGTATCCTGAATACTTTGCCTTGCGTGAAATGAGAAAGAAAGAGTTTGTTGAACGATGGGAAAAGGAGTATGGAAAAGCAGACCCTGAAGTTAGCCATTAGTAAATTTATATAGAAACAAAATTGTAACTTGTGTATAAATGCTGAGGGTTGTCCTGAATAATTTTTTTTTTATGATAACTTCTATATATTGACTGTTCACCTTGCCTGTGATCATGAATGTCCATCTCCGTTCTAGTGTTTACGGCAGAACTGGCCTTTGGAAATGTATCAGTTTTTCTCTACTAGTGCTGCTTGAGAGACGAAATGAACGGCAAGCAGTTGCTTGTGATATTTGTGGAAAAGCTTAAGGCTTGACGAGACAGACTAGATTTTTTTTCTGTCCTTGAAAGCATGTGACAAACAAAATTTTAAGCAAAAGAAGGAATAGAAGGTAGTAACCTAGGCTTGAGTGTGGTGATTATGTGGATGAAATAAAATGTTGCCAATTTCGACACAGCAGATTTGTTGTATTTTTTCTTTGACAGAGATGTCATATAGAATGGTACCTCGTATATTTTGTACTGATCAAAGTGTCCAGCACAATTTGCTTTTCTGCTGTCCTTCAGTCCTTTTTGTAGCTTTTTGGTGCAACACAAACTACAGTTTTTACTCTGTGTTTTTTTTTAGGGGGGGGGGGGGATGATGTTCTTGTGTTTGTCTACCTTGATCCTTCCCTTCTTTAAATGACTAACTTTGTTGATTTGCTTCTCTTTACTAGTGGGTGGTTGGCAGGTACTCTGGTGTGGTTTGCTGCTGCTTCTTCTTTCCTATCCAAAGTCTATCATCCTGATCTCCCCTTCTTCTTTTTTATGTTTGTTACTCTCTTGTAACACCTCTAATCTTCTGGCGCTCATATGACATAATGCAGTTCCGAGCGCCGTAAAACCTCTACTAAAACTAAAACTCTCTTTACTAAAACTATGCTGTTTCAAGTGGTCAGTCCCATCCCCTTGTTTTAGAAAAATTGATAAGTCAATGAGTAAGTCAACATAAACTTGCAAGAACTGTACCAAATACCTTTGAGAAAGCATTCTTGCCTCCCTCACAGTCACAGAAGAGGACAGAATCTGAGAACTAAATGTTTTTCCCCCCCAAAAAAAGTTATTTACTTGTATACAGTGGACTTTGTTGAAAAGAATTTTTAATGCTATAATTTCCATAGAGAACCCATTTCCATAAGTAGGAAACTGATGCTTTTTATGGATGGTTTTGTTCTGTTTATGTGTTTCCCTGGTGTCATTTCAACAAAGCCCACTTAATTTAGGTGTTGTACATTTTGGATTTTTTTTTACGGCCTTTCCTGTTGCAAGAAAATTAATGCGGTTCCTGCATCTCTAGTTTTTTTAGCCACTAATTCACATAACTGTACATAGTAAAGGAGAGTCAAACTGAGTCACCGTACTATTTTGTCTATGACTAGTTATGCATACTGCCAGCAAATCAACAAATTCGTCAAAACAGACTCCCAATCGCTAATAATTTCAGTGCAGCACCTTGTTTTTGAATTGGGATTGTCTGGTCTTGCTAAAGGACGTTCCCCTATGACAAGTCATCTTATTCTTCTCATTGTTGTCACTCAACAACGTTTTCAGTTTGGATCTAGTCACCAGACATTTTATACTGGGTCTACCTAACCACTGTATGTGGTGTAGCGGTTAGGATTAGGTGCTTCACTGTTGCACACAAAAGAGTCGAATTTGATTCCTGATCTGGGAGAATTTTAACCAAGAATCTTGGACTTTCTGCAGAGATGTTGTATCCCTCTCATCCGGCACTAGCCCCTGACAGCCAGGGTCGAAACCCACCTTCTAAATGATCTAAATTTGGTCGTAAAAACACTTGAGGTAAAAAAAGAATGAAAAAGGTGTACTTGGTACCAACTTAGTCTTCTTGTAGAAGACCTGAGGACTCTGGGGTAGTAACTTGAATACATTGCATTCTTCTTCCACAGTGAAAGTGAATCGTCGGGGGTGTAAAACAAAATGATCTATCTGCTGGAAATCGGAACAAATGTTTCGCAGTGTGGTGAAGTGGAGTGCTAGTCAAAATAATAAAATTGAAGGAACGGACATTTTCCAATCTGCTGGGAAATTTTTATTGGAATTTTGATTTATTCAACTAAAGAAATTGGGATTATTCAATAAAAATGTGAGGCAGTGTTGTGAAATCAGGCTCCCGTCAAAATAATGAAAGTCAAGAGACTGGCATTTTTCTGCAGTTTTGGGAATTTATATCGAATTTTTTATTTTTTGATCAACACTAAAGTTAAAACGTTATTATTTCTATGTCCATTTTACTGAAAAACGTTAATGAAAGGCATAAAGAATGTAAATTTTCAGTTTCCATAGACTCTCAAGCAGTAGAAATAACTGGCGTCTATTTTCTCGCTAAATTTACCTCTGAAACAGACGACCCCCATCTCCTTCAATCTCAAGTATATGTATCTTGACCTCTATTCAAGATACATCTAGTTGGGTATTTTTCACTGAAAGCAAAACAACTGAACAAGCTTTAAGATGGTACCAATTACAACATGTACTCCACTTGCTCAAAAATTGACGAACGCCTGATTCCATTGCGACGTGACACAAATAATCCGGATTCAACGAACACTCTTAAATGATCAAGCTCGGATTCAACGAAGTCGCTTGCTGGGTGAACTGCTTTATGCTGCTTGTACCAATCGGTGCCCCCTTTCATACCGACGTACACGTTGTTATCACGCACCTTTTTTAGCGTGTGACACAATTGGGGTGGGGGGTCTTAGGGGTGGTGGTGATGAGGATGCTAGACATGGGATTGTGACAAAGCCTTCATGATACACTGCAAAGACACAGGGGTAAGCAGAGAGGTGGGGGTGCATAGAGGTTAAGCAGTAAGTAAGTAAATATTCTGTTGTTTGCTTTCGTCTCCACTTTCTTCCCCCACCCCCTCTCCTTCTTTGCACCCTCCACTGGGCTCCTGACTCTGTCTGCAGCCTCTCTATTGCTACTCCTTGGCTCCTTCATAATACTGTATTTCTGCCACACCCCTGACATTCTGGTAGAAAAGACCTACTCCTAGCCTTCTCGGACAAGGGCGAAAAATCTCAGAGGTACCGTTTACAAGTTGCACAAGCTAAAGATCCCTTGGTGGTCCAAAATCGATCAGAGTAGGCTTCGGATGCCACCCGGGCAAAAATTCAAAATTTCCTATCAATTAAAAAATGTTTGGTGTGTCCACAG
>NW_004797353.1:1331869-1333523 GCF_000002075.1 Aplysia californica | reverse complement strand
GGCCACAGGGTACACACTGACAGATAGACACGTCATTAAGTGTTATATAGACTACAGGCTACAGGGTACACACTGACAGATAGACACGTCATTAAGTGTTATATAGGCTACAGGCTACAGGGTACACACTGACAGATAGACACGTCATTAAGTGTTATATAGGCTACAGGCTACAGACTACACACTGACAGATAGACAAGTCATTAAATGTTATATAGGCCACTAGGAACACACTTACATATAGGCAAGTCATCTCATGTGTTACATAAGTAGCTGAGTACACACTAACATAATTATGGACACTTGACTACACAGGCAGCTAGGAATACACTAATATACAAGTCCGATGTGTTACATAAGCAGCTAGGTACACACTAACAGATAGACAAGTCCGATGTGTTACACTGGCCACTAGGAACACACTTACAGATAGACACTTGATTACATAGACCACTAAGTACACACTAACGCACAGACAAGTCACAAAGTGTTACATAGGCAGCTAGGTACACACTAACAGACAGACAAGTCCGATGTGTTACACTGACCACTAGGAACACACTTACAGATAGACAAGTCCGATGTGTTACACTGACCACTAGGAACACACTTACAGATAGACAAGTTTGATGTGTTACATAGGTACACACTAAAGGGCAGACACGTTACAAAGTGTTACATAGGCAGCTAGGTACACACTAAAAGACAGACACGTAACGACGAGCCACATAGGCAGCTAGGTACACACTAAAAGACAGACACGTTACGACGAGCCACATAGGCAGCTAGGTACACACTTAAGGACAGACACGTTACGACGAGCCACATAGGCGGCTGGGTACCTTCATGAATGCCCCTTTAATCTTTCCATGCAAGCAATCAGAAAAAGCATTCCATGATTTATCCAAAGTACAAGACACAATGAATTATACGGACAACCACAACTTCTTCATTGAGAGTAGGCCTACAGTTTTGCCATTTTAATCAGTTCTCAGATTTTTTATTTCAGTTTTCTTAATAATAATAATAAAAAGCATTTGTATAGCGCATATCCCCGCTCAACAGAAGACTCTATGCGCTTTACACTATATTATTACCCCAGCAAACCAAAGAACACTCCGAAACATGCTCAGCTTCCCGGGAAGCATACAGTGCAAGCAGCTGATTAAGCACTCAAACACTAACAAACTGACAAGATCTTTCGCTGTCTATAGCCGGGTACCCATTCCCACCTGGGTGAAGTGAGGAAATTTCGTATAAAGTGCCTTTCCAAAGGACATAACGTCGGGCCCCTGACGAGATTCGAACCCACGACCTTACGGTTGTGAGTCCAAGAGCCTAACCACTAGGCCACCGACGCCACTATTGAATGCTAATGTCGAACAACAGCAACCGGACTTCAGGGCAATAGGCTACTCCACACAAAATGGTCAATGAAAACGATTATTTCAACAAAAATAATTTGTTAGTATAGAAAGATTAGATGCAAAGCAGGAGGTATTTTAAAACTGCTGTATTTTACATCACAAGAATTCTAGAGGCAGTGCTATCAGAGCTCATAGCAGACAGTGCATGAGATACTCGCTACACCAGCTGCAGGAAATGTCCCGTTACATCACGAAATCGGAACCATTATCAATGTACATATATATAT
>NW_004797353.1:1314744-1331769 GCF_000002075.1 Aplysia californica | reverse complement strand
GGGGGGGGGGGGGGGTACAAGCGGTCTGGGCGTGGAACGTCAGTAGAGATACAAACGAAACACAACGGCTACGATCAATACATGTATTACAAGGATAAACAAATCTTGACATAGATCTATAGACAATGTATAGCGCGCTGGATTGTGGAATCGAACGTTGCCTTGTGCTAAGTTTTACACTCAGCAACATATCTTGTTCGACAAAAAAATAGATAATATAATAGACGACACAAGCGTGCATTTGAATGAATTGGCCTTTTTGCACAGTGTGTGCATGGTAGAGTTTAAGGAATTTTCCAGCATTTCTTTGGCATCAAAGAGAAACGACCGAAAATGGTCCTCATTTGAAATCAAACTGTATTTTTGGTTGAGAAAATCGAATACATTATACATATTACTTTACTTGCTCGATGCCAGAATTTATCTACACAAAGACCTCGTTTTTTTCTATAGTATAAATATCGAACACTTTGATTCAACGAAATTGAAGACCAGGCCCGACGACTTCGTTGAATCCGAGTTCCACGGTATCCATTTTTTTAAAACGTATTCCTGCTTGCATTTTACTGGGGAAAAAATGTGATGAGAGGAACAAAAATAATATGTAAATTTGTAGTTTCCAGGGACACTCAAGCTTTGGAAACCTCCAAAATTTGGCAGCCATGTTCTCCCTTATTTTACCTCGGATACCACCAGGCGACCCACTCCCACTTCAATTGCAAATACAGTGGAACCTGCCATGGCGGCCACCTGTACAAACAGCCACTTTCCATTCCCCCTCCCTCCATGCGTTTTTTCTACATGTTATATGAAAACGGTCACGGCTGCGGCCAGTTTATTTTATCAATCGCCACTGTCTGATTTATCTGCCTGAGGCGGCCAGGCGAGGTCACTCATTGCCTGACGCTTTGTCATAAATTTTTAATCGGCCCCTCACGCTGTGGACGGGCCGTCATAATTCATTCACCAGGCATTATTGTTAGTATGTTACTCCCTCCAATGAGAATGTTTACCCTAGTTGACCAATGGGTAGGCCTAACAATAAATTTTCTACTGTTGGTGAGGGAAGCTATAATAAGCCCCGCCCACAACTCATGCACAAATCGTACGTGAAGTGACTGGTCACTGTTTTGTTTACCTAATCTACCTAATCTGAAGCAATGGACTTGACTTGAACTTGCGACAAAAGCGTCGCTTGTTCTCCGAGTGGTGGCGACTCGTGTGTTTATTTTACCATGGCACTTAATTGGTTTTAATCGTTTTACTGTCATAGTATTTCTTTTATTTTACCCTTGCACAAAATCAGCAACAAAAAATTGCTCACCAAAAAAAAAAAAACCAACACTACAACAACACGAAAAACCCTTCTTACACCACCCACCCCCTTTTTCAAAAGAAAATTAAAACCCTTTTGAATTAGCCTTACGGCAGTCAGAAGTCTCCGATCAGCCCCGGTTTGGACTTCAGAAGAGAATGATTTGCTTTCTTCATTTTGACCAGTCCTACCTCGACAGCCACCTGTGTTATAACGGCCACATTTCTCCTTGACAAAGGGTGGCCGTTTTACATAGGTTTGCCTGTATCTCGACTCCTATTCAATACAACTACATGTAATGGGTACTTTTTCAAATCAAACTGCGCTAAGCAAATCAACAGGCTTTAGTTTAACTTTAATTAGAATGATGCAAATAACTCCATAGGCCTATTCCCAAAAATTGACGAGCGCCTGATTCCTCCCTTGTCGTGACACATTACTGTGGGTTTGTCCTCATCCAAAAATAAGACTTTGTGCTTTGTTCACCGACCTGGGATCCCATCAAGTCGTTTGACTTGACAATGGGAGTGGAAGACAAGCTCTGTGTGTTAAATGTTACTTATATACTATTAGATCTACTATTAATGACAAGGTAAGCTCAGCCCTTCATGCATTCTTTGGCTTCAAGCTACAGCTCAATCCGACATTGTGTCCTTGGTTTGGGAAATTTACTTGGTCCTTTACATAAATGTCCTATTTACTTGGTCCTTTACATAAATGTCCTATTTACTTGGTCCTTTACATAAATGTCCTATTTACTTGGTCCTTTACATAAATGTCCTATTTACTTGGTCCTTTACATAAATGTCCTATTTACTTGGTCCTTTACATAAATGTCCTATTTACTTGGTCCTTTACATAAATGTCCTATTTACTTGGTCCTTTACATAAATGTCCTATTTACTTGGTCCTTTAGGAGATGGACTTTTTTTTATATCGGAGGTCCCGCCTCTTATACAAAATCTTAGACCACGCAAGAACTTAGAAGCTACACCTGTGCCGTTTCACCTTTTCACACGATTGGGTTGTTTTTTGTTGTGTTTTTTTAAACATTTCCTAGCTTGGTCTCAGACAGAAAACAACAGGGGCTCTCGTGGCCTAGAGGTTAAGGTGTTGGCCTCTCATTCAAAGGTCCCGGGTTCGAATCCGGGTTGCGACCAAATCATTTTCTTCTCTAAAATATTGTCTCCTTTCACCTCCTTTCCTGCTCTCTAGCAATGTTCTGTTGTCTGCTTTCATTTCCACTTTCTGCCCCCACCCCCTCACCTCCTTTGCCTCCTCCTCTGGGCTCCTGACTCTTTCTGCAGCCTTTCTACTGCTACTCCATGGCTCCTCCTTACTGCTGTCTTTCTGCCACACCCCTGATCTTCTGGTAGGAAAGATCTACTCCTAGCCTTCTCGGACAAGGGCGAAAAATCTCGGAGGGCCCGTGTGCAAGTTGCGCACGTTAAAGAATCCTTGGTGGTCTAAAATCGATAAGAGTAGGCTTCAGCCGCCACCCGGGCAAAATTCAAAATTTCCTACCACCTGAAAATATTAGCTGTGTGTCCCACGCGCTCATATGACCTTATGCAGTTGCGAGCGCCGTAAAACACGTTACAAACAAAGAAAACAACATGATACATGTACACAAATGACACAAAACACTGCAAACTTTGCAACAAAAAAGCTTACATGTATAATTCGTACCCGGTAAATGAACCGGACAGGCAGCATTGGGAACTGTGATCGTCAATGCCTGCTTCTCATCTGAAGAAGAAAAGGTTTGGTTTCAGGGTTAAGTTTATCAGTACAGCTGTTTTTCCATTCCTTCATGATCAGTTGCTCCCCTTTTGCATCTTCTTTCGGTGTCTCTCCTCCTTTTTGTGTTTGTTGCTCTCTTGTAACACCTGATCTACAGCACCTAATATGACCCAATTTTGTTACAAGTATCGTAAAACTTACAAAACTAAAAACAGAGAGGGTAACGCCGCTGCTTGACCGACGGGTACAGTTTTGTTCTGCGTTTGTCCAAGTAAAAACGTTATTATTTATTTTTTATTTTAGTAGTAGGCCCTATTATTTATTTATTTTGTTTAAATTTATTTATTTATTTATTTTAGGGGGAGAGGGGGTAATAGGGGCCTATTATTATAAGTGTTTAGACGCTCGCAACTGCATAAGGTCATAATAATATGAGCACGCAGGACACATTAATAATAATATACTAATATACATTTTCAGTTCGTAGGAAATTTTGAATTTTGCCCGGGTGGCGATCCCGAAGTAACATAGCCTACTCTTATCGACTTTTTGACCAAGGGATCTTTAACTTGAGCAACTTGCACACAGGATCTTCGAGATTTTTTAGCCCTTGACAGCAGTTTAAGACGGAGCCAAGGAAGAGGGAACCAAGGAGAAACAGAAGAAAGGCTGCAGAAAGATCAGGAGCCCAGTCGAGGAGGGGACAAAGGAGGTGAGGGGGCGGGGACAGAAAGTGGAGACGAAAGCAACGACAGATGTTAGTGAGCAGGAAAGGATGTGAAAGGAGAAATTTTTAGAGACAACATTTTCCGTCGTTATCCGGATTCGAACCCGGGATCCCTATTGAATGAGAATTGAGAGGCGATCGAACATTTTAACCTCTATAGGCCACGAGAGCCCCCCCCCCCCCCCCCCGCCCCCTCATTGGGCTCCTCACTCTTTCTGAATGACTGTTTTGTCTTTCAGCCACACCCCTAATCTTATTATGCAAGTTGTGCACGTTTAAGATCCCTTAATGGTAAAAAAAAAAATCAATAAGAGTACGTATAGGCATCGGCTGCCACCCGGGCAAAATTCAAAATTTCCTACCAACTGAATATTGTTTATGTCCTGCGCGTTCATGTAATGATCCAACCTTGCTGTTGTGAGCGCCGTACCTTAAAACACTTACCCGTACCAAAAGAAACACACAATTTTAAGAGGCCGCAAAGGTTGTGAGGGGGTGGGGGCACTTAAAGTAATTATAACGCTATTTCCTGTTTACAGGCTTATAATAATAATAATAATAATAATAATAATAATAATAATAATAATAATAATAATAATAATAATAATAATTTTAAAAAATTATTATTGTTGTTGTTGTTGTTGTTGTTGTTGTTGTTGTTGTTGTTGTTGTTGTTGTCATTTATTGTTGATACAATTTTTCTTCTTCTTCTTCTTCTTCTTCTTCTTCTTCTTCTTCTTCTTCTTCTTCTTCTTCTTCTTCTTCTTCTTCTTCTTCTTCTTCTTCTTCTTCTTCTTCTTCTTGATTATTATTTTTGGCCTTTTTGTTATTATTAATCTATTAATTTATTATCATTCACTTTCTTTCTTTCTTTCCTTCTTTCTTTTTTTTTTCTTTATCAGGTACGTATTTATTATTTTGCATCCGTGCTTTAAAAAAGTTTGGAGTTTCGGCATGATCAAACTTCAAGACAATTCAATAGTATTAGTAACACTGTACTGTATAGCCTCCTATTTCATTCATGGTATACGGGAGAGCGAGGAGGCTCGGGGGACACTTTCTTCGTTTGGCTCCACCGCTCGGTTTTTAGGAACAATAATTATAATAAGGTTTCACAATTATTGTATTGTAAGCAAGGAGATTAAAAGTAGTTCTAAACTCCTTGATTGTAAGTCATTTGGACTTCAACATGAGGAATATCAGCTTCGTTCATCATATCTGAAGTACACTACCCCCCCCCCCCCCCAACAAAAAACCCCAACCCCAATAATATTCTTATGATAATTAATAAAAATAAATAATCTAATTATATATTTATTTAATATAATTTAATAGTTCCTCTAATGTTTCGTTTGTTTGTAATGTTTCAGAATTCCATACATCTTTTTATATTCTCTTGTTGTCTTACAAAAATAGAATCAGATAGCCTATTTGTCGAAATCCGAATTTTGCTTTGGAACCAAGCAACAGAGTCACCGGGCAGAAAAATGAGCCTTTCGCTACGGTAAGTTATGTGAACGTATCCTCACTCCACGCCCGATAATTCATTTTAGTTTGGATTGTACTGGTTTAGTAATGTAATCATTCATGTTTTTTATCTTTGTATATTTTACCTGGAAATCAAGAGTCGTCGGCCTATGCTCCAGGCGAGCTAGGAGCAGGAGGCACCCACTGACGAAGTGCTGGCGCAAGTGATCGAGTTTGAACATGTTTCATGTTCTTTCATTTGATCTCGAAATCTTACAGTGACTACTAGAATCTAGATCTAGACTCTATCCTTTAAAAGTATCATAACTTTGTGAATTTAAGTCATTGGTTATTATCAAGAGTATTTGGAATGCCCCAATATGTTTGAGTATTTTTGCATGTTTTACTTTCTTATATTTTAGTTTTGGCCACCGGGGTGAGAATAGTGCAGGCGGGTCTTGTGGCTATTCTCACCCGGTGCGCGTGTCAACAAATTTTGCGTTTACCCTAAACCACAAAATTCTACACTGTGATAAGAGAAAAATTGTAGAATTCTGTGCTGTGAACAAACGTTCCATTACAACTGTACTTGTAGCCTACTAAAAGCGTACAATTTTGTCTGTGGGTGGGCAGGGGAGAGAGAGAGAGTGAGAGAGAGAACAAAACAAAATGGCGACCCGCGTAGTTCAGCTCGATTCGAAAAGTTAAATAGCCGTAGCATCTTTGTAGACAACCAAATTAATTTACTTTTGTGTTTTAACATCATTTTAAAACTTTTTTTGGGTCAATTTGATCGTCCACACCGATAGACAGTATTCAGAAAGAGACAGAGAGAGAGAGAGAAGAGGGGAGGAGTAGATCTTGCGAGAACTTCCGGGCGGGTGAGAATAGCCACTTTCTTTAGTTTTAGACTGAGTCACATTACTAGATCTAGATCTAGATCTACTTAGATCTAGAATCTAGTGTGCTCTGTTTTTAGAGTTAAAATCATAGATCTAGAGTCTAGTAGATCTAATCTAGTACTTTACTATCCTGTGCCACTCAACTGTTTTTACTTTTTACTATACTTATCTTTATACTTAATTGTATTTACTATTTTACTTTATTTTATCTCATTTTGCTGTTCCCAATCCTATCCAGCAGTCATTTGAGCTCTTGTAGCCCTTCAATTTGATGCCATGACATAGAATAGGGTTGTTTTCCTCCTTGAAATGCTCAGGGTTTGAGCGCACAGTTGATTTCTAGTCCATTGTTCAATATCTGGTGGTGGAGGCAGTGATCTTTTTCAAAATCACAGAGCTTGGCATCTCACAAAGTGCAAAAATATTACATATATGATAGACTGCTTGTTTTATAATGGGTGTTTACATTGATTTGCAGAGGTGCAGTTTGATTCTATTTCAGGCTAGATTCAGGGGTTTGTGGTGGGATCGCAAGTGGAAGATATTGATTTGGTCTTGCCTCTGAAGGGAGTTCAGTTCAGGCTGTCCTTTGCCAAAGGCCATTGGGAATGTGGTGTTATATATTTTGAAAGATAAAAAACAGCTAGAATTCTCCAGCCCATCCATTCATCCGTTCGTCTCTCTCTCTGACTCTCTGTTTCATATTTAAAAGGTCTGAGAGTGTGACATGCAGCAGTGTTTATGGAAGATGAGAGTGTCTCTTGTGGTCGTATTTGGTTAGCAAGATAGTAGACTAAGCCTTGATAGCTATTTCGTTGGATGCGTTTTAGTAAATTGTGACCACATCTGATACAAACAGCTGCCTAACAAGTATCTGTTCAGGTTTATGTGTTTGAATGGCATTTGGAATGATACTTACTATGTCATTACCTAACACACAGTGTTTATGACAATATGCCCATTAATTAAAAAAACAGAAGTTTTGCTGTACTGTAATATATATAATCGACCGCGGCAACGGCAACGGCAAAAGACCGGCTGGCATTACCATCTTTCCTTTTGAGGGTGGCAAATGCCTCGTGTGGGACACCACATGCTCTGACTCGTTCTCACCGTTGTTCATCACCTTCTCTGACTCTGCTCCCGGCTGTATCGCCAAGAAGGCAGAAGAGTCCAAAATTAGAAAGTATGCAAGCCTCAACGACCGCTACCACTTCGTCCTAGTGGCCGTCGAAACATCCGGCACTCACGGTCCCCTGACGACCCAGTTCTTCCAGAAAGTTGGTCATCTTACAAACGCCACAGGTGACCCACAGGAGATGTGGTTGTTAGAGAGAATCTCTCTGGCAATCGTTAGAGGTAACGACTTTTCAGTATTGGCAGCCCGACTGGCACACAAGCGATGAATATAATCAATGAAGATGCTATAATTTATTTCTGCAGTATTATAATTATATGTAATCATCCTTTTTATACTCCAGAGCCGAGTTTGCTCTTGACAAAAACAAAAAGAAGAAGAAGAGAGAGCTTGCTGAGGAGCAAAAACAAGAAATCAAGGAGGCATTTGATCTCTTTGACACAGACAAGGACAGAGCTATTGACTACCATGAGCTGAAGGTAATCTATATACTGTCAAAATTGTTTAAGACAGTGGTCTATTGTTGAGAAGAAAAATGGCTGCTTTAGACAGATAGCCATCTTAATATAGTAATCTTAAAAAGTATCATTTTAATGTAGAAAAACTGTAATAAGAGAAATGGGGGTGGCCGTGTGTACAGGTGACTGTGCTTTATACAGGTGGCCGTTTGTACAGGTGATTGTCTTAAACAGGTGGCCGTTGCAGCATGTTCAACTGTATAAGTTTTATATTCATTTGTGAAGATTGCAAAATAAGATTGCAAAATAAGAGTTGTATGTGTGGTTTATGATTGACTTTGACAAATACACCGATAACAGTTTCTTTCTTTACTTTGTCTCAATGGCGACAATTTGTCTCTTTCTATGTTGGTGTATAATACGATTTTTAATCCCATCATTCACTTGAGAGTTTTCATTTTTGGGTGTGGTTAGATCAACATAAATTTTCAGTTATGTTCATCTTCTCTCAACTTCAGGTTGCCATGAGAGCTCTGGGTTTTGATGTCAAGAAAGCTGATGTTCTGAAGATTTTGAGAGATTATGACAGAGAAGGAACTGGAAAAATCTCATTTGAAAACTTCAACGAAGTCAGTGAGTGTCTTTTCATTTGATGCTGTTTGAATGTGGCACTTTTCAGTGTAAGTCAGTCTTTTAAAACAGGGACATAGTAGGAAGTATAAAATAAATGGAAAAATATACAGGACTGCGTATTGAGAATGATTAAAAGCATCAGTACTTTGTGTTTTATTCAGATATCACGTTCTGCATTTGTGAACTTTGTAAAGCCCCATACATACTCACGCTTGAGCTTACACACACACACACACACACACACACGCACACACAAACTTATATTATGCATATTTACAATCACCATTATTTTGTAAACAAACTTTCTTTGGAGTATTTTGTTTGTAAACAAACTTTCTTTGGAGTATTTTGTTTGTAAACAAACTTTCTTTTGAGTATTTTGTTTACAAACAATCGTTCCCTGGTGTATTTTGTAGACAAACATTCGCTGGAGTATTTTGTAACCAAAGTTTCTCTGGTGTAATTTGTTGTCAGTGACAGACATGATGTTGGAGCGAGACCCCCAGGAGGAGATCCTCAAGGCTTTCAAATTATTCGATGATGACACGTCAGGAAAAATTAGTCTTCGAAACTTGAGACGAGTTGCAAGGTAGATAGAGTTCACTCTGTGACATAAGACGGCGCTGTCCATGTGAACGAGTGTGTTTTTGTATGTGTGTGTGTGTGTTTGTATGTGTGTGTGTGTATGAGTGTGTGTGTGAGAGTGTGTGCTCACATTGTGGCTATATCTTGCTTTTACATAAGTTTTCCCAGTTTATAAATATTTAACTTAATTATTTCCCAGTTTATAAGCATTTAACTAAATTATATATTTTGGTCATTACTTTAACTTCAAATAATTTCCTAATTTGTAATCACTTTGGAATTTTGCATAGGTAGTATTCTCGGCAGGTAGAGTCTTTTCATGTCTTAGTTCAACTCATTGAGGTCCAGGTTATATGGTTGCTCCGTCCTATATATATGGTTGCTCTGTCCCATACATGGTTGTTCTGTGTGGTTGCTCTGTCCTTCCTGATTATCTGGACTTGGTAGTGCATAGTTTGTGCTTGCCCATCGAGCGGTCTTATTTCATTATTATCTCTTTGTTTTGTCTTTTGTCGGCTGTAAGTGACAGTATTATCTATAGGGATGTACTTGTTTTTAAACTTTATTTAAGCCAGTAACTGTTTTCAAAATGTGAATAGCTTCTCTGATTTATTGGTTTTCTTTAAGAAGTGCATGGTCATGGTTCCTATTTTTCAACAAAGGGATGCAGTCAGGTCTTTTGTCTTTTGCCATTGAGAACAGATACAGAGCGTGATAGGAGTCAATGCCCTTTGTTGGAACTGGCAGACATGCCACTCAGTTTTTGCCATCTCTTTACGGTACTGGATCTAAGGGCAAAAGCGTATATGAGTTTTCAGAATAAAAGCAACAATGAAGGAAGTGATTAAAGAGTAAAGTATTTATATTGTTGTCTCAAAACTTTGCCGGTGGGTGGTTCTGTCTTTTTTTTTTGTAAGCGTTTTACGGTGCTCGCAACTGCATACAGTCGTATGAGCACGCAGGACACGTTAAACATGTTCAGCTGGTAGGAAATTTTGAATTTTGACTGGGTGGCGGCCGAGGCTAGGTGTAGATCTTTCCTACCAGAAGATCAGGGATGTTGCTAAAAGACAGCAGTAAGAAGGGGGAAAGGTAAAGCCACCACCAGAGAGGGACAAAGAGAGAGACCTTACCGTCAGACAGAGAAGAGTGTTATCGCAGCAAAGATGCAATGCGAAGAGCCCCTTCCTGCAGACGTATCTCCATGCAATAGGCTCCGCTCCCAATGATTCCTGTATGGCGTGTGGCACAAGTCCTGACGACCTGCAGCACGCACTGTATAAGTGCCTGCGGGGGGAAGCACATCGAGGCCCACTAATGGAGAACAACGCGAGACCGGGCCCGGATGTACTCTGGACGAGGCCACAAGAGGTTGCCGCTTACCTGTCTTCCTGCGGCAGACTGCCACCCTCCTAACGGAGGCCAGCCAGAGGAAGGAAGGAAGAAGGAGCCAAGGAGTAGCAGTAGAAAGGATGCAGAAAGAGTCAGGAGCCCAGAGTGAGGGGTTGGGGGCAGAAAGTGGAGACGAAAGCAGGTGACAGAATATTGCTAGAGAGCCGGAAAGGAGGTGAAAGGAGACAATTTTAGAGAAGAAAATTTTTCCGTCGCTACCCAGATTCGAACCTAGGACTTTTGAATGAGAGATGAACACCTTAAGCTTTAGGCCACGAGAGCTCCCTGGTGTGGTTTTCTTTTTAAATTTTTTTTGTGGGTGGTTGGCGGGTGCTCTGGTGTGGTTTGCTTCTTCTTTCCTATTAAACATCTGTCGTCCTTATCTCTCCTCCTTCTTTTTTGTGTTTGTTACTCTCTTGTAACTCCTCTAAACTTTGGCACTTATATGACCTTATTGTGTTTCTAGTGGCGTAAAACACTTACTGAAGCTAAATCTTCTTTTTTGTGTTAGTTACACCCTTGCAACACCCCTAATCTTTGGCATTTGTTTGACCTAATTGAGTTTCAATTGTCGTAAAACTCATTTTAAAACAAAAAAACCCAAACTAACAGGACTCTGGCGTTCTCCTTATACCTATCAATGGTAGGAGTGATTTATATTTGAGTTGCTGGAAATGTGCGTTTTGAAATGTTTGCTGATCAGATAATGCTATTGTAATTGTTTCCCTTTTCTTTGAATGAGTTTGCTCTTGTGTCCTTTCAGAGAACTCGGGGAAAATATGACAGATGAGGAACTTCGGGCTATGATTGATGAGTTTGACAGAGACGGAGATGGAGAGAGTGAGTGTTAACAGTTGAAAATAATTTATCAATAATATTAGGTACCAGAAACTAAATTTTCAAAGTAGCTGTATGCCAAATTTATCTTTTCCATGTGAAAGGCCTATATCTCCTGAGAATTTTTTATACCATTCTGTATTTTTTTTCTAGAATACATAAGACCACTGAATAGAAACATTTCAAAGTTTAGAAGAAAAGCATAAATAAATAAGTGAAGGAAACGTAAAAAAATATTATCAGCCTACTGGTCAGTTGTTCTAAGCTCAGAAAGCAAAATTTTTAAGGAGAGAGGAAAAACTGTTTGAATTCTTTTACAAACTAAATATTCCCTTTTTACGTGTATCTTTCCTTGCTTTTTTGACATTTACAATTTGAATTTCGATCAAACATTTCACAAGTTTATGCAACTGATGTCACATATTAATGTGTGTTATCTTTCTTGAAACTTTAAAAATGTCTGTCAAAGATTTGCTTTGATATTTTTTCTCTATTATTACATTTTTGGGTTTGCTGTTTGATATCTTTGTTTTGCCTTTATTGGTGTAGTTTTGTTCAAAGTAAACATTTTCTGTGCTTCATTTTGTTTTTTTAATTCTCACTTGATTCTTCTAAGAAAACACTGCTCTGACATATCTTCTACAATTTTCGTCCTGTTGTGTTGCTTTATCTCATTCTCCCCCTCATTCTCTCTCACCCTCACCCTCACTATTTTAATGTGTTTTTCTTTCACCCAAACAGAAACATAAATAAGATGTTATAATCTATTCTTTCTTTTTTCGTTCTGTGTTTGGCAGTCAATGAGGATGAGTTCATCGCCATCATGACTGGAGACACGTAGCCTTTCTGCCCAGAATCTCATCTCAGCAATCTGAAGAATGGCGCTGGACGTACGGACGGTCTGTGGTGCAAGCCATCTGATTCTTGGATGTGTTGTTTTTATTTAAAACCATTTTACCAAGGGAGAAAATGGAAAAGCCATCATGCTCCGTTACCTTTGAGTCTGTCCTGACTTTTCAATCTATACCGGTACATATCACTTACAATATTCATGTAGTAAGATTGCCTTTCTTTGAACATTTCTGTATATTACAGGCGCAAAACAATAACTCCATTAAAATTTACCGTTTTGTAATTAGATGGGTTGTACCAAAGGTGGCCATATTCCTGTGATGCACGCAAATCATCACCTCAGAATTATTTTGGCCTAAGTGCACTTAATAAGGAAAGTGGCACTTTGGACAAGATAGTTCTAAGGCGACGAAATGTATTATAAAGCCAACATCTTTGTTGTTGAATTCTTTTTTTTGGGCCTAGACTTACTTATTAAGATGACTTAAGATCTTTGTAATTTCATTGCCAGCATACATGATATAATGAGGCAACAAGCTGATTTTTTAGGATCATATGAGTGTTCCTGGTTGTTTCGTTGCGAGAGGTACCGTCCAAGCTACGATTTGTCCATTCTGATCTTCCATTCCAGACAAGTGTCGAGAACATGGAGCAAGGTGTCAAGGCTATTGCTTTTTTTTTCCAAGTGTTTTTAGCCAGCCTCTATAATATTAAAGTTCACATGATTTTATGGGGAATGTTTGATAATGTAGACATAAAAATAAAAAGAAATATTCAGGTTCAAATGTGGACCAGAAGTCAGGGTTCTTGTTTGTTCTTGTTGAAGAATAAAATTGGTTTCCAATTTATTCAAGTGGAGTAATCTGGCAACAAGTGGCTCTTGTAGTCATGCTGCATGTCGTGTGATGGTGTCAACGCAAAGAATAGCCAGAGTCCATTTATTTATACCTGAGATTGAGAGAGGCAAGGAAACTGCAGCCACTGTCACATAATCTGCACTTGTGCCTCATTCTCTAGACAAGGTTTTGAGTGCGGCTTGTAAAAAGATTAAACACAGTTTGTATGAGGAATAATTTTGTCACATTTTCTGCTTTGCTAATAAAAGATCTGGCTAATGTGATAGCAAATAATGTATTTGAAGATGTAATGATAAGTGCTTGTTATATTTGTGGGCTCATACGATACATAAAGTATGATAAAGGTGTAAGTGTATGTTATGTAGAAATATGAGAACACAGTGTGTTTAGTGTTATGATTGTCTTAACCGGGACCTGACACTTGTCCTAGCCTTGTCCCATTTTCCACTCGGTTCTTGTCCGTCTTTTCTCTTGTCACAAACTTCACCACTGAGGTGAACATCCCTTTTGACGACTGTGGAAATGTAGTTTGTTACTTGGTACTGACAGCAGTCCAATAGTCCAAGACAGCCTGTAGACACATCATGATTCGCTGTGGAAGAACTTTAGACTTAAAAGAGAGAGAGAGAGAGAGAGAGCAGTTGATTACTGTAAAGGTAGAAAGGTAGTGTTTGAAGTAATCGTTGTTCCATGGTGCAGTGAGGTCAGGATTTTGTGTGCCGTTAGGGGACATTCTCTTTGGAGAAGTATGTGTTATGTTTATATTTATGGTTTTTTTATCTTGCTTCATTTTGATAATGACTATTAATGAGAACGAACCAGTTGGGAATGTTATTCTGTCTAGCTCAATGTCCAGCAGTCATAGTCTTGGTCTGAAACAAATTCCTGTATTGATCCCAACATGGCAGAATCCTGTGGTCGTATGGCCAGAGAAGAGTGGACAGTCTGATCTACATCTCTGTCCTTGTCACAGTAACTATATCATATATGGGCCGATAATAGGCCTACATTATGTTTGGAAAAGATTGTGGTTACCAGCAGACTGCCATAAGATCTGTACTGTGTGCCTTGTACTGCCATGAATGTAGATGAATGAATGCAAAGTGGATGCAGAATATGCAGTTTTGTTTGGTGATATTTATTGATCTATTTCTTGGGAGTTACAAACTGAGTGTTCCTTGGTTATTTCAGGAGACACAGACTTTGGTACTTTTATTTTGGGCAAGGTTGAGGTTTTTAGTGCCGAAATAATACATTGTGCACTGAATGACATATAGCTCGTTCACTTTTGTCTGACCGTGGTTTAAACGGGCTAAAAACAAATCGCTCTGATTTATCTTTCTGGGTCTTTGCATGCGGGTCTAAAAGTTTAGCGGCCAACAGAATCTAAAAATCTGTTCATAAAAGTCACTGCAAACTAAGGTTCCGACACGTTTTCTTTGATGTAAGCCTTAAGTGGGTAAAAAAAATCATAGGGGATTTACAGCACCCACCTACAACATTTAAAAGTTGACCTTCAGTTGATGTGTTTGATTACCCTTTGTATCTATGCTATAATTTCTGTGAGTATAAAATTGCTATAAAATTACTACAAAATATCCAATTCTTGGGTTGTTCTTTGAATACATATCAACAAGAAATGTTGATTTTCATTAAATTTCATTTTGACACATCTGGTTTCCTCTTTTAGACTGTCCCCGTCGTTTTATGCAAGAAAAATTAGGAAATTATGCAAACTGAGCCAAAAAATGTGAAATTATGCGATTTTGTTAATTTTAACAAAGAATGATAAAGGAAAATAATCGGAAATTATGCAAAAAATCTTCAAATTTTGTTAAATTATGCTGGGTGCATAAAACCATGGGGACCTGATTTAGACATTTTTATGACCACACTGATCTTATTATTGTTACTGAAGCTTTTCTTCGTCCAGCTTCAGACTCCTAGAAAACCATGCTCTGACAACTCAAAAACATTGATAACATTTGTGACACATCCTGGTGAAATCAGGTGCTTGGGAAAATAATGAAATTGAAGAAAACAACATTTTGGCTCTACACCGTTTATGTCCATATAAAGGCATTTTGTGTGGATTTTACTATAAAATGTTGATCAAAGGCACAAAAAATGTAATATATTGCAGTTTCCATGGACACTCAAGCGATTGAAGTTGCAAAACTTTGGCAGCTATTTTCTCGCTAATTTTACCTGTGACAGGAGAAGACCCCCACCTGCTTCAATCCCAAACATTTCGACTTTTATTCAAGATACAATGGTATTTTTTCACCATAAACAAAATAGATGAACAGGCTTTAAGGTTATAGGCCCATCAATAACTCTGTGGGCCCCAAAATTGATGGGTGCCCGTGTTGTGACACGGTCCTACCTGCGGTAGCCTACTTGTTTTCTTACGTTCCCTCTGTCATTTCTAAATTCTATCTATCTGTGTGTAGGTAGTTAGTTGGAGGACGCTGCTGCTAGGTCCAACGTCTTTAATTTTTTGTTGGTGGTTGGCGGGTGCTGTGGTGTGGTTTGTTTCTTCTTTGCTATCAAACATCTATCGTCCTTTACTCCCCTCCTCCTTTTTTGTGTTTGTTACTCTCTTGTAACACCTCTAATCTTCAGCACTTAAATGACCTTATTGTGTTGCAAGTGCTGTAAAACACTTAATAAAACAGTAATTTTTTGGCTCTTTTGTCTGTTTGTTTGTTTGTCTGTCTGTCTGTCTCTCTCTCTCTCTCTCTCTCTCTCTCTCTCTCTCTCTCTCTTTCTCTGTTTGCCTTACTTTTTCCCAGCTCTGAATTGATCGTTATTGTGTCGATGTTCTTCTTCCCTCTACTCCAACAAACAAAGAGCTACAGCTGAGGCACTTGTGTACTTGTACATATTGTGTGCAGTAAACCCGAACTTACTCATTTTACTCGAGGCTGACTGCTCTTTTCTATGTGTACATCTGTGGGAAACGACTGATGTTGTAGATTGATTAGAGAAGGTAGCTGAGGGTTGGAGAGTAGGGGTCAAGGGTAGATCTATTAAATGAAACGACCTGCCAGCTGTTGCAATAAACAAAAAATTGACGTGACAGGTTTTGTCGGTTTAGACCCCTCCCCCCTTCCGCCTCCTTCCCCGTCTTCTGTTGTTACCATCGCCCCTCTCATTGAATGATTCGTCTCTTTCTGTTTGATTTGTTTTAATGCGATTTTTGCGGCACTTGTAACGAAAAGGTCACACGCGTGCCGAATACTGTATTAGTAAAGAAATGTCTTTTAAAAGAGTAATGTATGCTCCTTCTTTCCTATCAAACTATCGTCTTTATCTCCCCTCCTTTTTTGTGTTTGTGACCCCCTTGTAGCTCCTCTAATCTTCGGCGCTTTTATGACCTAATTGTATTGCAAGTGCCGTAAAACTCTTACGAAAAAAGTATGGGCTTAATTAATTGTGTTGCAAGTGCCTTAAATAGGGGGGGGGGTGTTACAAACCTATCTCGGTAACTATGACCTTTCAGATAATGTAAAGCCTTTTAGCAAGGAGGTATAACAAGGAAACATCTTTAAAATGTAACTTTAATTCTTTTGTTTTAAGTCTACAGTTACCATGGTAACGACTGCCATATTGAAAATAAACAACTTTCATAAAAGTAAAACGGCTTTTTAATTTACCAAACAAATTAGTTCAAATTTGGTATATTGATAGATTATAATATTAATATACTCAATATAATTTTTTTACAGTTGGGAACTTGGCTGTCTTGAATAGGAAAAAAGTTAGAGATGGATAACTGACCTACCCCTTCATGCCTCTGAATTCGATAACATAATCTTCCATGCAACTCACTTACGAATACACTGATTCGATTTTCCACCTGTACAAACTTAGGTTATTGTTTGAATAACAAGCCCAGAACATTTCATTGGAACCAAATAGAAAAAAAAAGTAGATGAGAAAAACTAAAAAAAATTGAAGTTTTGAGGAAAAAACATTTTATTGCATAATAGGCAAAATAACAGTTTTAAGACAGAAAATCTGAAATTGTAGATTTACAAGTGGTTGAAGTATTACAATAAGTAAAAAGTATAGACCATAAATTGACCCAAAATCGTCAATTTAAAACCAGCCCCC
>NW_004797353.1:1311574-1312719 GCF_000002075.1 Aplysia californica | reverse complement strand
CCCACCCTGGCTCACCGCTCGACTCACGTACGCCCCTTCCCGTCAGTGTGACAAGCTGGCAACTGACGGCATGACGGCACGGCCGAGCAGCAGTGAGAGAAGTCCACGGCGAGCCTCATTGACTCATTGATTCACCGCGCTGCTGCCACCGTGACGCGGGCTGGCTTCTTGTTTTATCCGCCCTCTCCCCTCCCTTCCTCTCACCTCTCCCTCCTCTCCCCTCCCCTCATAGACTCATCCATGGTCATAGCATCTACCTACCAGCCAGCCATATCGCGCTTCGCGTCTCTCCAGCTCAGCATGTCGCTCCCAATTAATGCATTATAAAACGGACCCGGCTCTGCATCCCATGTCAAAGTTTTCACGCTGGTCAGAGTCAGAGCAGCATGTGGCATTGTGGTTGCTCCAGGAATGTCCAGGACTATGACCCGACTCTCGCACAGTTTGAATCAAACATTTAACAACCCTCTTTCTTTCTACGGCCGTTGGACTATCGACAGGCGAGCGGCTTTCTTCCCATCCTGCTCCCAAGGTAAGATTATTCCCTTAGTGTGAATCTTATTGATTTCCGTCAGGAACGTAGACCCTGAAACAATTCCGTAATTGTGCTTCTCTCTTTGAAATTTCCCAGAAGAATTGGGTTTTGTTTTTGTTTTTTAATTGTTTCGGGTTTCAGTAAGCAAAAGTCGGGAATGGAACTCTTTAAACTCTTTTCAAAAGTCTGTTACTTAAAAAAAACAATTTTATCGAACATCTTTGACCGAAAAAAACAAGAGCAACGAAACAAACAAACAAACTAAAAAAAAGGAAACGCCAAGAAGAACAAACAAAACCAAAAACAGAAGAAAAATAACCAATGACAAACACAAACAAACAATGGTCGAATAAAGAATAACTAGAATCTAGCAGGCCAATATAATAATATTCATGGGGGGAAAAAAGAAACAGAGAAGATAGGAAAGAGACAAAGAGCAAGATGGTGGAAAGAGACAGAGAGAAAGAAGAAGAAAGAAGTAAAACGAGAAATAGAAAGAAAAAGCAAGGGGGGAAAAAGAGATAAAAGGAAAGAAGAAGAAAGACAGAACTATCAATAACTGTATCTGTATGTATGTGTGTATTTGTATCGGATCTGTGCCTGTATATAT
>NW_004797353.1:1308950-1310449 GCF_000002075.1 Aplysia californica | reverse complement strand
GGGGCGGGAGAGCCAAGGGGCCACATTAACACTTGTTGTTGCTCTTGTGTTGTAGTGTACCACTGGCCTTGAGCGCCTTACAAAGATGAAGATACATGTATTATGATGACGGTCGAATTAAGCAAGCGGCGGAGGGGACGGGGTGGGGTTGGGGGGAGGGGGAGCTCCTGGAGCAATGCACAGCCTCGACAAATATACGGCAGTAATCATAGCAGCAAGATCCTGGCCAAGATTATTATTATCCGAATGTCGGATGCCGTGGACAGCTGCTTAAGAAAAGAACAAGCAGGATTTCGCAAAGAAAGAAGATGCACAGACCAGATATTTGCCCTCCGCAACATAATAGAACAGTGCACGGAATGGCAGAGACAACTTTAAGTCAACTTCGTTGATTTTGAAAAAGCATTCGACAGTGTGCATAGGGAAAGTCTTTGGTACATTCCACTATGTTATGGAATCCCTTGCAAGATAGTAGAGGTCATCAAGAGTTTCTACCAAAACTTCAAGTGCGTTGTTGGAAACAGTACCACTGCTTTTGAGGTAAAGACAGGAGTTAGACAAGGATGCAACATGTCAGTAATTCTGTTCAACCTGGCCATTGACTGGGTCATGAGGAAAACAACAGAGGATACACCAAGAGGCATAAGGTGGAACCTCTTCTCCACCCTCGAGGATATTGACTTTGCCGACGACCTTGCACTACTCTCCCATACCAACCAGCACATGCCGAAAAAACAAACCGACTACACAAATACGGACTCCAGATTGTGTTAAGAATAAGCCAGAAGAAGACAGAAGTGATGACCCTGAATGTAGACTCCCCAACGCTGATTAGAGTGAACAACACAGACCTCCCCATAACAGACTCATTTACCTACCTAGGCAGCATAATCAAAACTGACGGCGGCACAAAGGAAAACATCATGAACAGACTCGGCAAGGCAAGATCTGTACACAGAAGCATGATCAACATCTGGAAGTCAGGACAATTTAGTATACCAACCAAGTTAAAGCTGTATAACAGCTGTGTACTATTAACACTCCTATATGGAGCTGAATGCTGGAGGATGACTGATCATGACCGTGCCAAGCTATTTTCCTTTCATACAACCAGCCTACGCCAAATCCTCGGAATCTTCTGGCCCAACAAGATCTCCAACGCAGATCTGTTACGTAAATGTAAGCAAGAGGACATGACCACCATAATAAAAAGGAGAAGATGGAGATGGATTGGACATGTTCTGAGAAGAGAGCCAGACTCTATTGTAAAGACTGCCCTCCACTGGACACCCGAAGGACGTCGCAAAAGGGGCAGACCCAAAGTAACCTGGAGACGCACTGTAGAGTCTGAAATGAAGTCCTGGAATCATTCGTGGGGAACGCTGACCAAGATGGCCCAAAACAGACAAAGCTGGAGATCCCTTGTAACTGCCCTAAACGCCAGATGGCGTAATGGGTAGTAAGTAAGTAAGTAAACAAAGCAGCAGCGACCACCGTTA
>NW_004797353.1:1307032-1308590 GCF_000002075.1 Aplysia californica | reverse complement strand
TCTATCTATCTATCTATCTATCTATCTATCTATCTATCTATCTATCTATCTATCTCACACACATACACACTTCTGTGTACTCAAGGTTCTCAAAACATACGTTCAATAAACATAATGTCGCGATTAGAAAACCGTGACGGACTTGCTTTTAAAAGCGACATTGCCCAGCTGTGAACCTTTTAAAATCCGTAGAAGCCACCCACTTCAATTTTTTATTATAGTTGTTACAAAGATATTGATCTATTAAGACAAATTGATTCAAGTCATTGTGCAAAAGCTGGGGAGTCTATGTTCGAATGTTTAGAAAGTATTGAACAATAAGGTGCACCAAGAATTTTTGACACCACTATAACCAATTATTAGTCCTTAACTATTTACTGTGTACCTCAGCAAATCCGACAAAAGTTACACCGACCAATGAATTTTGACATTTAATGATCAGATCGACCAAATATTATTTAATTAAAAAAACACACAAAAAGTTAGTTGTTGTTTTGTTGTTGGCTTTTCTATTAAAAAATTAATTTTTTTTGCCTCTCTTAAAAAAAATCATGTTTGGCTTATACTTTTTTCTGTCATAAGACGCCAGATCGGCAATGTTACAGTATGGATCCATCATTTGCATTTTGATGACTTCATTAAATTTTAATTATAGTTGTAGGGTGTAAAAGTGGCGTGAATATGTTACACTTGATTTATAATTTTTGTGTTCAAGTTAAAAAAAAACCCACCAACATCATGACAATGTGGGCAAGAGAAGGAATGAGTAGTGTGGAGAGAAGAGAGAGAGAGAGAGAGAGAAGAGAGAGAGAGAGAAGAGAGAGAGAGAGAGAGAGAGAGAGAGAGAGAGAGAGAGAGAGAGAGAAAGAGATTATGGGATGTTGAAAAAGGTTTGTGTCGGTCGTAGGAACCGTTAAAAACACACCACTGATTTCTTCTAGGGGAGGATGGAGAAAGTAAACGCAATTTCTCTCACCTTTGTTGAGTTTCTGGGACATTTGAATCAACATACAGGCCAAGACATGGAACATCTAGCTCCCTCTGACAGTTCTATCCATTTTCATACGTTTTGAGTTATTATGACCACGAAGTCAGAAAACAAATGATTATATTCTCTATTCTCTCTCGAAATCGTCGAATTATTCCAGGTCTTTATCAAGTTATTCAAAGTACTGCATTCGAGAAAGCTTAACCGTGTTGTGAAACTCAAAATTGTTAACGTAAAAAATATAATAACAGATTAGCATCATCAGATCTGTCACTTCTGATGATGAAAGTTTGACATACTAGCACCATCAGATCTGGTCACTTCTGCTGATGACGACTGTATGCACACTAGACTACTAAGTGTTACTGATAGTCTCACATGTCGCCGGCTGGAGTCCTGTGTGTTTCTCTATTCCTCCATCCCTATCATGGCAGCTTAAACACTTGTCACCTAGTAAACACATTGAGACTAATGAGGCTGGTCTGACTCATGCTCTGTTGCACACACTCACACACACGCACCCACACATACGCACGTGCGCAGACACACACACATGCAGACAGAAACACA
>NW_004797353.1:1305465-1306898 GCF_000002075.1 Aplysia californica | reverse complement strand
ATATAAACACTCACACAATCTCACACACTATATACATGCACAATTTACACTCATGCATACAGATACACACATAACTACATAACATACATTCACACACGCAAACACACACACATACATACATATTGTATACATATACATGTACACTCATACACGCGTACACTTATACACAAATACACACTCATACACACACATGCACACACTCTCTCACACACACACACAAACACACACGTGCACCCACACATACGCACGTACACCCACATAGACACAGGCATACACACATACACAGGGGGGCTCTCGTGGCCTTAGAGCTTAAGGTGTAGGCCTCTCATTCAAAGGTCCCGGGTTCGAATCCGGGTTGCGACCGAACATTTTTCTTCTCTAAAATTGTCTCCTTTCACCTCCTTTCCTGCTCTCTAGCAATGTTCTGTTGTCTGCTTTCATTTCCACTTTCTGCCCCCATCCCCTCACCTCCTTTGCCCCCTCCTCTGGGCTCCTCTGCTACTTCTTGGCTCCTCCTTACTGCTGTCTTTCTGCCACATCCCTGATCTTCTGGTAGGAAAGATCTACACCTAGCCTTCTCGGACAAGGGCGAAAAATCTCGGAGGGCCGTGTGCAAGTTGCGCACGTTAAAGATCCCTTGGTGATCTAAAATCGATAAGAGTAAGCTTCGGCCGCCACCCGGACAAAATTCAAAATTTCCTGCCAACTGAAAATATTAGGTGTGTCCCGCGCGCTCATATGACCTTATGGAGTTGCGAGCGCCGTAAAACACTTTACAAAAACAAACAAAAATTACATACACACCCAGTACGCATACACACACTCAGACATACACTCACAAACCCATACAAACTGATACACTCATACACACACTCACTCGAACACATACACACATACAAGTCATGCACACATACACACTCTCTCACACACTTACACACAATGACGTACACTAACATACACACATCAAACGTACTCCAGAAACAGTTTCGTTGCCTTATAACCGACAATATAGAGAGGATGTAGTGGGTGGTTGGCGGGTGCTCTGGTGTGATTTGCTTCTTCTTTCCTGTCAAACATCTCTCTTTTTTGTGTTTGTTACTCTCTTGTAACACCTCTTGTCTTCGACATTTATATGACCTTATTGTGTTGCAAGTGCGGTAAAACTCTTACTTAGACTAAAAGGAAAGGAGAGGATGTCCGACTCCTCTGGTTAGCAGTCAGCCAGTCTGTCTGTGACGTCACTGCCACCTCGAGAGTTCATGTACTTCATGGTCACTGCTAGCACTGGTGGGAAGTTCTCTACGTCACACATTCCGCCCCCCCCCCTTCCCCGTCCCTTCTTTTTCTCTCTCTCTGTCTCTCTGTCTCTCTCTCTCTCCCCCTCTCTCTCTGTCTCTCTCTCTCTCTCTCTCTCTCTCTGTCTCTCTGTCTCT
>NW_004797353.1:1301688-1304699 GCF_000002075.1 Aplysia californica | reverse complement strand
ACACACACACACACACACACACATTCACATATTCGGACCAACCACATCGTAGTGTTGTTGAAAATGCCACATAGTGTGACGATAAAAAAAAGTCTTTGTCATGACGACGGTCTGATTCTGTCAAGGACAGGTTGTTTGAGTTTCTCTGAGTAAAGAGATAAACATCCGCACAATAGTGGTCATAATTTAGTGCTGGGAAAAACGGACAGACAGACAGACAGACAGTATAGAAGAAGGACCTACCCTAGTGTTGGAAATAAATGACAGATAGACTGACAGACAGACAAACAGACAGACAGGCAGACACAATAGAGGGAACGTATAGGAGAAGGCCCTACCTGTGTCGCCCTCCCCAACCACCGCTTCATGCTTTAGAAAGGTTGCGCTAATCAATTGGATAAATCTTGGCATAAGGAGCGTTTGGTTCCATCGTCTTGACTGCCAAAACTAGCTCACATCAAAGGCCGTTGTGTCCTGCTAAAGGACGCACATGAGTTATAAAGCAGGTCATCATAGATCTGATTGAAAGAAAACAGTAACCTGTCTTGTGCTTTACCGTCTCTGTCAAAACGTAATCTCGGTCCAAGAAAAGTAGTAAAACAAATCACAGCAAACGTGGCATGTGTTTAGTGGAGACAAGTTTGGGGCTGAATCTATCATGTACCAGCTATAGGACTAGATCTATCTGCTCGCACGTTCATACACCGATACTCTCAGCAACACCACAACACTCACAGGTTTCCACCATCGCCCTTTTACCCTCATAACGCACGATGCTCTCTTAATCACAAACATCACCCCATACTCCTTCCCTTCCCGCCCTCCCTTCTCTCCCCAATAAAGAAAAAAAAAGAAAACACACACACACACACACACACACACACACACACACACACACACACACACACTCATCCTTGATCGGCCACCCCAGCGTAAAGTGATAACATCCTAATAAACACACTCGGTGCTTTTTTATTTCCGAGCCTTGGATAGTCTGCCGTTCACAGGTGAAACGGTCAAGAGTTTCTGCCTTTGTCACTGTTCCTGTCACTGTTACTGTTACTGTTTCTGTGACTGTTACTGTTATGGTTTCTGTGATTGGTTCTGTCGCTGTTACTGTTTCTGTTACTGTTACTGGTTCTGTCACTGTTACACTAACTGTTTCTGTGACTATAATTTTTTTCT
Organism: Aplysia californica; assembly: GCF_000002075.1. NCBI lineage: Eukaryota > Metazoa > Mollusca > Gastropoda > Aplysiida > Aplysiidae > Aplysia > Aplysia californica. Next base: position 1,303,514 of record NW_004797353.1, on the reverse strand, counting down.
GTTATTGTTTCTGTTTCTGTCACTGTTACTGTTACTGTTTCTGTGACTGTGTCTGTCACTGTTACTGTTTCTGATACTGTTACTGTTTCTGAGCCTGTTTCTGTCATTGTTACTGTTGCTGTTAGCCTTTTGTAGCCGAACATTTTCTGTTCGTTATCTCTTCTGTCTGGAACACGATTCCAAGGTTTTTGAATTCTTGTACATATTTCAGTTTTGCGTTGTTGACTCGGATGTTTAGTTTTAATTCTTAAATTGGCTTTTGGTTTAATTTCGGTTGGGTTTTAATTGTGTTTTGTGCTTTCTGTAGATTCTTCATTACTTCTGTCTTAGATTTTAGTTGTGCCCATTTTCATTCCACGTTCCCATAATCCATCAAACTTTTTCCATCTTTATCATCTTGTTATCTTGTCCATGTAGACTGTGAAGAGGGGGGCTTTCGTGGTCTAGAGGTTAAGGCATTCACCACCTATTCAATGGATAACGGGTTCGAATCAGGATTGAGATGGACATTTTTTTCCTCTAAAATGTTCCCCTTTCACATCCTTTCCTGCACTCTAACAATGTTCTGTCGTATGCTTTCGACTCCACCTTCTCCCCCCCCCCCCCCCCTCACCTCCTTTGCTCCCTCCTCTGGGCGTGCAGCCTCTCTACTGCTACTCCTTGGCTCCTATTCTTACAGCTGTCTTTCAGCCACTCCCCTTATCTTATGGTAAGAAAGATCTACACCTAGCCTTCTCGGACAAGGGCGCAAAATCTCGGAGGACCCGTTTGTAAGTTGCGCACGATAAAGATCCTATGGAGGCCAAACTTGATAAGAGTGGGCTATGGCCGCCACCCGGGAAAAATGCAAAACTCCCTACCAATAGAAAATGTTTAATGTGTCGCGCGCGCTCATATGACCTTCTGCAGTTGTGAGAGCCGTAAAACCTTAACCCCCCCAACAAAAAACAATTTTAAAAGACTGTGAAGAGTAATAGAGACAGAACACAGCCTTGTCTGACGCCTGACGTCACTGTGAACCAGTCAGTGTTTCCATCGCTTAAAGAGTTCCCTTAGATGAGTTTGTTTATAATATTATAAACCCGTCATACTTTCTTGCAGTATACAATTTTATGAGACACTCACTTTAGTAGAGGTTTTACGGCGCTCGAAACTTCGTAAGGTCGTATAAGCGCCAAGGGATGGATGTCAACAGAGAAGCCCCACACCTCTCTAGCTTCAACTGCACAAACTCTGCTTCGACTGTCAAGGCTCCCCGGAAAGAGCAGGTCACCAGAGTGTGACAAACATACAAAAGAAGTAGAGGAAAATGACGATAGTAAGGATTAGGGAAAAAAAAACCCAGCAGTTCCCTGTTGTAATTCAGGCACAGTTATGAGCATGTCTTTTGTTGGATCAGCCCATTTACAATTCCACAGTGCATTAGAACGAGAAATGTCCCCCCTTTGGGAATGGCCTTAAGACACTTCAGTCAGTGGCACCGCCACGAGGTTCTTCAAACTTTGCGCTTGCTAGACACTAGTGAAGCATAATAGGAATTAGTATCTTTCGTTTATGCCAAAAGCGACAGACAAGAATACTTCCCAAGAAGAAGTTAGCGGCATGTCTCAAATTACAATATTTCATGCACTATTGTCCCATCTACGCATTCGAGCATACAAAATAGAGTGAAAAAGCTACACGTATAGGATTTCAGCAAATAAAAAACTAGGAATATAAACAATTGATCCAACCCATAGAGTTACCCCCTTTTAAACTAGAGTCCGTACGAGGTTACGTGACACGGACACATTTGAGTTTGTTGGCGGCCATTTTTAATGTGGCTA
>NW_004797353.1:1299546-1300305 GCF_000002075.1 Aplysia californica | reverse complement strand
AAAAAACATGGCGGACGCCGCTGTCAAATGTGGCCATCGCGCAGCAAGAGGAGAGAGGGGCGTACTGTATCTAGTACTATAGTGTACATCTATGATCCAACCCTTCCTCACCACATTACTCAACAAGAAATAACTTTTTTCCCCATCTTTCATGCCCCCAAATTTTCCTCGACACTCACTATCCCATTGTCTCTGACTACGTCATCAGTGGGTAGTAGGCGGGTGCCCTGATGTGGTTGGCCCCTTCTTTTCTATTAAACACCTTTCGTTCTTATGTCCGCTCCTTCTATTTTGTGTTAGTTACTCTCTTGTAACACCTCTTATCTTCGGCACTGTGTTGCAAGTGCCGTAAAACACTTATTAAAACAAACAAACTACGTCATGAGTTTGTCCGCCTTTCACTTGCGTGAGGCGCCAAGGCCTGGATGTACTCACCCCGGGAACCATAGGTGCTCATGAATAATAAATTAGTTACACCACGATTTTCATGATCACCGGGGAACTGAGGGAAGATACCTTGCCGCCAACGAGGCCAAGAGTCATGTTTGATTAAACATTGTGGCCGCAAATAGAAGCTTGTGACCCAGCAGGAGATGTGGGCTGGGATGTCTTCGGGTAATTGGCTCAAGTCTACTTTTCTGTACAGTTTGGGTTAAAGTTTGAGGCACGTTTGGCATCTGAGTGCTCAAGAGAGAGAGAGAGAGAGAGAGAGAGAGAGAGAGAGAGAGAGAGAGAGAGAGAGAGAGAGAGAGAGAGAGA
>NW_004797353.1:1298162-1299262 GCF_000002075.1 Aplysia californica | reverse complement strand
AAAGTGATAAGCAGTCGAGGTTAATACAGATGATAAGAAGGATACCCAAGTAGTTCTACCCCCAGGAAAGAGCCCCTATCCCCACCCCCGCCCCCGTCCACACACAAAAAAACCCAATAAAGATAATACAGAAGAGACAGACGTCCACGTGGGAATCTAAATACAACAAGCCAAGAACAAAAACAAGCTTTACTTAATCCTGCTGTTCCTTTCCGCCTGTGGCACAGTTTCCACGCTCGTGTCCTGCCTCCCTGCAGCAGTTATCTTCCCTAACCTTTGTGAGGCATCGTGGTGAAATCAGGCGCTCGTCTAAATAAGAAAATCGAAGAAATCGGTATTTTTCGGCCCGTTTGGACATTTCCCCCCCCCACCCAAAAAACAACCTTGTACTTCCATTGAAAAATATTCTTATGTGTGGATTTTTAAGAAAACAACGTTGAATAAAGGCACGAAAAATGTAAATTTGCCGTTTCCAAGGACTCTCAGGCTATGGACGTTACCAAACTTTGGCGACCACTTTTTCGCTAATTTTACCCCTCAAACCAGGCAATCCTGGTCTCCTTCAATCGCAAATATGTCGACTTCTATTCACCATAGATGGGTTTGTTTTTGTTTTTTACCAAAAGAAAGCCAAATAAAGAGGCTTTAAGATGACACCAATAGCCCCATATGCACAGAAATTGACGAGGGCCTGTTTTCACCAGGTCGTGACACATTCAAAAAACGGGCCAGGATCCCCATTCTCCACAGACAAAAAACTTGATCGATAAGCCTAGCAGCAGTGCATCGATATCGCTTTTTTTTCCTCCTCAAGCTGTGGCCCCCTCTAGGGACACAATCCCACTCCAGGCTGAGCCAGGATCGTTGGCAGGACCGGGGACATGAGGCTCCCCCGACGAAGTCACAAAGGATTCTCTCGGCCATTACATTCTGTAATTAGTTGTCAGGACGCAATGGAATCAGGCGCTCGTCGGTTTTGGGGGCATGTAGAGTTATAGGTATCATCTTAAAGTTTGTTCATTTGTCTTGCGTTGGGTGAGAAAAAAATATATACATTTTTCTTGAATGGAAGTCGAGGTGTTTGCGAATGAAGGATGTGG
>NW_004797353.1:1294051-1297934 GCF_000002075.1 Aplysia californica | reverse complement strand
CCCCAAAAAAAAAGAAAGAAAATTTGATAAAAATTCACGAACCTGAGAAAAAATTCCATTTTCTTCACTTTGATTATTTTGACGAGCGCCTGATTTCACTACGCTGCACCACTTTATCTATTAGCTGTTGTTTTCTGACAGGACAAGGAAGGAGGGGAGGTGATGGTGGAGTTTTTTGTGATTCCGGAGTATATCAATCAGCCGGTCGGGAGGCGTTGTTTGCAGACGAGAAAGCATAATAGATGAATTTTCCATTTTTAGTATGCGCAGAGACCAAAGGTAACAACAAGGGTAACGAGGAATTGAGTTACAAAACAGAATAGATAGAGTGCCGTTTGTTATAGATGCCTTTAAAAAATATGTGAGGTAGGGTGGTGAAATCAGAAGCTCTTCAAAACTGTGAAATCAAAGAAACCGGCGTTTTCTGGCCCTTGGGTTATTTAGTTTTATATTTTTCTGTTTTTTCGCCTCAACACCTTTTATGTCCTTTTAAAAAACATATTTCTGTGTGGATGTTATCGAAAAATGTTCACTGCAGGCACAAAAAAGTAAATTTCCAGTTTCCAAGGACACCCAAACTTTGGAAATCACAAAACCTGGGCGGCTATTTTCTTGCTAATTATACCTTTTATATCTGCCCACCCCTACTTCCTTCAATCGCAAATATCTTGACTACTATTCAAGGTAAATGGGTATTTATTGTTCCAAATGCAGGGCAAATGAACACGCTCTAAGATGACATTAATAATTCTACATGCCCAAACACTGACGAACGCCTGATTCCACAGCATCATGACACATATAATAACGATAGAGCACTGTTAGCTCTCCATACCAAAGTAAAATATAATAACGATAGAATGCTGTTAGTTATCGATACCTTAGTAAAATCAGAGATCGTACATACCAAGATAGGTCTCTCCTCTCTTTGAGCCCATTAGAAAAGGGTCCTCAAAATCCGGAGGCGCCCTCTTTGAAAAAGCGCCCGCTTTGCGAACTGAGTGTCCTTACTTGAGTGGAAAAAATCTAAGTGGAACTAACAAGTTTTTGAATAAATTAGAATTCAAATTTTAGAAGAACGCCTTTTAAAACGGTTACGCCGACAAAAAGTGTCTTACGGTGGAAGAGGTGACTCTCCCAGTCGTTTAATTTGGTTCTAGAATGAAAGACGAGAGGTCATTAAAATATGTTAAAAACCCAAAACTCCGCACTGAGCGAACCCGAACAGCTGATGAACAGCAGTCGATCTGCGCGCGCAAAAGGTTGCTACTCCTATTCTTCTTCTCATCATCATCCTGTACCTTGACGACTGGCGTGGGCGATCATGGACCTCCACTTCACTCTGTCTTGCGTTGAAGCGATGGTGTCTGTCGTTCTTGTTGTTCACAGCCATGTTGTAAACTTGTCCAGTACCTTTTCCCTCTGTATGCCTCTGCTTCTCTTTCCATCAAACTATTGCCTGTTGTTACAAAATTGTCCAATATGCTTCTTTCCGCATCGTGTGCCCAATGAACTTTTGCTTGTCGCTTTCGTAAATTCGTCATAAGCTGTCGTCTGCAATTTGCTTCAACCAAGACTTCTTCATTTATTTTTCTAGCTGTCCATGGGATACGCAGCATGTGTCTTATGAACCACAACTCTGTTGCCTCGATTGTTCCTTCTATTGATTGTTCATGCTTCGCGCCCGTATAAAAGATTTGGCTAGATGTAACTGTTTAGTAATCTTTTTCTTGTTTCCATTGACAGATTCATTGTTGTGAGTATCTGTTTCATTTTGTGGAAGGTTGCTTTTGCTTGGCAAATGCGGCTTTTAATTTCTGTGTGATATCTCCCATCTGATGATATAGTGGTCCCCAAATATTTAAAAACATTCTTCTGGAGAGCTTCAAAACAGAGACTGCAGCGCCATCTGAAACAATGCGCGGACTTCTGCGGACACTTTTTTGGCTGAGTGAACCATCTTAATAGTAATAGATAGCTGTTGTATAGCGCAAATCCCCGCTCAACAGCAAGCTCAATACGCTTCACAATCTCTACTGTTACCCCAGCAGACCTGAGAGCATTCTGAAACAACCTCAACTTCCTAAGAAGCATACAGTGCAAGCAGCCATTTATAGGAGCTAAAACACTAACTAACATACTGACAAGAACTTTCGCGGTTTATGGCCAGGTACCCATTCCCACCTGGGTGAAGTGAGGAAAAATTGTGTAAAGTGCCTTTCCCAAGGACACAATGTCGGGCCTGCGGCTCGAACCCCCGAACCTGCAACCTCACGATTACGAGTCCGGTAGCCTAGCCACTAGTGTACGATCTTTGGTAGAATATAATAAAGGTAGATCGCTGTTAGATATCGATACCTTAGTAAAATATGACAAAGGTAGAGCGCTGCAAGTTACAAGAAAAGATAAAATAAGATAGATAACGTACATCTTAACTGTCCAGATCCTGGCACATTCGTTTGGTGTCTCAACGCGCACACCCCCCCCCCCCATACACACAAACAAACAAACAGCACACACACAAACATGTATACACATACATATGCACGTACATGTGCACACCCATTTACACACGCTCTCTCTCACACATCCTCTCTTCCACATACATCTGTGTACATAACCATAATAATACAATAGTTTGCTTGCACTCACAAACAGGCTCACAGTCACATAGGCCTACATGATATAAATGAACAGTAATTGCAAACATTAGTAGTGTTAAGCTGGAAACGTGCTCAGTAATTCTGACTGTAACTCAATGGTATTCTGACGTTGCATGCTTTAAAGGTGATAGGAATACTTATATAGCAGTTAAATGGATGATGGTAAGAATGATCTTCTATATCTTTCTTTGTTACAAATCAGAAACCGATGTCTGTTACTTCTGATTGGTATTTTGAGGGAACAAAGGATGTTATTGTCCAAAAAGATGGAATTAATTTTTTCAAATGCAAGCAATAATGTATAATTAATCGAAGGAGGGGAATATAGATGTTAAAATGTTGCATGCTTTCCGCACTAAACGATTCACGTTTCTCTTTATCTTGTTGTCTTGTGTTCCCGGTCCATGCTTTCAAACAGAAATTGATGATACTTTCTATGGTTGTATGAAAGAAAAAGGACATCAGTGATTTTTCAACCTTAAAATACAGGACCTTCTTCTTAAAAGATTGTGTTTTGTTCACATTTTTTTTATACAGAAGAGAAGTTATGTGGACATGCCAGTTAAGTTTATTGTCTGTTGTAACACCCACATACTTATACATGTAATCTGGCACTTGCTCGACGTTTTGATTTTTAGTTTTGAGTGGCTGCAGAGGCAATTTCTTTTTTTCTAAAGTAAATAACTTCTTTTTTTTCAACTTTAAAAGCAGGTTAAGAGTTTCACACCATTCATATCAATACTTAAGTAAAATTTAATAAAGGTAGAGCGCTGTTAGTTATTAATACACACGTGATTAATTACAACACGCAGAGCCTAATGAGAAGTTCTGATATAATCTTTCCGATTTCATCTCTCCCCCCCCCTCTCTCTCTCTCTCTCTCTCTCTCTCTCTCTCTCTCTCTCTCTCTCTCTCTCTCTCTCTCTCTCTGACTAGCCCTTTGCCAGAACTGAATTGATTCAAGTGACCAAACATTTAAGTTATTCTCCTGTTCCTCTCCCTGAGTTCCCTGTTACATCCCCTCACCTACGTCCACATCAACACTCGGCAACTTTCATTTACTTTTAATCTCCTTGCCCACACCTCATCTCCGTGTAGTCGGATTCCACGTACCCGTTCTACTTCACCCGCCCTGTCGTCGGATTCCGCATATCGGTTCTACTTTTCTCCAAGTCGATCTAAGCCTCTTTGTTCTCCCCTTTCCCCAACACACACACACA
>NW_004797353.1:1289796-1292296 GCF_000002075.1 Aplysia californica | reverse complement strand
GGTATTGAGTTCGAAACTTGACAGCAACGGAAACCTTTCTTTTCTAAAATGTCCTCCTTTCACCCCTTTTCCTGCCCTCTAACCATGATTTGTCTTTCGCTTTCCCCAGAATTTTCGGTCTTCCAAACCCCATCCCCACCATTTTGCCCCCTTCTCTGGGCTCTGACTATCTCTGCGGCCTTCCTACAGCTACTCCATGGCTCTTTCTTGCTGCTGTCTTTCAGATACACCCCTGATCTTAGGGTACGTAAGATCTCACTCCTTGCCTTTTCAGATCTAGCCTTTTCAGCTGAGGGCGAAAAATCTCGGAGGTCCAATGTGCAACTTGCGCACGTTATATTTTCCTACGATATGAGTAGCTTTTGGCCGCCTCCCGGACAAAATTCACAATGAATTCCTACCAAACTAAAGAAAATATTTGCGAGCTCACAATATGACCTTATGCAGTTGCGTGCGCCGTAAAGCACTTACCAAAACAGAACAAAAAATTGACAATGTGAAGAAAATAAATAAACGTGTTCCAAAAATATCGAATATAGTGACTTTTTGAAAGAGATCAAAATCGTTCGTTTTCAAGAAATTGAAAAGTAAAGTGCTTTACCTAATTTTGGTTGAAAATTTTAAAATTTGACCTTTCCTAATCTCATCTATTGGCTTTCTTCATATCAACATATTTATTTCACGCCCCCCTTATTATATTTTATGTTTTCAAAGTCTCGTGGAAATTAGTGCAAAGACAACTAAGTTATTGTCTAAGTGCGCCCCTTTCAGACTCACTGTATAACCTTATGTATCCGGTCCTTCACTTCTTTTCCCAAAGTTTTCCCAATTCAAACACCCCAACTCCTCCTCTCTCTGCCTCTTTGTCTCTGTCTCTGTCTCTGTTTCCGTCTCTCTGTCTCTCTGTCTCTCTGTCTCTCTGTCTCTGTCTCTCTCTCTCTCTCTCTCTCTCTCTCTCTCTCTCTCTCTCTCTCTCTCTCTCTCATGCTCGCAGATACTCACTTATTCGCATTATCATTTTCTTCAAACGAGTCCTGATGACGACGACTGGGAAATGGTGTCTCTTGAGTACATACCAGTTGTTTTCAATGTCATTGGGAGTGAAGGAGATCTTGCTTAATTTGGTTCATGTATTTAAGTTTGTTTGGAGGGCTCTTTGTAGAGTAACATTCTTTGACAGTTTATTTGTGTAAAGTCTTTTGGGATGATGTTTCTCATGGGGCACCTTTTTCGATATAACCTCAGGCTGACTTTGTTCACAATTCGTCTATGGTCAGTTCCACATTCTGCACTGCTCATGGCGCGAGTGACTCTGATATCACTTCTGTCTTTATGTTTCACGATACTAATAAATATAATCAATGAGATGCCAGTGCTTTGAGCAGGGGACGCAATCTTGATGATCTGAATCTTACTGGCACGTGAAAGTGTGTGTTTTTGGTGAACAGAGCATGTTTTACACCATTTCTGTAACTCATGAAGACCACTGCTGTATGAGCCCTCGCCATGTTTACTGATGACATCTGCCCGGGCACTGGAGCCTTCTCTGGCGTTGAAGTCACCCATCAAAAACAGTGTTTCAGAGGCCGGGACAAAGCATAGGACGGTTCCGAGGTCGCAATAGAAATTATCTTTGACCTCATCTGAGTTGGTCTTCGGAGGGGCATATGCACTCACAAATTTTAACGTTGTACGTGTACCTATATATTGTTTTTTTTCCTAGGGAAAGTCTCAGAACCATAAATCTGTCATTTGCCCTTTGAAACAGATTCCAGTTGGGCAGCTATGAGATTTTTTAAAATCTCAAAGCCAACAACATTTCGCTACTTCAGAGTTACAAAATTCTATCTGCTCATTATCTATTATCTAGTTTTGAGAAATTTAACGTAAAACATTCTGAGTTTCACAATAAGTCAAGCTTTTTCGAAAGCAATTCTCTGAATATTTTGATAACAACTCCGAATATTATTGACGATTTTGACAGAGCAGATAGAACATTTGGTTTCGACCTCAAAACGCCCAAAAATATGTGATAGAGCTATGTGATTCTAAGCTAGCGATTTATCCTACTGCCTGAAAGATATTTTGCCTCCCAAAAAAATGTATAGCCGCCACTCAGTTCTTTCAACTAACCTCCATCAGCAAATCTAGTTTCCCTGAGTGAGAGCAAAGATATCGAGGCCACAGCGGCTGAGCTCCATTGCAATGATTGCTGTCCTCCTTTCGAGATTGGACCCATTATTCTGAAGTATGCGTTGGTTCCGGCAACCGATTTTCAGCAATGCTTTTATTGTTCGACCGTTTTGTGGTATCCCTACTGAACGCGTTGAACCAGTCTGGGTAGATGAGGTGAGCTTTTTTTTAGAGGGACACCTGTTCTAGCCCCTTCCCCTTGTAAGATAAGATAAGATAAGACGATTAGAAATATCTTTATTGTCCAAATCCTAGCGCATTGGTTTGGTATTTCATCATTTCCATACATAAAGATACACACACGCGC
>NW_004797353.1:1287609-1289089 GCF_000002075.1 Aplysia californica | reverse complement strand
TCTCCTCTCCCCCCCCTCTCTGTCTCTCTCTCTCTCTCTCTCTCTCCTCTCTCTCTCTCTCCTCTTCCCCCTCTCTCTCTCTCTCTCTCTCTCTCTCTTTACGCAGGGTTAGGGTTAGTGTGATACAGGGTTAAAGCTAGGGTTAGGGCTAGGATTAGGGTTGCAGTTAAGGTAATGCAGTTGTTACTGCTTGGAAAACTGAAAGCACTCAAAACAACTCAACTGGTAAGAATGGACCGTGTGTGGGAGGCAGTGCATTATATCCTGAAAGATAAGATAAGATGTAATTTATTGAACTAACACAAGAAATTGGGCGTGATAAGAAGTTGTATGCGATAATACTTTTACGAAAGATAGGAATACTAATGATATAGTGATACAAGTAAAACAAAGCCGTAGTTATGGTAATTCATCAGTCTCTCACTTACACTTACTCGGGGGTTCTCGTGGCCAAAAGGTTAAAGTGTTCTTCTCTCATTCAATAGGTCCCGGGTTCGAATCCAGATAGCGCCAGATATTTTTCTTCTTTAAAATTGTCTTCTTTCACCTCCTAACCTGCTCTCTAGCAATGTTCTGTCGTCTGCTTTCGCCTCCAATTTCTGCCCCACTCCTCACCCCCTTTGTCCCCTCCTCTGGGCCCCTGATTCTTTCTGCAGCCTTTCTACTGCTGTCTTTCACCCACACCACTTATCTTATGGTAGGAAAGTTCTACACCTAGCCTCCTCGGGCAAGGGCGAACAATTTCGGAGGTCCCGCTTACAAGTTGCTCACGATAAAAATCCCTTGGTAGAGTCTAGTCCTAAATCGATAAAAGAAGGCTTTGGCCGCCACTCGGGCAAAAGTCAACTTTTCCTACCAACTGAAAATGTATAATGTGTTTCACGCGCTCATGACCTTTTGCAGTTCCTGGCGCCGTAAAACACGTACAAAAAACCCCCCAAACAAACACCAAAAAAACCCAGCACTTACTCGATACACGTAGTAATTCATCAATCATTCACTCACGCTCACAGGCACACGTTTTAATATGGCGACTCATCAATCCTTCGCTCACACTCATATGACATGCAGTTGCAAGCGCCATGAAACTCTACTAAAATTAAGCTAAAAACACATGGTAATTCATCAATCGCTCTCTCAGAAACACACGCGCGCGCGCGCGCACACACACACACACACACACACACACACACACACACACACACACACACACATACACCACACACTAACAAAACTTACTCCTGCACTTAAGCTATCGAGTTTCTTTTTGTTTCCACTGAAGCAATCTGCGAGCAGGCTTTGTGTTGTGGATCGATTAGAGCGAAAAGCCGGAAGGACTATGTGTATATGTATAGAAGTAGAAGTAGCGGGGAGTTCAAACAAAAATATTTCAAAGAAAACTGCAAACAAAGCTGATGGTAAGAAGAAGGAAAGACCTTTCACGGATGAGAATTGTAGAGGGAGACCGGGGTGGGGAGTG
>NW_004797353.1:1285362-1287502 GCF_000002075.1 Aplysia californica | reverse complement strand
CGGCGCTGATGGAGAAAGCATTTCAATACAAACGAAAAAATTGAGATCGGCGGAAGGTCATGCAATACATGTACGTGCTGGTGCTGATGTTGAGGGTGGGCAGAGCAGAAACGGTGTGTGGGTATGTGTGTGTATGTTTACATGAGTATGAGTATGCGTTTGTGTGTGCGTGTGTGTGTATGTGTGTGTGTGTGTGTGTTTGTGTGTTTATGTCATTGTGAGTATGTGTGTATGTTTATGAGTGTGAGTATGTGTCAGAATGGATGCAGCCATTTAGACGTTGGGAATCGATGAAGATGTTTGAATCGTGGAAATCGATGCCGCTGATATTTGAATTGTGGTAATTGAATAATTAAGTTTTTGAGCCGTGGGAATCGAGGGAGTTATATGAAATATGAGCGGTGGGAACAGGGGCGAAGGCTGATTTGTCTGAAAGGGTAATCAAGATAAGACAAAGAACCTGGTAGAAATGAGGCCGCACACTGAAACCTTTCCCACGATAGGAACATAATTAGCAAAACGTCTTACTCGAGAAGGCATCAATAAGTTGTGAATGAAAGCAAATCCCGAATTCTTAATATTGTTTGTTCACCCTCCAAAATAATAGAGAAAATATATAATTTATTTAATAATTGTATTTCCACTTTGGGAAAATCGTAAATATGACTTCTAAACACACGTTGGGAACATTGGTCTCAGGATTGTTCATCAATTAATTTAACTAAAGATGGCAATGTATAAAAAGAAGGCAAACAAGCAGAGATGACAATACTACACATTTGAATCATGTACTAGCAATTTGGTTTCAAATTTGGATGTCTAGGTTTGCTTTTTGTGGCCAGGAAATCAAAATCGTGCCCTGATTTTATAATGGTAAAAAAGTCGAGTAAAAAAACCCCAAGCACTCACAATAGTGGTGAGATAGAAGTTAACCCCCCTCACCGTTCTGAGATAGACTCCCCTAATCCAATTGTTAACTTACATAATCAGTGCTTATGGCTGCTTTTAAAAGCGGACCAAAAGAGGAGAACAGGGCATTTTGATTCAATGAAACAGTTTAGAATGTTGTGCGCACGGCTCAAATTTAAATAATTTATTAGAATTTCTAAAGCATACTTCCATGTGCGTATTTGACGGCAACGATGTTCCAAAGTTACGGAAAGGAATCAGAGATTATTTGATCATGTAGACGCTTAGCTCCAGGGAGGGAATTGATGGAGTTATGTGAACAGCTGGGATCGATGCAGCCATTTGAACATTGGGGATCGGTACAGCCATTTTAACCGTGGTAATCGATGCAGCCATTTGAACCTTGGGGATCGATGCAGCCATTTGAACCTTGGGTTTCGATGCAGCCATTTGAACCTTGGGGATCTATGCAGCCATTTGAACCTTGGGGATCGATGCATCCATTTGAACCTTGGAGAGAGGACGTGCAGCCCTTTGAATCGTGGGAAAGCGCTAGGGACCTCTCCAATGGATCCCCAGGCTGTGCAAACTTGGCAATGGCGCATCTTGTACGCAGAGTTTAGGTTCGGTGATATATAACGGGTATCAGTAACGTTCGCCTAACTGATCGAGAGGTTTCAATTTCTGGAAATTCTATTCCCTAAGTCTCCCGAACTCACACACGTTTATCTAAACATTTTACTTTTCCGCCAACTGTTGACAATCTCACAGAAACCTGTTTGGTTCCTGTTTGATTCCTATTTGACCGCGCTTCAATTTCTCTCCGAAGACAGAACTCCGTTAAAAGAAGCATATTTCCTGGTCTTCACTCGCAATATAAATAAATTTTAAAAATTTAAAAATAGATGATTAATCAATCGATCAATCAATCAATCAATCAGTCAATCAATCAATCAATCAATCAATCAATCTATAAATAAGTGAAGATATGAATGGATGAATAAATACGTTGAATGATACATAAATAGATAAATAACTAAATAACTAATTAAGTTAATAAGTAAATTAATAATTAAAAAGATAAACTAGATAAATAAATAAATGAATTAATGATTTAAGTATATATTAATTTTTTTTTTTAACTTATTGATCCCCATGGGATAACCTGGGTTACAATGGCAAACAATTGTACTTATTGATAAATAACTAAATAACTAATTAAGTTAATAAG
>NW_004797353.1:1283723-1285172 GCF_000002075.1 Aplysia californica | reverse complement strand
AGAGAGAGAGAGAGAGAGAGAGAGAGAGAGAGAGAGAGAGAGAGAGAGAGAGAGAGAGAGTCTGTCTCTGTGACGAGGCCATTTTCTTGGGATCAGCAGGCGAATGATGCCTGTTATTATCTCATATAGGAATATACAAATGAGGCAATTATCTCTCGTTCGCCTTTCTTTATTGGTAAATGGCGTCATAAATTGTCTGCCGTGCCAAGAGCGGAAATTCTCTCAATGCATGCGGGGCTTAAGACTGCTTCTGACTTGTCACAGTTTTCCCAGAATTCTCCTCCGACTAAAAACAACCCCCCCCCCCAAAAAAAAAAAAAAAAAAAAGAAAAAAAACCACCCAACACAGGACTCGTTTTTTGGTTATTTTTTCCTCCACACCAATGTCCAGGTCGGATACGAGAACGACTTTTAGCACCCTAGCAGCAAAGAAATGTGTGGAGTACCAAGCTTACTGATGCTTATTTCAGACTTGGCACTCACAGAAGATTGCTTTCTCACCCGGGTATTTTCCTGGGCTTATTTGTATCGCTCCGTCGGCTTTCTGCCGAAGGCTATTCGCAAAACGTCCGACTCATTTAAATGTTACTTCATCAAGCAAAAAACTTTTTCGCTCGCCAGCACAATATCCTCTTGTATTATTCAAAGGTTTTGTCTGACATAATTTCCCACACGCCCCCTCCCCTCCCACCCCGTCGATTCTCCGGTCACACCTCACCCGTCTTCCCCCCTCGTCTTATAATCCATGGAATACATCAGGGACGAGACGAGCTTTTCTCCGATCAGGGAGCTTTCTTCTTTCCTTCAGACATACACTGTACAGGAATGATGTTACGTCTTCTTTCCTACACACATGACGTATTGGAATGACGTGACGTCTCCTTATCTACAGACATGACGTACAGGAATGGCTTTGAGTCTTCTTTCTTACAGACATACACACTCTATTGGAATGACGTTACATCCTCTTTCCAAAAGAGACACCTTACCGGAATGACGTCTCGTCTTCTCTCCTACTATACAGGAATGACGTGACATCTCTTTTTCTACAGACATGACGCACTTGAATGACGTGAACGTCTTCTTTCCTACATGTATACACCGTATTGGAATGACGTTGCGTCTTCTCTCTTACAGACACACAGTGTACAGGAATGGCGTGACGTCTTCTTTCCTACAAACGAGGGCGTAAGACACCTACATTAAAAGAAATCAGAACGCAATGATGATTTAGTAGGTATTCTGATGACAGTCAAAATCGCGACGTTGAATACGTAGAGTGTGGTAGATCTGGACAACAGTCGCAACAGGCCCAGTACCAGCAGTCACGTGACCCAGATGTTCTAAGCACAGCCAGCCGTTGTATGTAAGGAGAGAAGCGTGACTCAATGACGGGGCTTTTTCCTTCCCACAGGCATGACGCAATGGAATGACGGAACGTCTTCTTTG
>NW_004797353.1:1282006-1283617 GCF_000002075.1 Aplysia californica | reverse complement strand
ATGGTTTTATTGTTGTTCTTCCACCCCCACCCCCCTTTCCGGTTTCTGGATTGTGGTTTTGTTGTTGTTATGTTTCTCTCCCTCTGGTTTCTGGATTCTCGGCACAGGGACTATTGTGAGCGTCAAGACATTTTCTCTCGAAACTGTGACAGCGGCCTCTTACTTGAAGGCCACGAGTCTGAAGTTGAGTGGCTTTGAATATAATATATTTTAAATACATTTTAAATTAGGTTTTTATTGAGTACACGCTTGTGTGAGCAGAACACAGAACAAAGGGCATTAACACGAAGTATCACTGTTGAAATCATTGAACAAAAAGAGACAGTGTTGCATAGGCTATAAACATGTACATTAATGTGCATCAGATGGATAAAATATTGCTCATTATTAACACGGGATTTTTAATATCTTTTTTTGCTCTTCAAACCCTTACACTGGTTCGTTGAGACGTCAACAGTGTGTGCTTAAAGAGTGATAAAAGCCTTTGAAAATTACCGAGGACATTTTCATGAAAATTCTATTTCCGGTAGTCAGGGACAGAGAAATAATGACGTGGAAATAAAGCACAGGAACAAACAACAGTGGGAGTGTGTACGTGACTCTGAGCGGAAATGTTTTGCGGAGATGTTTGCTTCTGAGTCTGTGCAGTCGGTTTATTCAAGTCAGGCTTTGTTTTTGTGATACAAGACCTCCAGTTTTCTTTGGCTTCAAAAAGGTTTTATTCCTTTGATTAAATGGCTATCATGGATTCAAAGATATTTTGTTTCCAGGTTAAATTTTATCACCTGAAATGATGCAGTTGGAATTCAGTGACAACGATCTAGTCTAGCCTAGCTCAGCGACACGAGGCCAAAGGTCAGAACCCCCCTACACAAGAGTTCCACTTCTTTTTGTCTTTCTGTACATGTACTAACAGGCATGATTAAATTAGTTCAGCTCCAAGAATGTCGAAGTTGTATTCAAGTAAGTTGTTTTTTATGTTGGTGTTTTCACGCCACCATAGACACAATTTAGATCATTCTGGAGGAGGACTTCGACCTTACCTGTCAGGGTCGATTCGGGCTGAGAGGGGTACAATATTCCTGCAGAAAGACGGAGGTACGCGATTTTTAAAATCACCCCCCCCCCCCCAAACATGAATGGAACTCAGGTCTCCTGCGTGTGGCGACCTAGGTGTCTAACTGCTACTTCACAGACGTCGGAGAAGTGTGCACAAAACACTTATAACCAATCACATATTTTCTCTGAAAATGTGGAATGGTGCCGGTTTAACGCCACTATCAACACTGTTAGAGGACATCCGAGTTTAACGCCCATCTCCTAAAGGACCGAGTCAAGAGGGAAATTCGTGTGAAGTGCATTTCCTAAGGACACAGCGTCAGACCGAACTGAGGCTCCAATGTCACGATTACGAGACCAGTAACCTAACCGCTAGGCCACCAACGCCACTGCGTTTTCTTTGGACCAAACAACAACAACAACAACAACAACAACAACAACAACAACAACAACAACAACCAACAAACAAACAACAACAACAACCTCCAGCATCACCACCACCACCACCACCAACAACAACAACAACAACAACAACAACAGCAACAACCACCA
>NW_004797353.1:1279732-1281069 GCF_000002075.1 Aplysia californica | reverse complement strand
GTGTGTGTGTGTGTGTGTGTGTGTGTGTGTGTGTGTGTGTGTGTGTGTGTGTGTGAGACATATATGGATGAGAACTTTGGGTATATGCAATGTTACGTAAATTTTTCCAGCGAGAATTGCATGTCGCATTTCATCAACGAGCGGTTAAAATGCACGAAGCCCAGAAAGCAACATTTCCAATAATTAGATTTTGAATGTCTACAATAGCATTTTTTGAGCTCACACAATCTTTCACAGATTAAGAAACTGCGATAATATTTTTCTTTAAAAGTTTGTGCCTAGTACGCGTGAAGAGCTGGTCGCCAATTGTTTTTCTTACGTGTTGTACTCGTACATTTGGACAGTTACTCGTGAAATTAAAGATGAATTTCACTTTATTTTTATTGCCCCAATTTTTCCAATCAATGGGAATTGTTGATTCCTCCCAGCCTGACTCGGTCCTGTGACAGAAATAATAATCTACAATGTTTGACCCATTATAAGAGACAAAATGTGCACAACCTGTACTTTTTCATTATTATGGAAACTTTATTTAACAAATAAGTGTTTTATTTGATGTGATGTGGGACACTGGCCTTAAACACTGAATAAACTCACTCACTCACTCACTCACTCACTCACTCACTCACTCACTCACTCACTCACTCACTCACTCACTCACTCACTCACTCACTCCCGCCCTCACTTACTTACTTACAAGATGTACTTTTACGGCTGCACTTTGCGCAAGACTCAAGCCTTCTTTTTTGCTTGATATGGCGAAGCACCCGACCGCCACACCCCAGACACCTTATCATACCATAGGTAGATTTGCAATCAACTTTACATCTATCATACGTCAACAGACCTATGGTTTGCGGAATACCCTCATGATTGCTGGTAGAAAATAAGCAAAGTTATGATGGGAGGAGAGTAGAAATCAAGATAAAGCTGTCACGTTTCTCAGTAGAACTCAGAGATTGGATGGAGTGTGTGTGTGTGGGGGGGGGGTAGAAGCAGAGGCGTTTACCGTTGCCTGCGGGCGAGATACTAAGCTTGTTGGAAGAAGCCAGGCCTTGATACCATAGCGCCAGCCCAAGGCTTCCACGTAAGGAGCTATTAAATCTATTTGATGGCAAGGAACAAGAGCGGGATATCGTGAATTTTAATATTATTTGTACGTCATCTCTCTCTCTCTCTCTCTCTCTCTCTCTCTCTCTCTCTCTCTCTCTCTCTCTCTCTCAGTACACACATAATGTCTTTGGGGTGGGAGTGGTGGACAGGTGAATGGCGAGAAAGGGGAAGGGGGATGGAGGCGTGGAGAAAAGAGAAAAAGTACGATGGACGTGTACAGAGAT
>NW_004797353.1:1276738-1278810 GCF_000002075.1 Aplysia californica | reverse complement strand
CGAAGCCAACTCCTACCAATTTCGGACTACAAAGGGGTCTTAAAAGCCGGCAACTTTATCACGTCCCGCTCCACACAGGCGAACTTTGACCTCGGGAGAGAGGAGTGGCAGGCTAAAGGTAAAGTGAATTCACAAAAAGACGAAAAGAACATCTCCCAGTAAAACAGTACCATCATCGCTGGAATGTTATGTTCTTATACTTTGAGTTACATAACGACTGGAATACGATAAAGCTAAGTACTCACTCCCCAAAACTGCAGATACTCCTGTCAGAAGGCCCATCGTCCTCCAATTACTAGATAATTGCGAGATAACCTCGACACGTTGCCTACCGCAGTCTCAACGTCCCCGGCCTCGGGGTCTGCCGAATTGGTTGGTTGTTGGCTTTGCTGAAGAATTTGGAAAATTCTGCCATGACATCTCATGTTTTTGTGATTTTCCCCAAAGAGGTTACATATAATTCTAGAGCTCGTGGCAGTGACGTCACATGTGTCAGACATGGGGGTGACTGTCATCCTCATAGACATGAACAACCTGACCCTCACCCAGCTCCCCAGGAGCTCTAATAATAATAAAACACCGCCCAGACTCCATATGTCAGTGCTAGCTTGTAGATTTCCTCCTCAGACCGCTTAGCCGCCCACACATGAGTCTCGAAAAGTACTCACTCGTCTGTTGAACTGCGCATGTCTTGCCTTTGAGGTTCATCGTCCCAGAGTGGGCACACAAAGCCCCCGTTCGTTTACGTGGGAGACATCACTGCCAATGAACTCTAGCTGTAGTACACAATAAAATAACCTCTTTAGTTTGACTGAAGAGGTTGGAACATTCTGGCACGGTATCTGATACTTCTGTGATCTTCCCAGATTTCTTCCTTGGCGACATAGCGTCGAGAAAGATCTGAATGATTTATGTGCCAGGCTATACGTGTCTCAGCTGTTGCAGTTATTTAGCGTGACTGGAGAAGACGGGATCGGCAACGGCTTTGCCCTGAGAGTGAGAAAAAAAAAGATATAGGTTTAACGCCCCTATCAACACTATTAGGTTATTTAAGAGACAGAACCTCTGAGTTTAAAGTCCATCTCTGAAAAGACCGAGCCAAACGAGAAATTCGTGTAAATTGCCTTTCCAAAGGACACAATGTCAGACCAAGCTGAGGCTCGAATCCCCGAACCCCCAATCTCACGATTACGAGTCAGGTAGCCGGACCACTAGGCCATCGACGCCCCTGAGAGTGTGAGCAGACAGTTTTACAGTATTACGGTATTACTGTAAACTCTCTGGTGTGAGGGTATGGTATGAATTGTGTTGGAGAAGGAATAACGAGTGCAACCAAATTCCCTAAACTCAAGCAACTATATTTGAGTTACCCCCACCCCCGCACACAAATCTGTTGTTTTTTTCCTCCTTAAATACCAGACAAGAGAAACAAGACCTATAAACTTGTAAACTTAAACAAAAAACCTAGCTATTATGGAAAAAAGGTTTATCTCCTTCCCGAAAGGCGGAGAAAAATGAAAACTTATTTACTGAAAACATCACTAGAGGATGGACTCTGTCCATATCTGTGAACAATACGACGTCACCTTTTTTAAAATAATAAACAACATTTGTATAGTGCATACCCCCTTTCGACAGCAAGCTCTATGCGCTTTACACTACATTATTACCCCAAAAGACTATAGAACACATAGAAACATTCTCAGCTCACAGGAAGCGTACAGTGCAAGCAGCTGATTAAGCGCTCAAACACCAACAAACTGACAAGATTTTTTTCACTGTCTATAGTTGGGTACCCATTCCCACCTTGTTGAAGAGAAGAAAATTGAAGTAAAGCACTTTTCCCAAGGACACATCGTCGGGCCCCGGACGAGATTCGAACCCACATCTTTACGGTTGCGAGTCTGAGAGCCTAACCGGAACGCGCTAGATTAAACAACAAATCTGTATTTTCCTAAACCCTGCTAACATCTTACTCTTACACCAGCCCTCCCTCCCCCTACCATCCCTCCCCTCCTTCGCCTACTATCCTTCCCCTCCCTCCCTTTCCCATCCCTTCCCTATCTTCCCCC
>NW_004797353.1:1268509-1273925 GCF_000002075.1 Aplysia californica | reverse complement strand
TGTGTGTGTGTGTGTGTGTGTGTGTGTTTGTGTATATGCGTGAGAGTGTTTGTATGTGTGACACACATGCATACACATGCATACACAAACACTTTCACCTTACATATTCATCTAGAATTTCTTCAGAACCGACGAAATCTTACCTTTGAACTCAGCCTACCATCATTTCTTAGCCCCGCCCACACCGCCACCGTTCATGATCACACGGGTGGGGCACATAGTACATAGTATGTATAGACGCCCCAGAGGTAATTAATTAATTACCTTCGTCATTGCAGGCAATCCAAACCAACATTAAGTTAATGACGAGCACTTACGCTTGTGGCTATCACACATTGGGGACAGTCGTCTGTAACTAGCTGATCGAGGGCATTTCGTGGGTGAAAAGGGGTATTTTTTGGACTTCGCTCGCAACATAACAGTAGTTTGTTTGTTTGTTTGTTTTTTGTTTTGTTTCTTGTTTATTCTTGCCGATTTTGCTGCAAAATGGTTCTATCTTGCAAACAAATATTTCAACTCGAAATAGTATGGGTCTCACTTTATAAATGGTCTATATATGTGTAGCCGGACGATAAACTCATACAACAGCAGGAGAAAAGCAACCAGTGTGTGCTGATATTGCTCCGTCAGTCTTGTTTCCTCGTTCTGTGGAACGGCTGAGAACGAGCATGCACAGGCGAAGGATAGGCCAGTGTTCAGAAGTACTCAAGACAGAAGGTTCATTGATTTTATTTTATGCTTTTTTTCCGGCCCGCGGGTGGGGTTTTGGGGGAAGTGGGGGTTGGGAAAAGGAGTCTTTCCGGTACTTGAACTCGCTATTGAAGGGGTAGCACGGTGTCAACGAGAAGACGGAAGAGCGAAACCTGGGGCCACCGGGAGGATTGATGTCCCCTGTCTTGTGCCGGGCGCTCTCGATCAGCTTTCCTTTAACAATAACAGCCTGCTGGTTAGTTCGGCTTCAGGCGCGTTCCAGATCTCGCAGACTCCAGTGTAGGCCTCGCTCTTCCGTCCGACCTCTCGTTGACAGCGTGCCACCCCTTCAATAGCGTGTTCAAGTATCTTTGCCACTTGAACGATGTGTTTCATCCAAACTAAATAATAGTATGTGTCGCAGCGTGATGGAATCAGGCGCTCTTCAAAATATTGAAATCGGAGAAATATACGTTCTTTTCCAACAGAGCAGCAATTTCTATCGATTTTTCTTTTTTTTTAATTTTTCCTTTTTTGTCCTCAACACTTTTTACGTCCACTTGAAAACATATTTCCGCTTGGATTTTACTGGAATCAAATCAAAGGCATAAAAAATTGTATCGATTTTGCCGTTTCCAAGGGCTTTCAAGCTTTGTAAGTCATTAAACTTTGGAGCCATTTCTTCGCTAATTTAATCTCGGACATCAGGGGAACCCTGCCCATTTAATAGCATTTATCTTCACCCCCCCCCCCCCTCCCATTCAAGATAGATGGATATTTTCTCTTCAACAGCGTGACAAATGAACAAGTTTTAAGATTATACCAATAACTCCAAACGCAAAAAAATTGACCCGCGCTGATTCCAACGCGTCGTGACACATAATATGCTGATATCAGCTGAATTAAAATGGGTGAAATTCAATGCCACCAGGCCAACAGGTCTACTGTTCTTATTCAATTGACATGTTATGAATTACCACTAAGATATTCATTTGATTCCAAACGTTAAAAATATATTCACAACAGATGTCGATTATCTCAAGTAACCTCGCTTTCAATTTATATAAAAATTTAGTGAATATCTTTAGATCTGAACACAGGGGCTGGAGATTTTTTAAAAAGAAAGTATGATGCCCCATCTAATAGTAAGTCACGAATATGTATGCCTCTTTCTCCCTCCCTCTCTCTCTCTCTCTCTCTCTCTCTCTCTCTCTCTCTCTCTCTCTCTCTCCATGTCCCTAAGTGTAACACTTCGCTGCCTGTTTCTTTGAGTTCAGTTTCCACGCCGGGTCCTCCTCCAACAACTAAGGGCGGACTTCACTTTTCACTCTTATCTTGAAAATCTGAACAAGTTTCCGTTGCTTCTTTCTCTGACATCACACTTGTTAACTGTTAACGGAGGAGGCTAGACGTGAGTGTAAGTTTATCTGGCACGTACATCTCTCGCTTGCCGCCTTTTTACTTTGAAAGAGGACTCTGTCTCTAGCTTGTTTATGTGGAATGAATGTTTACAAGGTGATGGCTAACTTATTAATCTCAACACACTGGAGTCAGTATGAAGAACACGCTCTTACTGAAAGCATGGAATGTTCGATGACCCAGTTACAACACAAGGAGTGAAACTATTATTGTTTTAGGGGCATAACTCGTTTTCACCTCACAATATTTACAGTCAATCCGCCACTGTCCCATGAGAAGATAGGCTGAAAGTTCCAGAGATACAATATGGTACATCCGGTTATATATATTATTTTTTTTGCAATGTGGGACGAAAACGGGAAAAAATTATAGCTGCCGAAAATGGGACGAAAATGGGATGAGAAACGAAGATATGGGACGAAAATGGGTGCACTGGTTTAAGAAAGTCAGCTCTAAACTGCTCAGCTTTGGTCAATTATTGTTTGCAAACTTTGAATGAACTGTTTTTGAAATCGACGATAGCGTTGGCCTGTATTATAAGCGCTGTTTTGTTTTTAGTTTTGTTTATGAGTTCTAGATTATTCATCGCCATTCTGGTCTTTTCTCTTTCACTGTTCTCTCATTTTTTATCTTTCATTTATCTACCTCCTCATTTGTCCAATGCTTTCATTTTTTTCTTTATTTGCTTTTTTCTGTCCTTCTATTTCATCCTCTTTCTTTCTTCTTTTCCTTTCGTCCCTTTTTATACTATTTATTTTTTCTTTTCCTTCTGTTCTTCCCTTTTTCATCATCTTTTCTTCTTCTTTTCTTTTGTCTTTTTTTCACCACCATTTTTACCTCTTTTCCTTCTGTCCTTCCTTTTTCATCACCTTTTCGTCCTCCTTTCATTCTGACCTACCTCTATGATTTCTGTATGTTTGTTTCCGAAGCCAGAAGCAACAGTTTATGATAATCTGTTCTTCTTATGATGAAAGAGATGGAGTAATTTTTGCGACCTTTCTGGAGAAAAGGAAATGTTCCCCCTTGGCCTAGAAAGAAACATGAAGGCAGAACCAGAGGGTCGACCTTGTGTCCTTGTGGGAGGCGCTGTACACAAACATGTTCCTCACTTCGACCAGCTGGGAATACGGGACGGTTCCTAGCTAGAGACATCCAAAGATTTTGTCTTTGCTTTTTTGGGGGGATTTGAGCGCATGTTACCCGCAACTTGCACTGTGTATTTCCCGAGAAGCCGAGGATGTTTCTGAGTGTGCTACGTTCTGCAGGGGTAATCATAGTTGTAAAGCGCATAGCATGCTGTACAGCGCGATATGCGCTGTGTAAGAGCAATTATTTGTAGTTGTAGTGTTTTCATTGAATGTTGTTCTCTCCTGGTGTTTCACATAATAAATATAATGCTATTTCAAGATTTTGTTTACCAGAAATATATTTTGAAGGCCTATCTGCACCAATCGAGAGTCGTTTATTAACATCAAGCCAGAATCAAGCCAACTTATGTAATTGCTGAGTCATAAGTTATAATATGTTGATGTATGAGCGAAAGGCCTTTCAAATCAATAAAACCTTTTTTTAGAAGCTAAAACACTTTCATGATATCGATTCGAGGGCCAGGTAACATTTTATTAGGTGAAGCACCTGGGATTCTTTTTTTATGACAAACTTCGAGATATTTTGCTTGAGAGTTTTTTAATGATTTAAAAAAAAATTGAAGTTTCGGCTACTGATGTACTTGGAACATGTCTTTTCAAAGTCTTATAGAGCAGTCAAAAATTCGGGGCGCAACTCATCCTCAAATATCTCTTCAAAGGGTGAATTAATGCCTCCCATACTTTGCTCATCAGCTTGTATAAATTTGTCTTTACTTCATCACACTTTTCCACACTAATTGAGGCAAGATTAAACAATTTTTCTTCCTAAATCTACATATAATACTGTAAATCTCTGTCACGTGAAAAATGGGATTGTTTACAGCACTTCCCGCTTCTCACACACATTTTGCATACAACACATTGTCATATGGCCTACGTCATAGCTTAACAATCACACTCTTTAGTGGTAAAACTTGTTACAAGAAATTAATTTTATAGTGAAACGTTTGTTGTCAATTAAAGGTAATCTAAATATGCGTTCAATAAGCATAACGTCGTGTTCAGAAGAAAAAAAATGACAGTCTTGTTTTTAAATGCGATATTGCCCCAGCTAGAAACCACACACTTCGATTTTTTTATTAGTATTTACTAGTAAAAGTACCCGTTCTGCGAACGGAATAATAATGAAGAAGTTTTAGGAAAGTTAAGAAGAGAAAAGACTTAAAAACAGGAAAGAAACAAAACATAAATATTTTACCTTGAATTTTTCAATATACCCCCCCCCCTCCCTCTCGACTACCTCTAGGGGTAAGACTTCTTCCCCCTCTTCGAAGGCGTGGCATTTTCTCCTAAAGTTCCAGCTCAATCACTTTTTTAAAAAAAGAGTTAGGCCTACATGCCAATTGTTGCTTCCTAGAAGAACCAAATCTAGATTCTAGATATAGCCTAGATCTCGAAGGATTATGAAGACATAGGCCAATAATTGAAAGAAGGAGCCTAGGCCCATAGATAGATCTAAGTTTAGAAATTCACATTTTTAACAACCGACAGGCGTCACAGATGACCTAGATTTCTAGATCTATTCACAGCAGGAAAAATCCACTTTCAAGAATACCCTCAAATTCTTGATCTCGATCTAGATTCACCGACAGACTAGTTCTAGACGCTAGATCTATTCACAGCAGGAAAAAATCCACCTTCAATACTTTCATCATTCTTGATTTCGATCCAAGATTCACTTTTAGATTTAGCCTAGATCTAGACCTTAGAATCTTTCTAGACCTTAGAATCTTTAATGCACAGCAAGAAAAATCCACTTTTAATATTCAACAGGTTATCGAAATATCACAGATCTAGATTCTACTTTCATTTCACGATTCTTCTTAATCTCGATTTAGATCTACATTCTAGATCTCATCTAGACACTGTGCACAAAATACACTCATCCTTCGACGTGCGCGCCAAACCCATTGCAGGAGAAATCTACTTTCAATACTTTCATGATTTTTTATCTTGATCTAGATTAGGTATTAGATCTAGACATAGAACTACACAAGGACACACTGAACAGAAAATATCTCAAATCCACTGCAGGAAAAATCTACTTTCAATACCTTCTTGTTCTCCTCCTCCTCTAACCTCATGCTCCTCCTCCTCCTCCTCCTCCTCCTCTTCCTCCTCCTCCTCCTCCTCCTCCTAATTCTTCTTCTTCTTCTTCT
>NW_004797353.1:1266433-1268409 GCF_000002075.1 Aplysia californica | reverse complement strand
GAGAGAGAGAGAGAGAGAGAGAGAGAGAGAGTCAGGAGCCCAGAGGAGGGGGCAAAAAGGGTTGGATGTGGGGGCAGAAAATAGGACACGAAAGGATGCAACAGAAATTGGTTAGAGAACAGGAAAGTAGGTGAAAGGAGAACGTTTTAGAGAAGAAAATTTACCATCGCTGTCAGGTTTCGAACCCGGGACCTATTGAATGAGAGGCGGACACTGTAACCTCAAGACCACAAGAGCCCCTTTGGGCCGATCTTTCATCTTGATTTTCTGAAATTGAAAAAAATATTTGTGAATAGAGGAACACGTTCAACACACAAGAAGCGCCTTCTGCTGAAGCGCTTGATCTTTATAAATAAATGAATGCTGCAGCCAGATGTTGGCTTTAAGCACTTTGTTGTAGATTATCTTTAAACTCAGAATAGAAGGCCAGGCAAAAGATTAAAATTTCACCAGCTTGTGGAAAAGAATAGTAATCTGAATGCGAACAGTCTAA
Organism: Aplysia californica; assembly: GCF_000002075.1. Classification (NCBI taxonomy): domain Eukaryota; kingdom Metazoa; phylum Mollusca; class Gastropoda; order Aplysiida; family Aplysiidae; genus Aplysia; species Aplysia californica. The sequence continues at coordinate 1,267,916 of NW_004797353.1, read as the reverse complement.
ACAAGGTGACCAGAAAAAAGGCTGTCCAAAATAAACCCGATATAACCGTGATGAATAAAGGTGCAAACACCAAAGTTTGCAGCAACGTGGAACATCCATCCGGATTTATCATGTATTGATATCAATAGAATATTACTGCCACAAACAAGGTAACAAGATATCCTACAGATACCCCCAATTTCGAGTAGATCTCATTCTGACATGCTGGGTGAAATTGACAATCACCCGCTGACATTGAAATCTCTCTTGTGCCCTCGGTGATGATTTCTCTCAGGTCTTGGATACTTACGAAGGCTTTCCCACACATCTCATCCATAAACGGATGAAAGCCCAGTGGACTCAGTTCCAGATTGTTTGGGGTCCACTTGTGCTTAGTCGGACCGATTGTCCAGTTAGCAAAATGGTTGTTGACCCATCCCAGAACAGCTCTTGCGTCTTGAGGAGCAGCCCCATCTTGCTTAGAGTGCTGGTTCTTTCTCCCTTCAACATCAACAAATGAAAGTTCAAAGCCCTTCCAAAATGTTGATAAGGTGACGAGGTATTGGTCAGAGCTCACTGAATGCCGGACCACCTTAACATTTTCAATAATGCCTTGATTTTACAGGCTGCCTACCGTGTGTTACTCGGCGCTCAAAATTCAAATCTCATTTTCTATAGACCAACACCTTTTAAAATTTGCAGCCTATTACAAAATGGCCTTTTCACTTGGTAAAGTATGTTTGTTAAACATATCCATCACGTATACCGAAGCAAATCATGCACAGTTCGATTTTTTGAGAATGTGTTTGCTGATACATCTAAAGCACTTTGTACAGGGACTTACTGGTGTATCATTTTTCCTGTGTGCTACGGCAATTAATGTTTTTGAAAACCGAAACCCGGATACATGTTCTAGCATCTGACCCATTTTGATGACGATTGAGTTATAAACAAGAAACATATTTATTAACATTTCTTTGAGCGAACTTTTTTTCTGGTCAGCTGGTACGTTGTGTTTCCACTAAGTGAACCTTTCAGTAAGGGAAACCTGCGGCCAGTCTTCAATTATTCAGATGCCAGAGATCGAAGAGATCGATAGAGGTTTAAGAGTCGGGATGGGAGAAGGGGTGTTGTTGGGGTAAAATTACCCCTTTGTGGCTAACTCAATTTACTTGTCGGGTCGGTATAACAGGTCCCCGGGCGTTGTTCCTGGGGCCAGAGGGAGAGGCAATCATAGAGATTGTTCAGCGCGTTGAGCTTGCTGTTGAGCGGGCATTGTACGCTAGATAAATACTTTAGTGTTAGGTACTGCTGTGCTGGGTTGAAAAACCTGGCGAGTGTATATTGAATTAGTGCCGAATGAAACGAACATTCAGTGCTTAAACGGTGAAAACACCCGTCGTTGTACAGCATAAACTCGGGAAAAAGCTTGCAACACACAAAGGCATTTCTCTCAGTCGTCACAAAAATGGGAAGGCGTTGAAGGGGTTAGCCACCCCCCCCC
>NW_004797353.1:1264998-1266333 GCF_000002075.1 Aplysia californica | reverse complement strand
GTCTGTCTGTCTGTCTGTCTGTCTGTCTGTCTGTCTGTCTGTCTGTCTGTCTGTCTGTCTGTCTGTCTGTCTATCTATCTATCTATCTATCTGTTGTCCGTCCATGTTCCACATTCTGCTATACTCAGGCCAGCGGGTGGTTGGATGGGGCTCTGGTGTGGTTTGCTTCTCCATTCCTTTCAAACATCTCTAATTTTGATATCTCCTTCTTTTTTGTGTTTGTTACTTTCTTGTAACACCTAATCTTCGGCACTTATATTATGACTTATAGTTTTGCAAGTGCCGCAAAACTCTTTCTAAAACCAAGTAGCCAGGCCAGCCCATATCTCAATATTGTCCATCCATGTTCCACATACCCAGGTCAGTCCATGTTTCAGTGCTGTCCTTCTACGTTTCACTTTAGTCCCCACAGTCGCACCCGCCCGATACGTCTACCATAACACGATCCCCTCGGCTGATGGACTTGAGTGGAATAATACGGCACTTTCGCGATTCCAACAGGCAGTCTAAGTGGCCCAAAGCCAGTAGGGACAACAAAAAGACGATCACATGTCGGGCCAGGGAGAATCGATCGGAGTGAGTGGTTGGTGGGTGCTCTGGTTTTGTTTGCTCCTACTTTCCTACCAAACGTTCAATCGGCCTCATTTCTCCTCCTTCTCTTTCTTGTGTTTGTTACTCTCGTGTAACACCTCTAATCTTCGGTATTTATGTGACGTTATTGTATTGGGAGTGCCGTAAAACTTTTACAAAAAATAAAGTAGTCGATAGACACTCGAAAGAAGACACGGACGCGTTATGATCTGCCGCGACAGTATCGCCAGACTTCACTTGAGACCGTACTTTGTTTGCACTGCCAAATGATAAAACATAATGTGTGATGCAACGTTGTGAAATCAGGTGCTCGTCAAAATAATGAAATTGAAGAAACTAGCATTTTTCTGCCAGTTTGGCAATATTTATCGAATTTTTACAATTACTTTTTTTTGGCTTAATGCTATTGCTGTCCAATTAAGAACACTCTTATTCCGGGTGGCCTTTACTTTAAAATGTTGATTAAAGACACATAAGTCATCAGTGTCCAAGGACTATCAAGCTAAGGAAATAATCAAATTATAGAGGCCATGTTATGGCTAATTCTGCCGCCTTTGAAACAAGGCGACCTCACCTTCAATCTCAAATATCTCGACTTCTATTCAAGATAGAAGGGCATTTATTTTTCACCGATAGCAAGACAACTGAACACGCTTTAAAATGACTCCACATGCCCAACAATTGACGAGCGCCTGATTCCATCACGTCGTAACACATATTATTGTCAAATCGCCGTGTCCCCCC
>NW_004797353.1:1262228-1264898 GCF_000002075.1 Aplysia californica | reverse complement strand
TCTTCTTCTTCTTCTTCTTCTTCTTCTTCTTCTTCTTCTTCTTCTTCTTCTTCATTTCTCCTCCTCCTCCATTTACACACACACCTCCTCCTCCTCTTTCTTCTTCTATGAGCGCTCCAAATCCGCTGTGAAAAGACGGTCAAAGGCATGAGACTGAAACCGGGAATTCCTGTAAACCTACCTAATGTATAACTGAACAGTACTGAACACAAAATATCCTTTCGGCGCAGTCGGCACTCCGCAGTGAATATACAATGTCGAAGCAAAATGATACGATCGCTACAAAAGGAGTGAATTTAACTTAAAATGGGCTTTCTTCTTACATATTTGATCTTAATTAAAATACAATAGTGCAACACTACGTTTCAAGTTATGAATACTGGCAAAGTTTCATATTTTCTCATTAGGTAGTTTCTGAGAATATACTGTTCGCAAAATTTGGCCTTAGCTCCATTAGTAGTAAGATTAAGGAATTTTCTAGAATACAGCTAACAACTGGTTTACAAAATATTGATCTATTAGGGCAAATTGACACTAGGCATTGTGCAAAAGCTAGAGAGTCTATGCTCTATAGTTAAGGAAATATTTGACAATAAATTGCGCCACGAATTTTTGACCGCATTACAGAATATGCGTGTGACTCTGTGGCTGGAGAATAAGCAGAGAGGGTGTGTGGCTGGAAAGCCCAGATAAATTCCAGCCCGAGTTCGTAAATACATCGTTTCCCAGGCGAGGAAGGATTGATTTAATTAGCCGGAGCATACATCACAGCATTGTGGTATACATCGGCCCCACGAGGGACGACGCTCAAGTTTCTCTGGTGTGTCTCGCGACAGTTCGTAAATATTTCATGTCCTGTGGGACCCGCCCGAGCGGACCGTGGTTTGGGGAGAGGGGAGGGGAGGGTTGTGGAAACCCGACTGGAAGGGGAGGGGGCGGCTGGAAGCCGAACTGTGTTTGTGTGTGTAGGGGAGGTGGTGTTGTGGAACCTGGTTTTTTTTTGGGGGGGGGGGCGTTGTGGAAACCAGACTGTTAGATTCGTAAGTCTACGGATATTTATTTCCAAGGGCGATCGAAAGTTTGCGTGCATTGCTGTAAGTAAGGGGGAGATCTGGTCTAGTTGTAAATTTGTCCCTTAAGATTTAAAAATGGAAGTTTTAGACCAGACAACACGATTACCTAGTGGTATTTGTAATTTTGTCACCAAGAAAACGGTGGAAGTTCATGAAATTTCCACGCAAGCTGCATGTCCACCAAAGCAGTAGAGACTTGTCCGAAGAAAGCAGTGTGGTCTGGTCGTCTCCGGCATGCATGGACTGGGCAGAGGCGGGAATGTGTGTCACGACCTGGTGGAATCAGGCGCTCGTCACATTTTGCACATATTGATAGAATCTATGGGGTTATCTTTTGTCTTCCTTTTCGTGAAAGAATTATCCATGTATGTTGAATAGAAGTCGAAATATTTGCGATTGAAGGAAGCTAGGGTCTCCTGGTTTCAGTGTTAAAATTAGCGAGAAAATGACCGCCTAACTTTGGTAACTTCCATTGTTTGAGAGTCCTTGTAAACTGAAAATTCACTTTTTTGTGTGCCTTAAATCAATGTTTTTCAGTAAAATCCATACAAAAACGTGTATTTAAATGGACATAAAAAGTGTTGAAGACCAAAAAAATAAGTAAAAAATTGCCCATTGGCCAAAAAAAAAAGACCAATTTCTTGGATTTCATTCATTTGACGAGCGCCTGATTTCACCACGATGCCTCACATATCATCACAGGTTAAGGAACGCAAGGCAGGAATATCAAACCATGTTTGGTTGTTTTTTTCTTGGAATTAGTAACATTTTTAGTCCATGTATGCATTTACAGTGTACATTTACATGTATGCATTTACAGTGATTTACTTAGCATATAATTTTTTTTAACTTGGCGGGTTTATTACGAATGTGACATTAGAATTTTCATCCCTACTTAATTTACATTATTCTGAAACTCTGACTGGGCTTACGGCTGAGGAGTCACCACACGGCTGAAATGCTGCATGCTACATTCCAACTGACCTGTCTTTTGTAGGGAAGTTTCGGGTCGTTTTAGTGGACAGATCCAAACTGAACTTTCAGTGGTTGTTAAGATTAAAAACCGGTTCTCTTTTTCAACCACAGAATTCCCGATAGATGGGCTTGTGAAATTGTCTCTCTATCAATGATGAAAGCAGAATAGGAACCATTTAAAGCTTCCTGTAAGATCAATGGGATCTCCGAAAGCCTTTGATGTTTCAGAAAGGTTAGTGTGAAATTTTTAAAAAGTCGTTTAGCAATATTTCTTGATCTTAAATTTCTTCGACATTCTGTTTGAATGAAGCTATTGTGGCGTGATCTTTTGCCGATTTGATGTGGTTTTGTTTGGTTTTATTTTCCTTGGTTGCTGTTTAATTTTTGTCTATGGAACTTGCCAGAACTACACTGGCACACGGGCGGTATTGCTTGTGATCGGCTAGCGGAAATGGATAATATCGATTTTCAGTCGAAGTTTTCACGCAACGGCTGTAGTGCGCCAATATCTTCCTCTTGTCCTGAACACCGGAATCCTCTATCACCAGGGCACAACTTGTGGGAAATGTTCTATGGTAAATATTTCATGTCTGTTGAAGGAAATTGGGGTGGGAAATGGGGG
>NW_004797353.1:1260662-1262128 GCF_000002075.1 Aplysia californica | reverse complement strand
CCTCTCCTCTCCTCCCCTCCCCTCCCAACCCTCCCTCCTCTCTCTCCTCTCCTTCCTCTCGCCACCCCCCGCCTGTTTTAGATAGCAGACTTATTAAGTTCAGCGCACGGAAAAGTGAGGCTCCACCTACCACCGAGTCAGACATTGATCTACCTACGGCGTCTGTGGTGTAGTGGGTAGGTGCTTTACTGTCGTGCACACAGAACTTTAGTTCGATTCCAGTGTGGGGGGAGAATTTCGGTACGCAAGGGATCCCACAATTTTACGCTTCCAGCGGCGAGAGGTATTACCTTAAAACGGCTATAATTCAGTCAAATATCAATGGATACGTTTGTGTGAACACTTAAACTACCCGTAATTATATAAAGTATCACAGTACGGGTGAAAATAGGTAGTGGATGTAGCACAAAATGAGGTGTAGCTCTTGAGGTTGACGAAATCAGTAACCCCCCCCCCCCCCAAACATCACTTAATGTGCGATGAAACGCGGAACCAAAGCGCCACTTAAACGGCGAGCCGGATTCAATGAGTTTTAATTAAATAAATATCCCGGTCTTTCTGCTGGGGTGTTGTATCCGTCTCAGCCCAGGTTGATCCGGACTGGCAGGGTCTAAGCCCACCTCTTGAATAATTAATCTAATTGCTTCAATGGGGGCGTAAAAAGTACCTAAATTCCACCTCCCCCCCCCCCCCCAAAAAAAAAGAAAAAGAAAACCCAACAAAACAAAACCACACAAAATAAAAACCAACAAACAAACAACAAAGCAAAACAAAAACTAAAACATACTCATCGAAAAACGGAAGGAAGAAAAGAGACAGATGTCCTAGATTGGCTAGATGAGCAGAGCGCCACGCCCCGTTGATGCAGGCAATGATTATATAAACAACGTAATTATTTACGGTCTCTGGATGCGACTGCGTGCGTGTCGAGAACTCACGACTGGGAAATATAAATAGAATTTTGTTCTTTTAAATTGGTCCGCCTAATCACCAGCAATATACGCCCCTCAATGCCTCTCCCTTGTATACAACATTGCACAAGTCAGTGCCTGATCTATTTTTTTAACATTATATATAACTCAGTATGTGGTCTCTTATAAATTTAACATCATATCACTCGGTGCATGGTCTCTTTATTTAACATTATATCACCCAGTGCGTGGTCTCTTTATTTATCACTATATCACTCAGTGCGTAGTCTCTTTATTAAACATTATATATCGCTCAAAGTGTGGTCTCTTTATTTAGCATTATAACACCCAATACGAGGGGCGATGATAATGTTCACTCGACCTACGTTTGAACACAGAAATGCACAGATAGTCCCCCCCCCCACACACACACACAGACACATACACTTTGAGACACATACATATATTATATATGCATATATATATTTGTGTATGCATGTATGTGTGTATGTGTGTGTGTGTGTGTGTGTGTGTGTGTGTGTGTGTGTGTGTGTG
>NW_004797353.1:1258999-1260562 GCF_000002075.1 Aplysia californica | reverse complement strand
AGTGGTGAAACACCAAGCCAATGTGCCAGTATCTGACCATAAAGAACTATTTTATCTTATTATCTGACTCTTCCACCAAAGGTGACGCAATTTATCCACACATATCGTAACATGTTCAATTCTACCCAGAGGGGCGTTTTGTTTCTTAGTGTCACATTGTGGAAAGCCACATGAATGTGCCTCGAGTTACTTTTTATGGTTGTTGCATTTGGTTCTTGCACCTTTAAGAAGACAACATTTGCCAAATAATACTACAAAAGCAGGGATAATAAACATTCAATATTTGACCTCATCTAGGTTTGAACTTTGCTGAAATACATAACTCTAGCCCTGTGGTACGCGTTACCTTACACAACTCCAGAAGGACAATGGTCAATGGCGGGACGTAGTGAAGGACTGAAAGGCTTGAGCCCTACCCACTCCCTCAGCCAACTATGTCCATACTTAAATGAATGTTTCTTTCTTAGTAAACGAAATACTCAGTTGAAACCGTCAAGACTGCTTGGGGATCTTCCGCCTCTGGCTGCATGCACTGAACACACGTACTTGCTCTTTTATCCAAGCACCTCCTACAACTACAGTAAACTAACAGCAAAAGTCTTTAGAGCTCAGCACAGGATGAGCCTACTCCCACGCTCCTTTTTAAAATGATACTCTTCTTGGAAAAAAGGTGAAAAAACAAACAAACAGGAGCCCGCGAAAACTGTTGTAAGAAAGGGCTCGTTCTCTGCAAGCTTAGACAATTGGGACCGAAGGGGGAGGGGAGGACATGACAGTCGTTTTTTTCAGACAAGTAGCCAGAACACGCTCATTGGGTCCTCACCAGGAATGTCTTGCTCTCTGCGACTACACAGCCTAAAATAGTTACTGTTGTGTGTGTGTGGACAAATTTAAAGAGGCGGACAGATTTACAGGCAGATGGACAGACGGACAGACAGGTAGGCAAACAGACATACAGACAGCTAAACTAACAGAGAGAGAGACGAACCAACAGTTAACAGACAACTCAATTCGAATGCACGGTTTTCAGAAAATTAACCAACTTCACGGTTGTTTTGGTAGATTAAAATTGATTACTTCCTTTGTTATAGATGTTATCCTCGTTATTGCTGCTGGTTTTATTACAGTTTTAATTACCGTTGCTGTTGTTGATGAATATGTTATTGCTGAAAACCATGCTATTTTTGTGATAGTGCTTGGAAAGCCAATACGATCATTAATTTGTGTAGAACGCGACACACCCCAGACATTGATTATTTATTTCACTACACGCCCAATTTCCCCGAACACCGCCAAAGCCCAGAGCGACCTTGGCGCAGGAATTCCCCGTTACCAAACACTCGGTGCTAATTCCTAATGATCACTCTTGCGGCCAAAAGAGAGAGTCTGCCTGCGACCTTTTTACATGACTCTGAAAGGACGGTTATGATTAATTTTGGTCAGCTACTTCGGTCTTTGATGCATTCCACGCGCACACGCACGCACGCACGGACACACGCACACACGCGAACACGCACGCACGCGAACACACACGCACACATGCACGCACAAGGACACACACAC
>NW_004797353.1:1244526-1253103 GCF_000002075.1 Aplysia californica | reverse complement strand
TGAAGCTGTCTTGTTTCACTGATCCCACCCACCCACCCACCCACACACATACGCCAGTATTTGGTTATCTACGTCTATTGAAGAATCACGTTTTCTTGATTTTCTGCTTTTCCTTTTCAACGAGTTTCAATCCTATTATTAATCGCGGTTTCGTTTCCTCTTCGGGTTTAAATCATGATATATAATTTTCATTTTCAGAAGGCTCAGGTTACTTTAAAAGATTTCTTATTTAGTTGTATAAACGACAAAATAAGTTGTTTTTATCTTATGGGCTTTGATTGATAACTTATGTGTTCGAGCAGTTACTTCTGTCTTAGTCTTGACAGAGGGAAAACATCTCAAAAGAGTAACTACAAAATATCCAGGTGTGCGTTTCTCACAATACACACAATGACAGAATAATGAACGCAATTAAACCTTTTTGCTTCTTGGGACAGGTGTCAATATCAAGCTTTCAGCGCCACTCTTCTTATTCGACATTCTTGCTCTCATTTTCTCCAATTTTCCCATCAAACCAATAGTTTTCTGTCGGAGCCGAAGCTGGATCTAGCGAACCTTGGCATCAAAATGGCGCTCCATGCTGCTGCCAGATTAAAAACTGACACAGCACCGTATATGGTTATGGACGTTGGTGGAGTGGGATTGGGGGAGGGGGATGGAGGGTTTTTAGTGGGGAGGGGAGGGGATGGGAGGGGGTGGGGAGAGTAGATGGTTTTAGCTGACTGTCTCTGGCACAAAGCGCAGAGAATTGACAGTTCGTGCCACGTGGGATTTGTTAGAGATTGTATAATTGAAGGGTAACTCAAGACACAAAGAACGTATCATGTTATAGAGCGTGGGTGGAATCTTCATAAATGAGTGTGGAGATGAGCTCTTTTTCATACTCACTGAATCTGGCCATTCCCGGTACAGGGGTGACGAGAGCATGGCTCGTCATTGTGGTGCTTAATGAACATTGGTTTAATTATTTGTGGCTTCTGCAGTGGCTAAAGAGACTAATTCTAGCAATAGGCATGTCTAACCAAACGTAAAAGGACAGCATTCAAAAACAATAACGTTTTTTTTTAAAGAAAAAAAAGTGGCTTTAACAACAACACAAATACTAAGTAAACACTACCGGTACATCTTTAAAAAATGCGTAGATGAAACTACGAGCTGTATGCGTGGGTGGAGGACGTCACTGGTAAGTCATTATATTTCCTTTTTTTTTTTTCTTTTTGTTGAGCATGTCTGCCTATCTTGCGCTTGTCCCCCAACAATAATTAATCGCAGGTGCTTGGCCGGTGCTCTGGTGTGGTTTGGTCTTTCTTTCCTATCAACCATCTATTGTCCTTATTTCTCCTTCTTCATTTTTTGTGCTTGTTATATTCTATTGTAACACATCTAATTTTCTGTTCTTATATAATGATAATAAATAGCTTTTGAAATATATTGTATCAGGTAAATTCCCGCTCAACAACAAGCTCTATGCGCGTTACAATTATTACCCCAGCAGATCTTAAAGCATTCTAGGATAATTTTAACTTTCTGAGAAGCTTACAATGCAAGCTGCCTTTTTTATAGGCGCTAAAACACTAACATACTGGTAAGATCTTGACTGCCTATGGTCGGGTGAAGTGAGGGAAATTCGTCCAAAATGCCTTTCCCAAGGACACAACTCAGGCCCGAGACTCGAACCTCCGAATAAACAACTTTACAATTACAAGTCCAGTAGCTTAGCCACAATAATATTATTTTTTGCGTTGCAAGTGCCAATTTTTGTGTGTTAAAACTAATTAATTAATGACTGCTGTTGCGTCGATTTGCTTCTCGTTACTCAAACAAACAAAAGAAGAACTGTGACTGCATATTATCCAGAAACTCTCAGTGCGGCCTAGCAATAAACTAAGAGAGAAACGACGCCGGAAAAATTGAGTGACTTCGAGTAAGACCAATGAGAAACGATTTAAACAAGACTGAAATGATATCGGTTTAAGGCCCCTATCAACACTATTAGGTTATTTAAAAGGCGGGGCCTCCGAGTTTAACGACCGTCTCCGAAAGAACCGAGCCAAATGGAAAATTCGTGTAAAGTGCCTTTACCAAGGACACAACGTCGGAAAGAGCTGAGGCTCCAACCTCCGAACCCGTAATCTCACAATGCAACGTCGGCCCAGTAGCCTAACCACTTGGCCACCGAGGCCACTAATGAGAAAAACGTTGGCACAACTGAGTGACTTCCTGTCAGAGCAGACGTGTCAGAGGTCAGAGGTGAGGAAAAGCTTGCCAACCAAAAGGCAAAAGGCCACTGGCCTCACACAGTGACGCCACAACCCGGAACAACAGACAGAAATCGATATAACCGAACAAGATCGGTGTATCTGCCTGATGAACAGCCTGGCACGTTCTGAACAAAAGAATCCAAATGAAAACGAGCGAACGTGGATGTTTGCTGGAGTAGGAGACAACGGATACAACAAAGATAGTGTGATAGTGTGTGCTGAGACAGTCGGATAGATAAATCAGTATATTATTTCTTTTGTCGAGGGAGAGAGATAGTGAAACTGGTGAAATGGTAGCCTGTAGGTGTAACGCCCCTATCAACACTATTAAGTTATTTAAGAGGCGGACATCTAAGCTTAACACCCATCTCAAAAAGGGCCCAGCCAAATTCGGTCCAACAGGCTTTAGACGAAATAGATCGTGTACCTGTTCGGGTACCAGAATTTCTCCTATTTGTAATACCCCCACCCCTCTCAGAAGCAGTCATGACCTCTCAAAAACAAGTAAGAAAAAATTTGTAATCTTAAAGAATCTACACACGGATTTATAAGGTACTCATGTATAGTTCTATGAACTCATAGAAAATAACCAGTAAAAAATAAAATTAATGGACAGAAAAGAAACAACTAGAAAACATCTTGCCAGGTTATCAGGTCAGTTCTGTATTCAAAGATAACTGACAAAACGTTAAGAGAAAAACGTACACTGAGGGATGACAGATAAGGAAGCCTTGAAATGGGTAGAACAACTGATTGGGAAGAAGCCAACAGTTCACCTGTTAGTGTCTGAAGATGACCAATATTCTGCCGAAGAGAATTTCTTAGCGGAACAGAAGAAATTAAAGAGAACATTGTTAAACTTTTTGGTTTCTGCTATGGCCAATGAAGTCAATTCTGGCAAAGAGGAGTTAACCACTTTTTGAACATTTAAACCTCTTCGTATCTTTTGCGGAAGTGCGCAAGTTGTTCGCTTTTCTCTTGGTTTCAGCATTTCTTATTAGAGCTAAGCCACAAAGGGTCAATTGTGAGAATCATTAATTTTCTGGCTGCGCGCGGGTGAAGATGGTTCAGAAAACAACCCTTACTTCTTCCCCCTGTGTAGTAAGCTTATAATGAAGTAGGACAATTAAAAATCGCTTAACGGGCCAACTATCCATTAATACAGAACGTAACGCGTCATTATTCCACAATCAAGACCTACGCCAAGTAAACTGATACACATATTATATTATTATGTCTTCATCGGTTATTAGACCAATCAGATTGTAGGGACTCGCAAAACCGTTTTACAGTAGCCGTTGTGTCGTTTGAATTTCCTTTCCTTTACAACTTTCGTTGTATAAGGGTTCTTTTCTATCTTCAGCTATAACCGTCTTTTTAGAGCAGCAGCAGCAGCAGCAGCAGTAGTAGTAGTAGCAGCAGTAGCAGTAGTAGCAGTAGCAGCAGCAGCAGCAGCAGCAGCAGCAGCAGCAGCAGCAGCAGCAGCAGTAATTGTTGTTGTCGTTGGTGTTGCTGCGGTTGTTACTCTTGCTGCTCTCGTTGCTGTTTGTTGTTGTTAAAGAAGAAGAAGAAGAAGAAGAAGAAGAAGAAGAAGAAGAAGAAGAAGAAGAAGAAGAAGAAGAAGAAGAAGAAGAAGAAGAAGAAGAAACTGAATACCATTATAGTGCTGTGAGCCGAAAAGCATGTAAATGTGCTGTGGGCAAGATACTGAAATAATGTGTGGATATAGTTTCCCACGGTAATTCTTTCCGCAGCCTCACATTCAGTATCTCCCAAATGGCCAAATGAACTTGAGAACTCGTCGTTTTCCCCACGTCTCCAGGGACCTACCTCTTTAGAGCATTCGTCAGAACGTAGATGAAAAATGGCACATATGAATATTTATATATATACGTATATCATTGATGGAGATGAAATCCTTGACTGGACAACATTTCGCAACCTGCTTTCTTGGCGTATCTCCGTTTTTAATAACAGTGAAAGCAGTTCATAAAAAAGAGTGAGCTTAAGAAGAAGTCATATTTTCAATGTAAAAAAAACCTGGAGATAGAACAAGAAGGCACTGAGGTCGCAATTTGCTACGCTCACCGTCAGACTGCTCTGATCGTTAATGTGAGTTTTTTCTCTGCTTCTGTGCTCAGTTCGAGAGATGGTACGTTCTGTTGCTTCCTGGGGTAATGATGCGTAAATGACATATTGCGCAGATAGTCGCTTTACGAAGGTAAATTTCGATGGAGGGTTGGCTGTAGGGTTCTAAAATTGTTGTTCAGTGTTTAGTTGGTGGTATGTCAGCCTGCGCTGCTGTGTCTACTTTTTTTTTCAGATACTAGTTGTAAAGCACATACAGCTTGAGGTAGAACATGGATATGACCTGTTATCAGAGCAATGACTTGTATCATCATGGTTCAGTTTGAGCTTCTGTAACCATGAAACCTGCTAGCCAAACTGACTTGCATCGTTGCGACATTCTACAAGAAAAAAATAGTCTACCCAAGACGCATTTCTCATCCCATTGGTCGTCGTCATTCAAGACTGGCTTTGTGGTTATCTTTACAGTGGTATTTTAACCTTGTCAAAACTAGTTTTGCTCTCAACATTATTTTATTTAGATCAACAAATCTCCTGTGGTCATCTGATTAATGTGGGTGGTTAGTGGGCGTCACCGGTATTTCCTTCTTCTTTTCGTTAGTCTCCCGTTTGTTGCGTTTACCAGACATTCTTGCTTTTCCTCAACACTAATTGACCGTTATTGTGTTGACTCGCCTCTCTTTACTCAAACTGGAACTCGAAAAGATTCGGTTGTAGTTTACAGGGCGTTTTCACAATTCGGGATAGATTTTGTGAAGAAACCGATTAAATTAAAACACAAAATTTAAAAGAAATGGAAGAAGCAGACTATTGTATTGGAACTTATTGTATTAGAAATTAGAGCTTGAATGCTAAAGAAACCCGTAGAAGACATGAGGTGGGGTGTTCAATGTGAAGGGTACATTATGGCACCCTGAGCGTTTGTCATTTTATCAGCTGGACATTTGCCATTATGGCTTAGCGCCGTTCGAGGGCTGAGTCAACACATCGCCCCAAACAAATTTAGAGAGGTGAGCAAATTGCTGGCCAAACTACAGGAAAGTGCTGTGTCAGCAAGTGTTTGTGAACAGTAATAAGCCATTACGTCCCCAAACTTGACCAGCCATGATTTGAGGAAATTACCACAATCTGATGGAGCCGTTTCCCGTCAACGTGGTATGCTGGCGTTTGAGAATTTCATCAACGTATGAGTCATGGCTCATGCCACTTGACAACGTTGTGTTTACCTGCTGTGGATTAACATAATACCTGCTACTGATTACTATAATGTATGCTCAACATAATGTATGTGCTGCTTCTGATTAACATAATACACGTGCTGCTGCTGATCAGCATAATGCAATCAGCTGATTAATATAATACATCCTGTCGATAAACATAATACATCCTGCTGATTGATATAATACGTCCTGCGGATCAACATAATACATGCTGCTGATTAATATAATATGTGCTTCTTATTAACATGATACATGGTTTTTTTAAAACAAAACTTGCTATTAACATAATGTTTGTTTTTGTCAAAATATTTTTCCGACAAAGCTTTCATTAACGTCAGTTGCTGCTGCTGCTGTTACTGCTCCGGCTACAACTACTCTTTAGTTTTAGTAAGAGTTTTACGGCACTTACAACTCAATAGGTCATATACTTGTAAGTGCCGAAAATTAATGGTGTTACAAGAGAGTAACAAACACAAAACAGAAGGAGGGGAGATAAGGATGACTGGTGTTGGACAGAAAAGAAGGAGCAAACCACACCAGAGCACTCGCCAACCACGCACTACTACTACTACTCTAATGTTCCTCTGGAGTAGAGCTAGTTGTTGTCGCTCCTAGTAATTAATCAACCATATGGCGCATAGGACGTTACTGAACAAATGGGCTTAACTGTCTAGTCATTTGCTGGAGGTAACGTGAGATGTATTTTTGAAGAGCTTGGTGAAGTGGCAAAAAGAGTCCAACACTAGCAATAATTCATTTTTGTGTGCTTGGTGTTCTGTGTTTAGAATTTGATATTTTATTAAAAACAAAAACGATAATTAAAACAAAACTTAGAACTTGTTCTCTCTTCCTCGACCCCGGCCCCTGTTTTAATCTCCTTACAGACAGGAAAATGGATGGCAAAAATAGGTCAACCAAAACAGACGAAAAATAGATGTGGTGCATCATGATGAAATCAGGCGCTCGTCCAAATAATGGCATCGAAAACAAAACCATTTTTTCCCGCTCTTTGGGCAATTTGCATCGATTTTTTTATGTCCATAGAAAAAACACACTTTTGTGTGGATTGCTACTGAAAACTGTTGATGAAAAACACACAAAAATGTACATTTGCAGTTTCCGAGGACACTCAAGCTTTGGAAAACACCACATTTTGGTGACTATTTTCTTACTAATTTAACCTTTGAAAACAGGTGACCCCACCTCCTACAATCTAGATTAATATGTCGACTTCTATTCCAAATATAAGGGAATTTTTAAATCAAAAGGAAGACAAACAAACAAAATGGTAATACCAACTCCATATGCCCCAAAGATGTGACGAGCGCCTGATTCTACCATGTTGTGACACATGCAGACCATGGCGTATGACGTCACAGTTTGCTGTATGGGTATAGGTGAAGACCAACTTTACAACAGCGGCAGATGTGATTTTCACCAACCGATACTGTTCATTAACTCTTCAAGTTTGCTTGTCCACTCATTTCTTTATACTACTTTCCTTTTACAGAACTCATATATGAATTTGGTGAAGGAATATATCGCTGTACTCCCTTTGAAATGTACTTGTTTTTTTTAGCTTCATTTGTCTCTATCGAACTTACGTGCATTGTAGTTATCGATCGTTTTGTGACAAACTGAAAACATTATATTCTTATCCGAAGATTCTGTTTTTTGTCGTGTATTTGTCCCTTGATCTGTGACCCTCCAGGAGGTCTGACTTGATTTCCGACGTTGAATATTTATTGCAAGTATTGTCGTGTCAAGGTCACGACTCAAGGTCAAATTCAAAATACATGATCGTTTACTCTACAGCAGTGGCCGGGTGGGGGGGGGGGGGGGGGGGGGGGGGGGTAGTGAGAGAACAGAGGGAAGACTTTACAGTCTACAGCTTCTATGAAATCACAGACTGAGTCACTAAGGTTTCAATGTTGAGACATTCGTTTTTTGAAACCCTACAACATCACACCATACAACGATCAGCGCGCTCATAATATGACCTGTATGTGTGCAGGTGGTGAAACACCAAACCAATGGGCCAGATCTGGACAACAAATCTGTATCTTATCTTATCTTATCTTATCTTTTCTTACCTTATTTTATGCGGTTGCAAGCACCGTAAAACGCTCACCAAAACAAAACAATACAACGATCAGTGAAGCAGCCAAAGCCCACAGAACGTGTGTGTACTGAAGGTTGACAGAAGCTGACAAGTTCCCGTTACAGGCCCTTACTGTAGACACACAGATGATTCCCCAATCCGCAACCCCCACCCCACTCCATATCCCCGCCTCGGGTGTTCTCGTGGTCAAGAGGTTAAGGTGTTCGCCTCTCATTCAATAGGTCCCACGTTCGAATCCGAATGGGGACAGAACATTTTCTTCTCTAAAATTGTCATCTTTCCTGCCCTCTAACAATGTTCTGTTGTCTGCTTTCGCCTCCACTTTCTGCCCCCAAGCCTTCACCTCCTTTGCCCCCTCCTCTGGGCTCCTGACTCTTTCTGCAGCCTTTCTACTGCTACTCCTTGGCTCCTCCTTACTGCCGTCTTTCAGCCGCACCCCTGATCTTATGGGAGGTAAGATCTAAAACCTGGCCTTCTCGATAAGGGCGAAAAATCTCAGAGGTCCCGTGTGCAAGTTGTGCACGTGAAAGATCTCTTGGTGGTCCAGAATCGATAAGAGTAGGCTTCGGCCGCCACCCAGTCAAAATTCCAAATTCCCTAGCAACTGAAAGTGGTTAATGTGTCCCAAGCGCTCATACGACCTTATGCAGTAGCGAGCGCCGTAACACACCCATTAAACCAAAGTATCTCCCCTATCAACAGAGAAAACCTCGACATAAAAAGTCAGCGATAGCAAACAGGAATACAAACAAGCAAGGAAAACAAAATACAGATTGCCAATTCACACCCACAACGATATAATTATGATTTTTCTGTGCCTGTATCTACCTCTCTGTCTGTCTGTCTGTCTGTCTGTCTGTCTGTCTGTCTGTCTGTCTGTCTGTCT
>NW_004797353.1:1240516-1244408 GCF_000002075.1 Aplysia californica | reverse complement strand
CCCCCCAAATTTAAAAAAAAAAAGAATTAGTTAAAATTAAAATTACAAATTTAAAGAAATCGTGAAGCAAAGAAGACAAATCACCATCATTTTAATACTCACCACAGTCTTTGAAGGGTACATTGTCGGCCAAAGTGGCCACACACGCCACAGCAAGAAACACAAAAACTGGTGACATCATCCTGAACTGTTCGACAACTTGCTCCAAGATAGGGACAAAACGTAACTTGTGATTTCTCTACACACACTAGGGCGCGCCACTACCTTTTATACCAATGAGACGGCGGGCTGTTATCTGCTAAATTGAGCCCACTGAACTTTCTTCTTGATGTCCACGTCAAACTTGATTTTTTTCATTCCGAATGCATTAAAGAGTAGATCTATAATATTATATTGTGCAGGTGACCGAGCTATTAGATAGTTACTGTTATCTGTGTGCGCTGTTCAATTGTCTACTAGGGCTAAAGGGGGTCTCGCTCACACTTCCGAACGCAATGCGTAACAGTGAAGGTGCTCTCTCTCTCTCTCTCTCTCTCTCTCTCTCTCTCTCTCTCTCTCTCTCTCTCTCTCTCGCTCTCTCTCTCTCTCTAATTGTATATTCAAGAGTTTTGTCGATAGTTAATCGACATCCCCCACCTACCCACTTCTTGTCATCATTGACAATGCTGTATTTTGTTCTAGTTGTCCGTCTCTCTAACCCACACCAGCAGTTTATCTTTTCGGTTTTTACATTGTTTCTCTTTATTCCCCAGACCAAGAGGAGCAGTTTGGAAGCTCGTCACAAGTTTATGAGGACAGACAGCTCTAACATGACGACCATGTCAACGCCTCCCTCGTGCAAAGAGCTCATTACTTAGAAAAAAACGTTCCCTACCCCGGTTTTTGCCTCAGCGAGTCCAGATGACCCAATTTGTCCTTCTTTCTTCTCCATTCGTTCCTTTCTGCTTGACTGGTGGCCTGTCGGCACGGGATTACGCGTAAGAAGAAGCCAGTAATTGTCTCAATGAGACAGATAGAAATGGCTGTGTGACTGTAACCCGACGTTGGATATCAAATATACCAGCAATGCGAACTCTCAAAACAGAGCAAAAAAATCCGTGTTCAAAGAAGTATGGGTGATTCTTCAACTGACAGTTACTGTGCCAATTTTTCAAAGATCTTGTTTTTATTTGGCGAGTCGGAATTTTAATCTTTCTCGGAAGTCATGCAAAATTCCACCTCTTTCCCAGTGTACAATTTCACCCTGTTTGGCGAGGTACCAGAGTGGACCCGAATAATTTACTTCACCTACCTGTTCCTTGTCTACGCCTTGGGCATTCCTGGCAACCTGATCACGGCTATCATCTATTGGCGCACTCGGCCGAAGTCGGCATGTGACTGGCTGATTCTGTCCATGAGCTTGGCTGATTTATTTGTGTGTTTCTGGGTACCATGGCTGTATTTCCGTACCGAGTATCCCCTGGAGATCTCCTTCATGTCCAGTTCTATATGCGGCCTGGAGACATCTCTCCAGCTCAGCGCCATGATGGCGTCACTGGGAATGCTCGACGTCATTGCTCTCGACCGGTATGTGAAAATCTGCCACACCCGGCTCAAGTCTCTCACTCCGACCGCCTCGAGGAATCTGTGCATTTTCCTTATCCTCCTGGCAGTGGCCCTCTCCGTGGCGCCCGGTCGAGACGCCGAGATGAACATGAACGCTTCGTGTCGCATCTACCACGACTGGGGCTTCACGTCGCACATGCGAGGCTACTATACCATGTTCTTCACCTTTTACGCCCTCAGCTTCTGCATCATCAGCTTCACCTACGGCAACATCATCATCACGATCGGCCGGAAGGTAAGGAGGAAACAAAGACTCATCCAGAACGACGGTCTACGCTCTCAGGACCCGGCCACTGCTGCCAACGGAAACTGTGACACCAGGGAGGCTGTTGAGAACGAGACGTGTGGTCAGGTCAACGACCCCGGTAGTCGGAGCCGATGGAAGGGCGCATGTTGTAGATTGTTCAGTGCCAAGGCCAAGGCCAAGACCAAGGCCGAATCTGTGTACGCAGAAGAGCAGGGAGAGCCAGAATACGAGATGCGTCTCCAACACGAAAAACGAATTCAAAATCCGGAGGGAAATCAAAGTGAGGCAATAGTTGATTTACACAGGGGTGGTCACACAGATGTAGAAACCAGCGAGAACTGCAAACTGCTGCCAGTCCCCAAACCAGGCGCTCCATCCTGTCAAATTCTGCCAAAGAACGCTGGAAAGGGAGATAACTTGGTCAGTAATTGCTACCATCCTCAAGACTATTTACCATGTACAACGAATGAGATTAGAGGAGATACAGCAGAATATCTGATAAAACATTCAAATTCAGACATACAAGATAATGTCTCCCCTGATGTCCCCCGAGAGCCGGATTGGGATACCCACAGCCACATCCTACAGAGGATTGCCGAGCCTGTGGGGAATACTGATGGACACGAAAACTGCCTTACATCGAAACCACCAGCAGACAATGGTGTTTACGAAAGGGCTGTGTTGGATTTGCATGCTAACTCTCATGATAATTACCAACAACCTAATGATTACAATGCTCCAGGTACCGATACTGAAAGACACGACCAGATAGACTTATGTAATGAAAACGAGGCAGCAGTGTTATTGTGTGGTTACAATAGATTAGAATCTCCACAGAATCATGTCAACGTCTGTGGTGTCACCAGCGATGATTCTATTGATGTTTTGGGGGAAGGAGACGACAAACATTTGATCAAAGAGTCGAGGAAACTCGGACAAGTAGATCGAGAGGATCAAAATAAAAGTGGCAAGCTTGTTGAGTCGCACGGTAGATCTAACAGCGGGTCATGTTCTATGGCAAATTCGGAACCAGGTTCTGAAAGCGCGCCACCCAAGTCAAGTAATGAAATCTTTTTGTATTTGGGGGATGGTTTAGAGTCGGGTGAGACTGGACAACTTTCACAAGATGAGAAGGTAAAAGATGTTGGCGTTGTTGTGGACAGCACTAGAGACAAGGAGACAATCTGTGACACGGGAGTCTCTCTCAATAAAAATGGCATTTTGCTGACAGAAGCTATACTTGTTCCTGATTCGAAGATTCCTAGAAGACAAACGAGTGTTATGTTCAAACTTGATGATTCGAATCAGGAAAGCTCCGATAATGAATACCATTCCAATACAGCAGCACAACAACATTCAAATCACAACGACGACAAAAGTACTGGAGATTCTTTGAGAACACATGGCTCAACTGTTTTATCAGCTCAACAAAGCGTTGACACTCAGCAAACTTCCCAGTTACTGGAAGAGACAAACAAAGCATCTCAGACGCCTCCCTCAAATGTCTCAAAGACAGACGGCAGTTCTGCCAAGAAACTCTCCAAATCGTCCAAGAAAGGTAACAGACAGGGCAATAGCTTGGTAAAAGTCCTGAGCCATCATCTCAGCGATCGAGAGACCAGCAGCAGCTACGTGGAGGACGATGATGTCTCCGCCAGTAATCTGCACCGGTTCTTCAATCTGAGAAAACTCCGAGGCTTCACTGGATCCGGAAACTCAAACCGGTCCTCCAAGTCGACTGCTTCTCGGAATCGCTTCCGGCGAGAGAAACACGTACGATGTGCAATTATAGTTATATTGTTGTTTTCTATTCTTCAGTATTTCCGATGATGATATTTGAATATTGTTTATTATGATGTCATGAAAAAGGTACGATTGGTGTTTGCACATAACATATATTATAGCCATATTGTGTGCGTGTGTGCGTGCCTGCGTATGTGTGTGTGGGGGCGCGTGTGAGTGTTTGTGGGAGAGACTGTCAGAGAGAGAGAAAGAGAGAGAGACAGACAGACAGACAGACAAACAACAGACAGACAGACA
>NW_004797353.1:1239245-1240390 GCF_000002075.1 Aplysia californica | reverse complement strand
AGAGAGAGAGAGAGAGAGAGAGAGAGAGAGAGAGAGAGAGAGAGAGAGAGAGAGAGAGAGAAGAAATAAACAGACAGACAAAACGAAATAGAAGAGAAAGAAAAAGAGAAGGAGAAGCGAATAGGTGAGAGACAGGAAACAAACCGAGAGTGTGGTGCGTGTTTTTATAGAAAGAGATGAAGAAAGAGTGTGGTGGCTGTTATTTGAAGGAGTGTGGTGGTTGTTATTTGAAGGAGGAGTGTTGTAGTTGGCAAGTAGTTGCTGTTATTTTAAGGAGGAGTGGTGGTGATTATTATGCGAAGGAAGAATGTTGTGGGTGTTGTTTGTTGGGAGAATGTGGTGTGTATTGTTTGAAGGAGGAGTGTGTGATGGGTGTTATTTGAAGGAGGTGTGGGGTGGGTGCTGTCTGTCTGTAGGGGGAGTGTTGTGATTGTTATTTAAAGGAGAAATGTGGTGGGTGTTCTTTGTGTTTGAAGGATTAGTGTGGTGATTATTATGTGCAAGAAGAATGTGGTGGATTTGTTTGAAGGAGGGGTATGTGGTGAGTGTTATTTGAAGGAGGAGTGTGTGGTGGGTGTTATTTGAAGGAGGGATGGGGTGGGTGCTATTTGAAGGAAGGCTCTGGCACCTAAACAATAGTGTTAATATTCTTGTAATACACAAGAATAAGTAATCCAGCAGTATCTAGAAAATGTACATATGATCGTGCGTGTGTATTCCACGTACTTTCCCCGTTTTCTTATCTTTGACTCTGAAATAGCTTCTATTAGTATTTACGGGGTTTGCTGGAGCAGTAATAGAGACATTTATATTCCAAGTATGCGCGGAATACGCCTTTGTGGCAGCTAATTATACCGGAACAGCCTGTGTTGGTTCTTGGCGTGATCTGAAGAAACTGTATTATCCGACTGTTTGTTTTATCGATATCCAGCGACTGTGGTTGGCTTGGTTAAAATGGTTGAATCAATGCGGTGTGTCAATTACACTTGGTCTTTCTAGAATTTTTTTTCCCTCTTGATACTCTAAACTGACATGATCTAATTGCTCCAAACCCCAACTTTATTTAAACAAAATCTACAGAAATAACGCAGATTTTGAGTATAGACGTTTGTTTTGGGGATTATCAATATAATTACAACCCCCCC
>NW_004797353.1:1229676-1234676 GCF_000002075.1 Aplysia californica | reverse complement strand
CGCTCTCACTTTTTTCCTCCCCCCTCTCCCTTTTCCCACATCCCCCCTCCCCATCTCTCTTCTCCCCCTCCCCCTCCTTTCTCCCCCCTCCCCCTCTCCCTCATCCCCCTCTATCCACCTCCCCTCTTCTTTCTCACGCAACACTCTACTGAGAAGCTAAAATTCAGACTCTATTTGACAAACACATTTGATACTAAGCTCCGTCATCGTATGACACGGAGTTCGTCAGATGAACTTGGAACTAGGAACAGGGAAGCGAAAACATCTTTACATTGCACCGAAGTTTGACCCCCTAATTTCTTTTTTGAAATCGAATATTTTGGATCAAATACATATTTTTTTAGAAAGAAAATTGAGTGACGGCACAAGTAAACCCTTCATATCCGTCAACATTTTAATATTGATAAATACCCATATTATGTTTCATGACATCTTTCTGAGTAATCGGAGCTTTATTTCATGCCAATATCTTCAATGCTTCAAGAGTTACGGCCATTGGAATGACGTAGGGTATGGAAACATACACCGGAGAAAATAACTTTTAAAATCAAGACGTTTATGTATTTACCATTCACGAATACGGTTATTTTTAGTTATTTTGAATTTAAGCAGCATTCCTAAGTATAAGTGCACATACTGCAAACAAAAGGATGAACACAGAACCCTCAATTTTGATAATAGGGTTGCACATTTACTAACCATGGTAATCTGAAATCGTTATATAAATGGAGCTCCCCCTATTCCTAATCATAGTGGAGATGACCGTTTGTTACATTTAGGGTAGAGTCAAGAAAACGTCAAATAAACATGTTTACACACCGACTTCGCTGATGTCTATAATTGAGAACGATACCAAAGTTGCACAATTTTAATCCTCCAGCATTACCCCCGATTTGTGTTTGTTCGTGTCTTGCACCCTGATCCTGGGTGAGAAAGGCAATGATGATGATGAGGATGATGATTGAAAGGATTTGTCCCAGGTGACTCCTGACTAACTTGAATCGCAAACATCTGTAAAACTACCTCAGAGATAACCGACGGGCATTCTTGCGTCGCTACACAAATGCACATTGTAGGAAAAGAGATTTTTTAAAAACCCACCTTTTTCCCCTTACAATGTAAACCAAATTGCCCTTTTCGGATTCAAAAAAAAAAAGAAACAACATTTTTTTAAAAATCCGAAGAGGGCAATTTTGTTTACATTGTAAAGGGGGGGGGGGGTGTGCTGAAATTGTGCCTCGGCGTTCTGACGTTGTGGAAGTTCCTCAGCTTGATTGTTTCCCATCGTCCTCCTGGCTGCGTCTGTCTGCTCCTCCAGTGCCCCAATCTCTTCTAAAATATTCCGCAGAGCGAGGACCGACCAAACATTGTTCGCTGAATCCACTCTTTTAGCGCTACACTGGACAATCGAAGATGTCAGCTTTAAAAAGTCTGAAGTGACTCTCAGTCCAGATATTACGTGACTGTTTTTATGCTGAAATGTTCGTGGTTTGACGACGGAAGGGCTGAGAGAGTCAAAATTTCTACCTCAGACAAAGACCCCCAGTTTTCTTTGAAGGTGGGATTTTTCCTGACGTGTATAGTGTACGCTAACATTAATTTCCATCTGTCATGTGCGTGTGGTGTTTTTATCTTGTTTCTCTTGTTCTCTCTGTATTTTGTAAATCTTTATTACGCACAATAATTCTATGGATATTGGTGTTACAAACGCTTTTTGAACGAGCGGTTGGGACATAAGCAACCCGTTTTGGGGACAGACGACAATTTCTATGCTGTGTTTCCTACACTTGATGTGATATTAATCGACACATTTATTTCTTCTTTGCATTACATTTTATTTAACAACGGTGCTCTTTCTTAAGAAAAATCTGTAAGATTTTCCGGACTGTCTGTTTGACCAGTAGACTTGCATTCTGATATCCTGGATGTGCACTCTTACGTAGCTCCGGGTCAAGGTGCAGAGCACTAGTTAATTCAGTTTGGAGGCACATGTATGAGATGTGTCACTAGTTAACTTGGTCACATGTATGAGATGGGTCACATGTATGAGATGTGTCACTAATTAGCTCAGGCACAAGTACGAGATGTGTCACATGTATGAGACGTGTCATTTGCTAACATGTATGAGATATTATGTCACAAGCTGTCTCCCACACTAGACTATAACCAGATGACATGTTTATATTTGGGCGCCTATGGTGCGCGCGCTTCTTAGCGAAGTTTTTACAGAGAGCAATGACAGTGCCCGGTCTAGGATGTTGTAATGTAAGTCCACGATTCTATCTTATTTTTCGTAAAACACTCACAAGGGAAGAGACTGTGAAGAAACAATAATTGTGAAAAAGCAAGGTGGTCAGCACACTGAAATATAATCTTTTCTTGTCTGTAAGTCACATGACTATTTTTGATGCATTGTAAAGAAATCAGATGCTTGTCACAATAATTAAAGTGAAAAATTAACCCCTATTCCTCAACTCAGCTTTTTTATATCAATCTAAAGAAAATAATAAAAACACTTTTTATGTCCACTTAATTAAAAACACATATTTGCTTGGAGCTTACTGGAAAAACATTGATCAAATGCACAAGAATGTAAATAATTTGCAGTTTCCAAGGACACGAGAGTATTGTGAGTCACCAAACGTTGGCGACCATTTGCTCGCTAATGTGTTCTCTAACACAGGCGGCCCCCATCGCCTCCAATCACAAATGTCTCCACTTCTTTTCACGACAGGTAGGTATTTTTTTCATCAAAAGCAAAGCAAAGGAGCAAGCTCTCAGAAAATATCATTGAGTTTATATGCCCAAATATTGACTAGTCCCTGATTCCACCGAGTCGCAACCAAAGAGGTTATATTTAGCTCTAGAGTTTGTGGCAGTGACGTCCCCAATGTAAACGAGTGTGCCCACTCTGGAGCGCTGAACCTCAAGTGCAAGACATGGACAGTTCAATAGATGGGCGAGTACTTTTCGAGACATGTGGAGGCGTCTATGCGGTCTTGGGAGGAAATCTGCAAGCCGGCTCTGAAATAATTATGGGGGCAGGATAAGGATGGTGTTTGATATACTAGAGCTCGTTGGGAGCAGGGTGGGGGCTCAGATTTTTTCATGTAAATGGGGGCACACCGGCCATGCCGATGGGGGTGAGAAGGCCTCCCTGAAAGCATGTCTGAGAGGTGTGACGTCACTGCTGCTAGCTCTAGTATTATACATAGTCTCTTTGGTCACAACACGTTTTACCACGGGCCACTAGCTCAATAATGCAGTACAGACATCGACTAGATCTAGCTAGAATTGAAGAGTATTCCCTTTTCGTCCTTTGAAAAAAAACTACAATACAACATTGTTTTAGTGACTGTGTTTGTTGTAAGTAAATTATGGTCGTTTTAATTTCAAGTCATTAAAAAGTGTACTTGTATTAAACTGTTCAGGTATTCTAGAACGACAGGCAACCTGAGAGTACTACAATATGGTTATACTCGACATTTAGTATGTTGTATCCCTGTTTGTGTTATGACAACTCGTAGTTATAATGACATACTATGTCTAGGTCTATGTCTCCTTATGTGCGGCGCGACGTGGCGTCGCGTTCGGCAGTCGCTAGCGATGAGTGTGTATCCTTATGCGCGACCACATCACACACACACACAAACACACTCTGTCGACCAGCACTCGTTGGCTAGATATTTCGACCAATGGCGATGCTTTAAACATGACACACTCCCAGTCTGTCACGCGCCACGAGGTCTTGATCGCTACAGGAACCGTCGCAGGAGACTGTCGCGTGCGGCTAGACGTCACGTCGCCTGTCAGGAGACGGGTTCTTTATAATCCTACTTGATTGATTTTGGAGCGGCAAGGACCTCGCGCATAAGGACACGTACTCTAAAAGCCGCATCCATGGGACTGTTCTATGCTGCATGTTGCCGCGGCATTTGACCACAAACACCGCTGGAAGAACCGCTTACTATATTTTGTACATTCCCCTTTCCATAATCTCTGCGCCATGGAAAGAGGATTATACAAAATACATGTATAGTGAGCGGTTTTCACAGCGGTGTTTGTGGTTAAATGTCGTGGCGGCATGCGACATAAAACAGTCCCATGGACAGCGGCCTTTATGGTGCACTTCAAACCAAACCATAAACAACACAGTACTGTTATAGAAACATAGTGATATAAAGTAAACTGTTTCCCTTTTGACAAACTCATGACATGGTAAGTACATAAGTTTGTATATCTTGGGTTTACTCACTCTAATACGTCCTCTGACAACTTTAGAGGAAAGCACGCATTATGTGTACAGTATAGTGTGTAATGGTGTTCAATGTTACAATTTTGCCCAACTAAATGCATGTGTGTTGACAGATAATAAAAATGGCATGATATGTCTCTTTGTGATCCCATTATTCAAAATAAAATTTGAACTTGACCTGAGTATGATTATTTTGTATATTTCCTTCCCTTCGATTTCCTCGACTATCTTGCATACGAATCCCCATGAACGGTGTCATTGACTGCAGTTTTTAAAAAGAAGGTCAGTTATTTTGGAACGTCATAGTGGATCTTTGAAGTCGATGTTTTCAAATGTTATTTTGACGTTAATGCCTCATAATATAATTTAGCATAAAAATAATCATAAAGCTAAAGCAGGTTATCGAATATGCTCTAAATGTTGTCGAGTAATACGCTACTAGTATTTTTGGTAAAAACCACATTTCTTCCCTTAACCAACCTATTTCATCCCCACGAGGAAGGATTGGAGGTGAGTTGTTTTTAAAGAAGAGAGGGAGTTGTAAAGATAAAGACACCGTTGGGTTTAAAGAATCAGATGTAAATGTTGTGATAACATTATCTAAAAAACCATGGTTATTCATGAGGTCATTGTCTGGGCCACTGAGTGTTTCTCTGCGCGTTGATCACGGCAACCACTGTGAGCAGATTGCAAGACGTGCACTTGACTAACGGAACAGACAAAGATGTGGTTGCATACCCCCCCC
>NW_004797353.1:1217035-1228927 GCF_000002075.1 Aplysia californica | reverse complement strand
GTGTTACAAGAACGTAACAAACACGAAAAGAAGGGGCGATATAATGCTAGGTTTTTTGTTTTTGTAAAGTGTTTTACGCGCTCGCAACTGCATAGGTCATATGAGCGCGCGGGACACACCTAATATTTTCAGTTGGTAGGAAATTTTGAATTTTGCCCGGGTGGCGGCTGAAGCCTACTCTTATCGAGAGAGAGAGAGAGAGAGAGAGAGAGAGAAAGGGGGGATAAACGCTGCCCTCACCAGTTTCCTCGCCCATCCATCAATATCTGGCACAGAACTCCCCAACAACCACTCACATTATGAAAAGCTTTCCTTCTGTACACTAACTCTGTATAAAATCATGTAAAACTCAGCTCAGAGATATTCTGTATACTGAAAGCACCGTTGTTATTCTGCACTTAAGGAACAAAACGAAGCCTTTTTTGCTATTCACACATGCCGGGGCTTAAGGATGAGTTTCTGGCCGTCGCAAATTATAACGGATGACTGGAAGATGTCCATTAGACTTCAGTTTACATGTATGTATAATATCTAACCCTCGTCCAACGAAATACCTCCTGTTTCCGTCATCGCGAAAAAAAGATGATGTGGGGACTTCTATGTATTTCGTCATGTGTTTTTTCTTCCTCAATGTGTGTGACATATTTGTTTGTTGACATAAATAAACAAAGCGAAGAATGACTCTTGAAC
The DNA here is from genome assembly GCF_000002075.1 of Aplysia californica. NCBI lineage: Eukaryota > Metazoa > Mollusca > Gastropoda > Aplysiida > Aplysiidae > Aplysia > Aplysia californica. Next base: position 1,228,237 of record NW_004797353.1, on the reverse strand, counting down.
CTTTACAGTGAAAACGAAATGCTTTGTTTGTTTTTTATTCTATTTTTACGGTCCGACGTTTTTCTTACTAAATTGGAAACCACCTGATTGGATTATCTGATTTTCTCTAAAAACTTTCCTCCCGATGAAGTCGCTGTTTCAAAGTTGACTACCTTATTCCGGTGCCCATGCAAACCTTGGCGGTATTCACAATTACAGTCACAACTCACAACCCAGAGCGTACAATTACAATCACAACCTAGGCCTAACTCAAAGCCACAATCACAACCCAGAACGTGCTAAAAATTGCAATCACAACCCAGGCCGTACTCGCATTCACATTCATAACCCAGGCCGTACTCGCATTCACATTCATAACCCAGGCCGTACTCGCATTCACATTCATAACCCAGGCCGTACTCGCATTCACATTCATAACCCAGGCCGTACTCATAATTACAATAACAACCCAACTCACAATTACAATCACAACCGATGTCGTACTCCCAATCACAATCACAACCCAGGACGTACTCGCAATCACAACCCAGGACGTACTCACAATCACAATAACAACCCAAAACGTACTCACAATCACAATCTAGGCCGTACTCACAATCACAATCCCAACCCAGTACTAACAATCACAACCCAAGCCGTACCAAGAATAATATATTATGTCTTGTAAAACTCTGGACAGGAATATTTAGCTTAGAGAACCCAATAGGGCATTCGTGTTGTTTGTTATTAATTAATTTGTTTTTAATGTAGGCCCAAAGGTGGACAATTCGTATGTAAATTGAGGGATAATTGGACACAAAGGAAATGCATGTCGACATTCTACCTTTTCCGGTAAAAGCAAAGATTGAGCCTTCATTCTTAGAATCAGCAAAAAATAGCGGATTTCACGATACAAATGGCTCCACAGAGTCTGGAGACGCTTTTATGTGCGCACTTGTTAAATTAATTTCTAATTGTGGGCGGTTTTGTTTCTTTGTTTGTTTGGTCTTGTGGGGGTGGGGTTGTTTTGTTTTATTGTTGTTGTTGTTGTTTTGTTTGTTAGTTTGTTTTTGGTTGTTTTTGTTTTTTGGGGGTTTTTGGGGGGTTGTTTTTGTTGTTTTGTTGGTGTGTTGTTGTTGGGTTGTTGTTGTTGTTGTTTTTTTTGGGGGGGGTAAAGTTGTGTTTTGGTTTTTTTTTGTCTTTTTGTGTGTGTTTTTGTTGTGGGGGTTGGGTTTTTTTTGGGGGGGGGGGGGGGGGCGGAAATTGTTTACTTTCACTTCATGTTCTTTTTCCCCCAATAGCCCAGTATTAGGCATGATAAACCCGCTGTCAGACACCAACTACATAAGAGCGAGCAGACACGCCCGTGAGACCGCTGAGACAAACACAAATGACATCTTAGCTTAAGCTTTTTTGTCTCAGTAAGAGTTTTACGGCACTTGCAACACAATAAGGTCATTAACTGCGGAAGATTATAGGTGTTACAAGAACGTAACAAACACGAAAAGAAGGGGCGATATAATGCTAGGTTTTTTGTTTTTGTAAAGTGTTTTACGCGCTCGCAACTGCATAGGTCATATGAGCGCGCGGGACACACCTAATATTTTCAGTTGGTAGGAAATTTTGAATTTTGCCCGGGTGGCGGCTGAAGCCTACTCTTATCGATTTTAGACCACCAAGGGATCTTTAACGTGCGCAACTTGCGCACGGGCCTTCCGAGATTTTTCGCCCTTGTCCGAGAAGGCTAGGTGTAGATCTTTCCTACCAGAAGATCAGGGGTGTGGCAGAAAGACAGCAGTAAGGAGGAGCCAAGAAGTAGCAGTAGAAAGGCTGCAGAACGAGCCAGGAGCCCAGAGGAGGGGGCAACGGAGGTGAGGGGGTGGGGGCAGAAAGTGGAATTGAAAGCAGACAACAGAACATTGTTAGAGAGCAGGAAAGGAGGTGAAAGGAGATAATTTTAGAGAATAAAATTTTTCGGTCGCTACCCGGATTCGAACCCGGGCCCTTTGAATGAGAGGCCAACACCTTAACCTCTAGGCCACGAGAGCCCCCTCTAGAAGGTCTATAGGAAAGAAGGCGCAAGTGGCACTAGGGCACCCGCTCACCCCACACAACACTGTGTGTAAGAACCGTCAGTTGAACAAAGGATTTCGCCGTCAAAACGAACACATCTGAATGTTATTGCTATTATTATTATTATTAATATCATCATTATTATTATTATTATTATTATTATTATTATTATTATTATTATTATTATTATTATTATTATTATTATTATTATTATTGTTATTATTATTATTATTATTATTATCATTATTATTATTATTACTACTGCTATTATCATTATCATTATTATTGTTATTATTATTATTATTATTATTATTATTATTACTATTATTACTATTAACATTACTACTACTACTACTACTACTACTACTACTACTACTACTACTACTACTACTACTACTACTACTACTACTACTACTTCTACTACTACGACTACTACGACTACTACTACTACTACTACTACTACTACTACTACTATGTCTGTATATGTATTTTTTATGCTTTCTATCAATATTTTTTTCCCATTGTGAGTTACAATAATTCTACTGTGCATCAAAAAGCTTTTTTAAAAGATTAAATCTACCTCGAAGCACAGGAACGATGCATTCGTTGTTTCTTCTTTTTTCTTTTAAAATATCTTATTCTTCTTGATCTATTGCATTACCTCCTACGAAGATTAAGAAATTAGCTTATTGGAGATTCCTATTCGGGATAGCCAATGTACTCTCCAGAAGAAGTTTTCTTTGCATGTTCCACTCCTTCCACTAAAGTTGTAAATGCCACAAGTCGCAGCTTGCACTGCTCAACTAGAGAAAAACGGGAAGTGAGAGAGCGAGCGAGAGAGAGAGAGAGAGAGAGAGAGAGAGAGAGAGAGAGAGAGAGAGAGAGAGTGAGGAAGAGAGAGAGAGGGGGAGAGGGAGGGGGAGAGGTAAAGGGGGGGAAAGGGAGACAGGGACAGAGATACACACACACACACACACACACACACACACACACACACACACACACACACACATGCACAGAGAGAGAGACAGACAGACAGACAGACAGACAGACAGACAGACAGACAGACAGACAGACAGACAGACAGACAGACAGACAGACAGACAGACAGACAGACAGACAGAGCAAATACCAAGCTGTGGCGTGAGAAAATGAACCACATTTGGCGTGTGTCTGTCTCACAGAGAGCTGTCAGCCTTGATGTCGTTCTCAGCCCTCACCAATCCCCGAGGGACCAGGAAGACATGTCACAGGTCAGCACAACTGACTCAAGGACACATTCATCTGGTAGAAGAAGCAAATGCCTCTGAGAGTTCACAAATATTCTAAACTAAGTTGTCGCTCTACTCTGAGTCCAATCGGCTCTGAGATGCTACAAGAAGTGCTTGTTTGTTTGTTTATTTGTTTCAGTAAAGAGAAGCACATCGACTAATAATGGGTTTTTAGTGCTGGGGAAAAGTAAGACGGACAGACAGACAGAAACAACACACAGAGAGCAAAGAAGTAGGACCTACCAGTGGGGCCCTCTAACCACATGCGCACATATAGTGCAACGAATAGACTGATAATAATGTAAAAGTTAAAAATTCACGTTTGAAACCCAAATCCTTACTTTATCCCTCTTCTTGTACCTCTAGGGAGCCGAGGGGAAAGAGAGTTTTTTGTCTCTCTCAAGTTGGATGGCCTGGCTGGGTGGAATGTTGTATGTTTTCAGGATATCATTTTCACTCTAGATACAGGTCTTCCTTGGTCTTCCTCTTGCCTTGCACCTTGATATTTTTTGTAGTACGCTTTGCTGGCAAGCTGGTGAGGTGCCATACGTGTCAGATGTCCAGTGGCGGTGGGTAGTGAAGGGCTTACGGGCTTGAGCCCCTCACCCCCGCCCCCTCTCCGCCCCAACTCTATCCCTTAGTTAATGAAAGTTTCTTAAATAACGAAATAATAAGCAGTTGAAACCGTTATGATCGCACGCAATGAACACAGTTATCAGCTTGGCGGCTTGCCCGTTTATCCAATCATTGTTGTCACCGCTTACAACTATAGTAACCTAACAGCCAATTAAATGTCGTTAGGGCTCAGAAAGAATAAGCCGGTTCCCACGCCCGTCTTTAATGAAACTCTTGTTGTTAAAAGGTAGAAGACTTTTACAAAATTACACTGCACAGAGGGCTCACGCTCTCCCAAACCTGACAATGGGGTGAAAGTTTACGACACACTTTCCCCCAGTGACACAGATACCTATGCGCCCATTGGGCCTTTGTTAGGCGCGTTCTATTTTTCGCAACAACACGGCCCTATCCACCTCATAGACGGAATGTGTTTGGATTGCTGTGTGTTTGTGTCACTGAGATTTAACAGTTATTAATTACATCAAACCACTTTTGAGGCAACCTTTTCTTCAGATAAAAACTAATTAGAGAAATTTGGAGGTGAAACGGCTTCGTCCCCACCATCCAGAAGAGCTTAACTTTAACTAAGAACAAAGAGATGGAAGATAAATGTGACTCTTTTCGTTTGAAAGGTTCTCAAAATGCCGTGGCTCGAAGTGAGTATAGCAAAATCATCACTGTTTTGTTCTTATTGCTTGCTTTTTGGTGATAAAGAAGTGGAAGAAACCTAAGCCCCACCCAAATCTTGGTCCACCCACCGCCACTGCAGATGTCCAAACCACCTAATTATTTGCCTCTGAATGTAGTGTAGGACAGGTGTTGTTCCCATCACTTCTCTGGTCATATTGTTTCTGATCATGTCCTGTCTGGTTTTGATAACAGCTCTCCCTAGACATCTCATCTCGCAGGTGGTTATCTTAGGTTCCAGGCTTTTGGTCAAGGTACAAGGCTCACATGAAACCCAAAATCCATTGTCTGAAAGTAGGATTTTATCAAGACTGTATGTGATGCTGATATTGCGTCTGCTTTTTCTCGCTGATGCTGCTGATAACGGAGGGTGTTAAAAGGGATCGTAAGTATACCCAAAACTAAATCAAGGTAGCTTAGATTATTGAACTCGGATTGTAGTATATTACTGATAATATTACGAAAAAAAATTGTTGGTTGATAACGGCAATAAGGCATACGTGATGGCCTGTACTTGACATGACCTTTTGGGAGCTGCTCACATGACGCGACATTCTATGAGCTGCTTCCATGAAAGCCTACACCACACAGGACTGATTTTCTTTGTTGTAGGTGGTGGGTTTACTTTTTTTTGGGGGGGGGGGTTGAAGGGGGGGGGGGGGCTGGTAAGAGTTTTACGGCGCTCGCAACTGCAAGAGGTCATATGAACACGCGGGTCACATTAAACATACTTTTCAGTTTGGTAGAGATTAATTTTTAATTTTCAAGCCTACTCTTGTCGATTGTTGGACCACCAAGGGACCCTTAACGTGCGCATCTTGCATACGTGACCTCCGAGATTTCTTCACCCTTTTCCGGGAAGACTAGGCGTTAGACCTTCCCTATCTTAAGATCAGGGGTGTGGCTGAAAGACAGCAGTAAGAAGGAGCCAAGGTGTAGCAGCAGGAAGGCTGCTGAGTCAGGATCCCAGAGGAGAGGGTGAAGGGGGGAGGGGGTGGGGGTAGATATTGATTGTCTGCTGAAGGACAGCACGTGGGGTTGGGATGGCCAACAGAATGCGGGCGGAAATAGTCCAAGAAGGACAACCCACCCAACCCACCCCCCCCAACCCCTTTTTGTTTTATATTATAATCCTCCAGCCTGTTAAACCAACCTACTACCTTAGACACCCTGTGAAGTTCGTGTGACGAATCGTGGTACTTAGTTGTAGTAAACGTTTTATGGCACTTGCAACACAGTTAGGTTCACAAGAGACTAGAAACACAAAAAAGGAAGAGAGATCCGGACGTTAGATGTTTCATTGGAAAGAAAGAACAAATCACACCAGATCAAAGCACCGGCCAACCACCCAAGAATCGGGATATAACAATTTGCGGCGGATTTAATTGGCGGTATCGGTGATGATAGGATCGAATAAGCCTACCAGATGTGACTACGTGAATTCTTTACTACTGTTCACACAGGACCAAGGATGATGCAAACAATATATTATATAGTTTCTACTTTCTGGCCTGCATTTATCTTATCATGACACAACTATAGACTTGGAGAGTTGTAAACAGAGTTGGTTTTGATGGACCAAAAGCCTGCTAATGATGCTGTTGCAAAATAAAATGCATTTTCTAAATGTGCATAAGAAAGCGCACACAATCAACCACTTTCACTGTTATTTTGTAAGAGGTTTCTGCCGGGGAAATTTTGTTTGATGTTTTCAAATAAGGTCACTTCACGGGTCTATTTTGTTTAATTCTTTGATATTACGCTACATTAGGATTGCACCGTTTTATCTCATGTCTTTGGCCGCTTTTAGGTAATAAGACCGTGATGTCAAACCCAAATGTTTATAAATGTTCCAGCTGCTTTATCAAAATCGTAAGATTATTAATTTGGAGTCGTTATCAAAACAATCCAAGAATTGCATTCGAAAGAGCTCGACTTGTGAAACCCGACATTTTTTAGGTGAAATTTCTCGACAAGGTACTGACCAGAAAGAACGTTGTGATTCTAAGGTAGCGGTTATACGCGGGAAATAAAGGCAACGTCAGAGACAATGCTGATGTGGTAATATTGATCCCGGCGATTAGGAAAACGACTTCATTCTTGACGGCAGCGACAACGACGATAATTCAACGATAAATTCCGGAGAAAGCCGACATTTTGACATAATGGAACTTTTGTGTCGATTATCATGTCATTTTGCCTTGTTAGATAGTTTACGAAATTCCTAATCCTATGCTGTTTATTTTGTTTTTACAATGATGATGGTGAGGTGGAGGAAACGGAGGGGTGAGGATAGGAGGAGAAAGCAGTATCCTCTAATATTTTTTTTTCAAAGTTCACCACAAAGCTCATTTCCCTCCTGACATCGATTTGCACTCAAGACTTCTTTTGTTCATTGTTTTGGTCTGTCATAAACCAGAAACCATAATATTGACGCCGATATTTTCTATTATCAAAATTCTATTTTCTGATGCATACACACAAAGCGACTAGATTACACTTCCACTGGACGCCACAGGGAATGCCTACAAAATAATGACGCCATAAATTGTTGCTCATTTCTTTGGAAGTAATGGCCACCATTACGACGAAGTGTAAAGCTTTTCATTGTAGCCATGGAGACCAAAACTGCTCAAGGCGCTCTTTCGGAATACCGTCTTGGTAGAACAGTGTGCCACACATTCTTTATTACTTTGAATGCAAGTTACAAACTCTGTTAATTTGAAAGTAAGTTTGTTTTTTTTAACTCTGTTACCCCGAGTTAAAGTTACAAACTCTGTACTTTGAGTGCAAGTTACAACCTTTGTTACTTTGAGTGCAAGTTACAAACTATATTACTCCCAGTGCAAGTTTTAAAAAACTTTGTTACTTTAAGACAAATTACATTGTTACTTTGAGTGCAAATCCCAAACGCTGTTACTTTGAATGCAAACTGTGTTACTTTGGCAACAGTTTACAAACTTTGTTACTTTGAGTGTATGTTGCAAATTTAGTTAATATAAGTGCAAGTTTAAAACTTTGTTACTCTGAGTGCAAGTTACAATCTGTATTGTGGGTGTTCAAAAGTGAACTTGCACACTTTTTGTGAGGTGTGTGACAGTACAAGTGAACTCACGATGGATGACTCCAAGAAGAAACTAATTGAGCTTGTGTCTTGAGTTCCTCATATGTTTTGAAGGACATTCTCATATAATTGAAGAACAATGTGTCATCTTTACGCGTCATCAATGAGCAGAAACTTAATTTAACCTCTCCTTTTGTGCTCCTCTGGGTGCGTTTTTTCTCTTCTTCTCTGCATTTCTTAGCAATGCTAGTGCAATAAAAGTATCTTTTTCAGAAAAATCCATGATGACGAAAGGAAGTGTGACTGTCTATGCCGTTCCGACTTGTCGCGTGTCACGTCTCCAGTGTGTGGGGGGGGGGGGGGGGGGGGGGGAGGGGGGAGACCTGCTGCACTTTGCGTGCCGACATGCCGAGTGTCGTGAGCCGTGTGCTTTCTTATGGAAGTTCAGCCTTTGGGGTGCTTCAAAGTGTGGTGCTGACCAAAATAATACAGGGTGATCCAAAAAAATCTGTACAACTTTTTTGGTTTATATTTTCCTCTATATTTAAGTTTCGCGTTTCAAATTTGTACACAACATTGGGAAATCAAAAGTAAGTTGTCTGATATTCATTTTAGATAAATTCACAGAGTAGTTTTGCCTTACATAGCGCGTAGAAAAACAACCCATTTTCAGCTAAATCCCAATTTTTGTTGTATGGAGCACAAGTTCACACAAGGCCTACCACTAAAAATCACAACGATCAAGGGATAGCAATATGTTCATGATTCCTCGATCGTTTTGAAAAGCATGAATTTCCTCTATTATATTTAGTTCCTTAGAAATGAGCAAAGCCTAATTCACATTTCAGCTTATATCAACTCTACAAAGGCTGTCTTTTGGGCAACCTCCCCCCCCCTCTCGCATGTATCTAGAAACAGCTCCATACTGTAAGGTATACAATGTGTGGGTTTGAGTACTCATGGTTGAGTGGATCCTTGTGTTTGGCCACCACTGAACATTACGAACGGCGCGTTAAAATGTGTCGAGCCCAAAGGAGGACATATATAGACCATTGGTTCTCGGAATTTCGAAATTAAAAAAAAAATATTATTTTAACTCTGTAGGAGAACAGAAATATTGTTTAAAGATTACAGGGATGGAAAGATTAGATTTTAACAAGAAAAGGAAAGGGAAAAGCAAACCAATCATTTCTTGACTGTTCTTCAAACATCTTTTAAATTGGTGCATTTTGCATTTTATAGGTGGTTTTTGTAAAAAGCCATTTCTGTTTTCGAAAATAAGTTTCTTCTTTGTGAATTTGATTGAATTATATCTGTTCCAAATTATAACATTCTAGTACAAACTTTATGCAAGATATTGAGAAAAAAAGTTAAATGTTTTTTTATCGCCCTGTATATCAAATATCAATGTTTTAGGTGTCTGTTGCAAGTCTTCTATTATTTATTTGACCTGCTTTAGGCTAACATCCGAGACAGCGTGTTGGAACACTGGTTTTTATAAACAGACTTTTAGATTCGGTTTGTCATCCAAATTTTAGACCCGTATGCAATGATCTGAGGAGATTATACAGATGAAAGTGAACAAGTTATATTTTGTAATGGCCTTTATAAATAACCTTTTAAACTATGTTTGTCATCCAACGTTTAGACCCGTACGCAAAGACATGAGTAGAATAATCAGAGTTATCTGACTTAACCTTGTTTTAAACGTGACCAGGCAAAAGTGAACAAGTTATAACAGCAGTTCTCTACAATTCACATCGTTATACCTCACAAACTGTGACGTCACTCTAGAACATGTAAACAACACTAGTTTCTTTTCCTCTTGCAAACGACCTTTATTGCTGTTCTTTTGTCCACTGCACTTTTACCCACAGGACACTGAAGAACCGTTATGAGTCAATATGATACACCATTAAAGAGGCACAAGAAGTGCCCGGCTTTAGCCTTTGATATGCGCCTAGTCGTGTTGAGATTTCAGCACATTACTGAGTCAATGTGAGGACCACTTGGGGGGACGAGGGGTGGGTGACTATAGCGGACGGTATCCTGGACATCTCTTTCTTAGCGGCTTGTCATGGACCATTCTATATTCGTACCTTGCTCCTTGTCCCACCCGTCACCCACCCCACCCCTCTTCCCCGGTCAACCTGTGAGGGTTCAGAGGTCAAGCGTGTGCTGGTTGCAGAAGCGCCCCTGTGAAGGTGCTGTAGTAGCCATGCACGTGGTTGCCACCTTGGTACAGCAGACGCACCCACACCAGGTCGCCACTGCGCAGGTCCACAACCGCCATATTGCTTCCGCTCCCGTGGGCGTCATGCGCGCCGGAGTAAATGCGCGCGACTTCCTTGTCGTTGACGATGATGGCGGTCTCCACCTGTGGAAACAGAGTGAGCGGGAAGGGTCAGATACAAGATAGTCTGTGCTCTAACCATAGTCTGAGGGCTGGGCGATAAATTTTCGCTTTCGAATGGTGGAAATCAACAACTTGATTAATTGATGGTAGGGTTAGTCGGTGTTTAGCTTTACAACACAATACTTATTGTTTTTAATGATTGTAATGATTATAATGAAAATAACAAGTACAAAATGTACATCCATATAACACATGTCTTTTTTTTAACAGAAATCTGTATGCACTCTACAACTCTTGTCACCTCAACAGACCCTAGATTATTCACAGAGATTCTCGGTTCCCAGGAAAGCATACAGTGCTAGTGGCCGACTTAAACTGACAAGAAGCTACCGGACCCGCAATCATGAGATTGCGGGTTCGGGGGTTTGAGCGACAGCTGGGTCTGACGTTGTGTACTCGGGAAAGGCACTTTACACAAGGATAACCTATTTGGCTTCGTCCTTTCAGAGGTGGACGTTAAATTTGGACGTCCTGCCTAACCTAATAGTGTTGATAGGGGCGATAAACTTATACCATTTAACCATTTTCACTATATCTGACAAGGCCTGTCTCCTTCTAGCAAGGTACTCATTCTCACTTGGATGAAGTGAGGAAAAACATGTGTAAAACGCCCAACTACTAGACTTTCACCTTTGTTTCTTATCTCTTAGTCAAAGTGCTGCTGGAATATGAGCGTGGTATTAGCCTGCAAGGATGAAGAAGTCGTGTTTATCTTTTTTTCCTTGCTCTGACCCCCTTCTAGACGTTCCCTCACAGCTGTGAGTATATTACACACTCTGTAAACAAGGGTAGTCGTGTGTGTGTGTGGGGGGGGGGGCGCCAGGTCCTATCTCTTAACGTTTATTCTTTTGCTTCTGTCAGTGTCTTGTTTTTATAACATCAGCACTGAAGATAAACAACCGTTATATAGCGTTAATGTGCTTCTTGTATCTCAAACTGGTCTTTACGCTATAACTATAACTGAACATCCAGGGTACCTCTGCAGTTTAACAGCAAGGGTAACTCTATAGTTCAACACCTCCCCCTTCCCCCCTGTCCCCCACCTGTCCCCCACCTGTATCCTCTCTCTCTCTCTCTCTCTCTCTCTCTCTCTC
>NW_004797353.1:1211640-1216935 GCF_000002075.1 Aplysia californica | reverse complement strand
CTCTCTCTCTCTCTCTCTCTCTCTCTCTCTCTCTCTCTCTCTCTCTCTCTCCCTCTCAATCTATCTCTCTCTTTCATTCTCTCTCTTTCTCTCTCCCCCTCTCTCTCTCCCCTCCCTCTCCCTCTGTGTCTCTGATATTGTCTTGTCTCTCTATCCTCACCATCAGCGCCATAACGTAGTTGGCGAGAAAGCGGCAGGTCCGGACCTAATTAACTACCCCTCATCTCTTAATCAGAGCCATCGGCGCCTTGAGGTGGTTTTTGAGAACGAAAAAAAAAGAAGAAAAGAAAAGAAGCCGCGAATTCGTCAAAACATTAACTCTTCCAGTCTTTCTGACTTAATTCATGATATAAACATTTAAGAAATGTTTTTAAAAATAATATGCTTTCAGTAAGTTCAAGACCCAACTCTCCAGCTAGCCCAGTCAGTGCAACCGGTCGCCACTCCCACTTCTGCGGCGTCCAATCTCACCTTTGTGTTGTATCCAGACAGAATGGTGGCGTGGAACAGGTAGGTCCCCGCGCCGGTGGCGGTGAACTTGCCCGAGTCCGGGCTGTAGGCGTCGCCCTCGTTGGTCAGGACGGTGTCAAAGACGACTGTGTCTAGCGGCTTCAGCTCTCGGTTGTAGCTCAGCTTGGCGGAGAACGCCACGGACGATGCGCTGGGCGAGGCTGCGATGGCGTTTGGCGCTTTGAGGTGTCACACGCAATTTGGCGGGGGAGGGGGGACGGGGGAGGGGAGGGGGGACGGGGGAGGGGAGATGGGAGGAGATAATAAAAAATGAAACATAAAAAAAGAAAAAGAAAAAGAAAAAGGGGGCGGGGAGAAGAGGGGAGGGGGAAAAGTAAAAATGAAATATAAAAAAGAGAAAAAGAAATATGGGGGGGGGGGGGGGGGGGTGAGATATAAAAATATGAAAAGAAAGAGGGGAGAGGGGAGGGAAGAAGATAAATATGAAATATGAAAAAAGGAATATGTACGGGGGGGAGGGGTGGCAATGAAAAATGAAATATAAAAAAAGAAAAAGAGGGAGGGGGAGGGAAGGCAATGAAATGGAAGTATTTTTTTTTTAAGAAAAGGAAAGGGGGGGAGGGGGAAGAGGAGAGGGGAGAGCATAAAAATGAAATATTAAAAAAGAAAAAGAAAAGGTTTGCGGGGGTTCAGATTTACAATCAATTTTATATTTTATTTAATTTTTGAGATTTGTCGAAAAGAAAGAGAAAAAATGACGCCTCATTTGTCACAGTACGGGAGAAACTTAGTACAGATATCAAGAAATATCTATCACTTTGGCTATCTATCTATCTATCTGTCTATCTGTCTATCTATCTATCTATCTATCTATTTATCTATCTATCTATCTATCTGTCTGTCTGTCTGTCTGTCTGTCTGTCTATCTGTCTGTCTGTCTGTCTGTCTGTCTGTCTGTCTGTCTGTCTATCTATCTATCTATCTATCTCCTAAGCACTAACTGAACGCATGGAAGCGAATAGAACAAATGGAGAATAAGTACGAATAACATGTAACAACATAAAATCATAGTCTCTTACATACAGACATACGTATAACTGTTTATAGATACATGCAGGTAAATAAACACATATACACTTAAAAAATGTACCCCCTCCCCTCCCCTCCCCAAATCCCTATCCCCTCCACACATACACACAAAAAAGCACTCACGTGCACACGCACACAAACACACACGCACACAAAACACACACGTACACGCTCACACATATCCACACTTACTCACTAATACACTTACACACACACACACACACACACACACATACACACACACACACACACACACACACACACACACACACACACACACACACACACACACATATCGCGAACACTTTCACCGGTCAGCTCACAGTATCAGATCACAACTGTCACTACTTAAACCGGCGACGCGAATTTCTCATTGGTTGAACTTCCAGTGCACTCGGAGCTCACCAGTACTATAAAAATTGTAATAATTTTGTAATACAAGGTATAGGAGACTTTCCTAACTGGGCAGTGTTCGTCTCGCTTTTCCGATCGATTCTGGTTTGTGTTTTGTCGACAATTTTGGCCAGCAGCTGAGGATTACATGCTCATGTATAGTTACATCTCGGCACAATGAGGGCTGCGGTATACGACAACGCTTACGATTGCTCGGAACCTTGGGCCTTCTTCTTCGTCGTCGTTTTCTTCTTCTTCTTCTTCTTCTCCTCCTCCTCCTCCTTCTTCTTCTTCTTCTTCTTCTTCTTCTTCTTCTTCTTCTTCTTCTTCTTCTTTTTGGTATTATGACAAGTTCGGTGCTGTTAATATCTCTGCACGAAATGAATGTTTGTCGTTTGTTATGTGAGCCTCAGTCGTGGATCTTTTGGAAGTTTTATTTCTCTTTTGCCGCTTGCACCTTTGCTTTAAGTGATAGATCTAGGGCATTATGAGCTTAGCTCAGAGCAAAAAAGACTGAGGTAAAGTTCACGTACAGTCAAAGACCCTGGATGGATCTCTGGAATGTTTTATAATGATAAGATGCTTCCGAGTTTCTGTAGAAAATGACTAGCCTACAGCAATGTGAAACGCTTTGCAAACCCATTCTCGTAATGACTCAGTTTTCGCGAAAAGTTGGCTAGTCCTTATCTCTCATCCTTTTTGTGTTTGTTACTCTCTTGTAACACCTCTAATATTCGGCACTTATATGACCCTATTGTGTTGCAGGTGCCGTTGAGTTCTTATTAAAACTAAAACTGAATCCGTTTCTTTAACTGCTTTTTCAGACTGGAAGTGGACATTGACTCAAATGTTTCTTGATAGCAAATTATACCACAGATCATTAAATGGACGCGAAGGAAAGATGTTAGGAATCAAACGTAGAACGATACGATAAGAAAAGATAAGATAAGACATGATAAGACAAGACAAGACAAAACAAATCTCTTTTGGTAACCGACTCACCGGGAGTCTTGCTGTAGTTGGCAGTGACCTGGTTCCGGAGGTCGTACAGTTCTGAGACGTAGGTGTCCAGGGCAGCTTTGAGCGCCAGTCGCTGGTTCATCTGTACACGCACACACAAAAAAAATCAGACTGGTTAGCAAGTCTAAGTCCCAAGTGTGGTTCTAAAGCAGAACACGACCAGTAGTAGTAGTAGTAGTAGTAGTAGTAGTAGTAGTAGTAGTAGTAGTAGTAGTGAAGAGACTTTGCAAGATGTCTGTTCGATAACTAACGCAGACAGTTAACTAGCACTTTTTAAAGTCGCAGTTCAGAAAAGGTCTAAAAAGGATCGAAATTCAAATTGCAGTCCCTACAGTTTATTTCCAATTTTGAAAACTTAAACTATACATGTTCAAAAACCTACTCACTGCCACAGTTCTTGCTTACTTCATCAAAAACTACGACATTTTATCCTGGGACAAGGTTCGAAGCTTGTACTAAGTTGTTCTACTTTTCTGTATGAATGAAAAAGGTATCACATTCTCCATTGAAAGCAGATCATGTTTCCTTGCCGAATATTTACACGTTACAAGTGTTAAAAGATTCAGCTCGACAAATCTACATCAACCCAAAGGCAAACCGTTCGGTGACGTTTTCCCTACTGCAGTAAACTGTAGCGTCCGTAATTGTGTTTAATTAAGTAAGAGCCTCGTGGAGAACCTTGTGCATCAAATTAATGTATAGCCAACGTGAACACAAAAAAGTCTGAATGGCAAAGTTAACAGCTTCCAAAGGAGAGTCGTTCGTGTCCTTCCAAAGCTTAGATTTATCGGAAAATACACCAAAACAAGATTAAGAGCCCTTTGGCTACCGTTGGAAATACTTATAGATTACCATCGCCAGGTTACAGATCTGGGACAGAAACCGTCGATCATGGTTTGCTATTCATCTCTCCGTCTAGGTGCTCTTTAAAACGCCATACATTCCTGATCTTTCTATGTGACCCATCTATTTCGGCATGGTAAAAAAATTTCTCTTGGTCTACCCCTTCCTCGTTTTCCTTTAATTTTACCAGTAAGAACTAGATAATTAATCAAGTACCTTTTGTTCTTTCAGGTGTCCCAGAAACCGCATTTGTCTATCCTGATTGTTTTGGGGTTTGTTTGGGTTTTTGTCTTTCAGCCCACGTGAACTTCTTCAAGTACTACCCCATGTGATTTCTTTTTCGTCAAAGAAATTCCGAACATTTTCTGAGAAAACACATATCTGTTGCTTCTATTTTATTCCCACTGCCTTTAGTGAATGTTCTGCATTAATTGTTGCAGTATTTAAGGTTGAACACACACAGCCTTTTAGTAGATGTGTTTTTGGTAGTCATTTGTCACATCTTTGGATGCGCCTAGCTCTTTCCCGGAAAATGAATTTGAGCTCACAAATAATTGGGGAGTCTTGGGTATGGGGACAATAGGCAAAAACAAAAGGGGGGGGGGGGGTGAGTCTTTTGATTCAGACAAGAAATCCTGTTTGTGGATTCATTGATTCAAAAACACAGGTCTGTAATGGTACATTAAATACACCTTCAAAGAAAGCAGAACAAATCCAAATTACGGAAACGCGCTCATCTGACCTTATACAGTTACGAGTTACGAGCGCCGTAAAACACTTACCAAATAAACAACTATGGAGAAGCTAAAAAAGGACAGTGTTTACGTAAATATAACAAGCTTGCAGCAGCTGCCTTACAGTTGTGGCGAGACTCGGCTGCTGTTGCAGTATTGGTGGAGAGTGAATTTAAACTCAATCATAACTCTAAAACAACTAAAACAACAAAAACAATAACAACTACAACAATGATAGAAATAACAAAAACAAAAGCAACAACAATAATAATAATAATAATGATAATAACAAAGTAATAATAATGATAATAATAAAGTAATAATAATAATAATAATAATAAAGTAATAATAATAATAATAATAAAATAATAATAATAATAATAATAATAGTAAAAGTAATAATAATAATAATAAAGTTAATTATAATAAAATAATAATACAATAATAGTAGTAATAATAAAAATTGCATTTATGTAGGGCATATCCATGCTGGACAGCATGCTCTTTGATGAAGGAAGGAGGGATGTGAGGGATGGGGTTTGGAGACAAAGAAGGAGAAGCGGCAATGTCACACTTGAGAGACTAAAGGAGACTTTTCTAGAATGTCACAGAGACTAAAGGACACTTTTCTAGAATGTCACAGAATGTCACAGAGACTAAAGGACACTTTTCCAGAATGTCACAGAGACTAAAGGACACTTTTCTAGAATGTCACAGAGACTATAGGACACTTTTCTAGAATGTC
>NW_004797353.1:1203934-1211540 GCF_000002075.1 Aplysia californica | reverse complement strand
TAATAATAATAATAATAGTAACAACAACAACAACAGCAGCAGCAGCAGCAGCAGAAACAAAACCAAGTTTATCATCAACAGCGTTAACAACCCAGGCAATACAGTACAGACGTGTCCACCTTAGTGTGGGAGGAGCATGGGGCGTGGGCCGCGTCTTACTTACCTCCTCTCTCAGGTCCCGTTTCAGAGCGTTGAGTTCCCGCATGCAGGAACAGTTGGTGTTCCCCGCGACCCACGGGTTGTTCTGATTGCCTGTTTTGCTGCTGTTGTCACCGCCCCCCTCTTGGTCAGCGACACCAACGTTATTACCACTCCCTGTGCTGTCTCTCTCAGCGCCCAGAGTATCACCCGCATCTCTTTGATTTCCAATCTGTGCAGACGTCACTGTGGCTTCGCAAATCACCAATGTTGCTATGGTGACGCCCCAGTAACACAGTTTGAACATCTTGGCTGTTCCGTCAGATACGTATGAGTTTAATTACTTGTTAATTCCTGAAGCTTCAACACGTTTAGGCTTTTACGAGCGCCCTCTGTCTCGCAGTGGCCTCAATGACGATACTTTCAAACATTGAACAATTTTCTCTTCTCATCCAGTCTCCCTTTTCTTCTCCTCCAGCTCTCAAAAGACAAAGAAATGCTGTGAACCTCGACGAACAGAGAAAGCTTTCAACGAAAATTAGAATTCAATAGAACGAGCGAACATTTGAGACTCCAAAAACCGTTTTCTCTCTCTTTGGCTTGGTTTTATACCACCTTAAAGATCCCCTCCACCCCTCCCATCCCCACCCCTGAATCTGCTCCAGAAAGCCTCGCCCTTCGACAACAGAAGAAAACGGCTTCTGGCCCCAGCGTCAGTCCAGGGTAATCTGCGTGACAACAGCATTTTTCCGCGCGGACACCGAGGGCCACCACTCGTCTGTCAACAAAACGCTCGGACAATAGGGGGTGCACGAGGATTTGTCAACAAACACATCTCGCCATTTTGAGTCACTCGGAGAGATTTTCATGCCAGCGGAGACATCGGGAATCTGGCGCGGAGTTGGGTTTGGAAGGGGGAACACTTTGACACTGATCTTGTAACTGAGACGTTTTCTTTGTGTTTGCTTCACAGTGGGATCAAGAAAAACATCCCCTGAAAGGGCCCGAAAGCGAACTGCATGAGGACGCATGAGCAACAAAGGGAACGAGAGAATATATCATCACATCTCACATAAATGTAAAGCTGTTGTCGTGTTGTGACTTCCTCAGAATCGGCTCTGTGGGTGGTTGGCGGGTGTTTTGATGTTTGCTCCTTCTCTCCTATCAAACATCTATCATCTTTGTCTCCCCCTCCTTCTATTACGTGTTTGTTACTCTCTTGTCACACCTCTAATCTTCGACACTTACGTGTGTTGCAAGTGCCGTAAAACACATACTAAAACAAGAAACGCGGCTCTATCGGCCGCTTAGTGTCCCAAGCGCACGAGTGCAGTCTGGGAGAAACTTAACGATTAGGGTTGGGTAACTTGTCACTCATCCATTTAAAAGAAATGTTTTCATAAAAAGCCAAAGACATTGGAATAAATTACTGACCTCCTAATTTAAAAACAAAGAAAAAAATGAAATAACAGAAAAGAAACAAAACAAAACAAAAAACAAGAAAGAAACAAAACAACCCCCCCCCCCCCCCCCCTCTAAAAAAAACCCCAGTTATTTTGTCCTGTCACAGCTGGAAAGCAGTTTCAGGTTTTCGTTACTAGCCCGTCATGTTGCCCGAGAAAGAAAAACTGACTGGTGGGACACAAACCTCGTTGAAAGCTTGTCCATCTCGGATGTTTACAAAATTCACTTTAAGAGAAACTCAAGACAATTACATTCTCCGGGGGACCTTTCCACTCAGGGAAAGTACTGAAACATAACATAATAGAGGTTATAATTGGGTTAGCGTTAAGGTTAAAGTTTTATAGCCTGCCATTCTCAAGGAGGCCTTTCCCCCATCAGGAAAGGGACTGAAACATAATGACATATGAGCAATTATAACTGGCTCGGCTGGGAGGGAACCATAGCTTCTGAACTCTCGTTTTCTACTGTCTTATGACAAAAAAACGTGTATTCCAAAATTGAAAGTTTACAAAAGAGCACAGAAACAATTTTTTTGTATGTGTTTCAACTTATCTATAATTTGGTCGATTTGATTATTTTATGTAGATATTCATTGGCCGGTGTAACTTTTGTCTGATTTTCTCAGGTATACAGTGGTAAATAGGTATCGAGTAATTAGTGAAAATCTCTTCTGTTATTTTAAAAAATATCGGTATGTAACATTTAAAAAAACCCAAGCCTTCCTTAATTATAATTGAATCGGAATAAAAACAAGATAGAAAGACGTGCTATGAAAATGGGTTTCTTCCCTGTATAAAAACGTTACTTGACTTAATTACGCATAACATACGGGTTCTCCTTGTCATAAAACGACAGTTTTGCCATTTCGCATTTCGCAGCGTTTTCCTCGCGGGTGCGCACACATCATTTTCTTCTCAAAGCTGAATCCAATAATGGCTGCCTATGACACGGACAGGACTCTGATGTGGTTGGGTTTTTTTTCTCCTCCTATCAATCTCTCAGATGACAGCCCGCTGCCGGCAGCGTTCCATCGGAGTCATTAAACGACCAGAGTAATGGCCGAGTCTCTTTTCTTTCCACGGCGTCAGTCATTCTGTACAAAAATAGCCACCCAAGTAGCAAGAACGTAAACGCACCTTGCTTCAGGCTCATAATTTGACTTGTCGGTGAAGTATTCTTAGCTGACCAGCTGCAAGTTCTACTAAGGCTGAAAAGTGAAAATTCAACTAACGCTGTAGTCGTTTTGCACAAATGCCAAACACCCTTGATCTAAACATGGTTTTGTTGCCTTGTCCTTGTCTGTGTTTATTGAACCTCTTTCGGTTTGCTATTTTCGATATTATTTTGATTTTTGCGTCAGCTTACCAACAATATCTAACCTCCTTCTTCCAACATCTAACTGTCCAACTTACAACATCTATTCTCCAACTTTAAACATCTAACCACCATCCTCCAACATATACCCTTCCATCCTCCTACATCTAACCGCCATTCTCTAACTTCTAATTCTCCAACTTAAAACAATATGTAACCGCCATTCTCCAACATCTAATCCTCCATTCTCCAACATCTACCCTTCCACCTTCCAATATCTAACCGCCATCCCCACATCATCTTACTTTCAACGTTCAACTCTTAACGGCAAACTCCTTTTAAAAAAACATTCTTACCGGCAACTTTAAATATCTAACTTATCTTCCAACAGCTTACTAAATCCCAATGTCCCATCATATACCTACACCATGATTATACCCCCTCCATGTAAGCCTCCGACCCTGCCTGTCAAGGCCAACCCGGGCTGAGAAGGATACAACTTCCCATACCAGCAGGAAAACAAAGAAACTCGATAAAACTTTTCTCCCCACCCGGGAATCAAAACTCGGGTTTTTTGTTTGCGACAAAGAAGAGCTTAACCGCTGCACCAGAGAAAAAGAAGAAGAAGAAGAAGAAGAAGAAGAAGAAGAAGAAGAAGAAGAAGAAGAAGAAGAAGAAGAAGAAGGAGGAGGAGGAGGGGGAGGAGGAGGAGGAGGAGGAGGAGGAGGAGGAGGAGGAGGAGGAGGAGGAGGAGGAGGAGGAGGAGGAGGAGGAAGAGGAGGAGGAGGACGACGACGACGACAAAAACGAGGACGAAGAGGCGAAGGACGAATACAAGGATGAGGACGAGGAGAAGGGGGAGGGGGAGAAGAAGGACGAGGGGCAGGGGCGGTTTGTCAACTGGGCAAGGCGGCGGTGCCGGTCAGATTTTATTCAGCTGGACTGTTGACAGGAGATTTATTGCTGATGATGATTTTCATTCATTTTTTAGTAAATCCAAACAAACATGTATCAACATTCAAAAAGCACCTTGCCGATTTGAAGGCGCTCAAATAGAGAAGTGGGATTCACTGCTGTTTATTTGTCGCGACAAAGCCTCATTCCTTCACGTTTGTTATCGCGCCGGCTCGTAACTTTAAATTGTCTCCCCTCCCATCAAGCCGTCACTTCGCGGAACTTCGTAGGTTACTACGTACGAGGCAGAGAGTTTACAGTAATACTACTGTAAACCCTCTCTGGTACGAGGCCAAACACACGGCGGGCTTTGGCCTAGCGATGACGTCAGTCCCATGGACAAATCCATCGACAGCCCTGAGAAGGAATAGAGGCATCCCTTAAATTGCCAAATTGGCCTCTTTGTAGCTTACAAAATTAAGATTGAGACTGTCTTGAGCAGCACAGACACATGTTTTATTCTATCAGCAAAACGTGTATTTATCATTCAGCCTTTCTCTAATTACTATCAGAACATTTATTGTTAGCATGGCATTAATCTTTTTTGTTTATTGACTTTCTAACCCCTTATAGTTCCTGTTTGACATTTACTCAACGTTTTCTCCCCTCTAATAACTTACCTGGCCCATAGGAGTCTGGCCGGCGGAGGGAGGAATTGTTTAGTGAAGATATATGAGGAAAATTTTAACGAGGAGCGATAGGCACTCGGCTGTCAGAGTCTGGGCCAGGCCTACCCCCTCCCTTCCCTCCCCTTTTCCACCGTCACCCCAGCTAGACACCAAGTTCTATAATTAGCATTTGACACACTTCCCCACTTTGTTACAACACAGTGTTCTGTTCTGAGAAATGAGAAGTGCGTTGAAGAAAAAAATTGGATGATATAATGATCGGAAACTGTTGTGTGCTAACTTTGTCCAGCTTTGTATACTATCTGATTGTAGACTTGATCTGCTTGGGACAGCGTCACTGGTACAGTATCAATTAACTTTTTGTCATCATACAGGACAGTTCTTATTACATATATTTAACGGGTCCAGTGCACGTCGATATTTTATGTGGGGGTGTAGAAAGTACGAGTAAAGTACTGAAGGCCAGGACCTGCAGTTTATTGCCTCTCACTTTCAGTTTGTTTTCTGGCCTAGTAGTGTTGTTTTTTCTGTGCCGATCAAGTCAGTTTCTATTAATCTCAGTAACTTCCATCATACGTTATTCATAATATTGTTTCTTGACACTACAGCATATTTTAGCTCTTTCACAGTATATTACAATGTTTACAGTGGTGTGTGTGTGTGTGTTTGAGAGGGGGAGGGGGTGGGGACAGCGAAAGTATGGGTATAAAATAAGGAGAGAGAGAGAGAGAGAGAGAGAGAGAGAGAGAGAGAAAATGTGTGTGTGTGTGTGTGTGTGTGTGTGTGTGTGTGTGTGTGTGTGTGTGTTGCGAAGGAAAGGAATAGTCGACGTGAATGACGGCCGGTCAGTTCTATAAACCACGAGCCGCTACTGACGAGAGGGAATTATTAAAGATTGATGCCCAAAGTAACGCTTTCGCATTGGGAGAAAACTTGACGAAAACATTCAATCAAGAAATCATCGAGGGTTTTTTCGCCGTTGGTAGAATGTTACAGAGTTAACCACCCACATAAACATCCGTGTCATTCAGGAAACCCGGTTCAGTGAAGCTCCTTTACAATGAACTAAGCCGCAAGAGTAGATGGAAACGTGACAACATCTGATTCTGAGCGGACGACTGCTTGTAATGTGATCAGGCCTCCTTCCGTTGAAGAAAGCCTGGCTCAGACTTGAGCTGTTCTACCTTCGCCTCAGGATGAGTGGGAGAAATGTCATGAGAGAGAGAGAGCGTACGAGAGAGAGAGAGAGAGAGAGAGAGAGAGAGAGAGAGCGAAGGAGATAAGAGAGAAAAAGAGAGAAAGAGAGAGAGAGAAAGAGAGAGAGAGTGAGAGAGAGAGAGAGAGAGAGAGAGGGCGAAAGAGCGAGAGCGAGAGAGAGAGAACGAGCGGGAGAGAGAGAGATAGAGAGAGAGAGAGAGAGTGTGTGTATGGGTGTGTGTGTGTGTGTGTGTGTGTGTGTGTGTGTTTGTGTGTGTGTGTGTGAGTGTGTGTGAGTGTGTGTGTGTGTGTGTGTGTGTGTGTGTGTGTGTGTGTGTGTGTGTGTGTAAAAGCTTAAAACTTCTTTAAGCACCAGGAATTAGAAAGTAGCAAAACACACAGCCAAGTGATCCAAGAGCGGACGGTAATGTAACCTACATGTTATTTGTTAAATGGGTGCCCATAGGGGATGGGATCGGGTCGGGTCCTGTTGGGTCGGATCAATCGCCCGACTTGTAGCCTGAACACAAACGCATTTGTTTTTTAGGCGACGGTTGGGGTACGATCGCTTGTGTCACTATAGCCCCTTTGCGTCCTCAATCTGGCTAGGAAACCGACCCGACCCGACCAGGCCTGATCCCCAATGGGCACCCCGTATTATTAGAACCTATCCCCCAATGGGCACTGGATAGTGGAGACCGATAGCACATAAACGTGCCCACTACGGCTGGATCGGGCATCGACTTGGTCGCGTGAAACTGAAAACAAACACGTTTGTTTTTTAGACATCCGAGTCGGGCGATCGCCGATCCCATCCGTAGTGGGCACCCATTTACAATCACAGTACAATCGATGACGACAAGCACATAACTCTATGAACAGTATTATGAGTACATGAAATATGAAGGACTAGATCTAGCTATAAATATAGCCTTTCATGAATTTTCTTTTTCAGAGAGAGGTCCAGATTTAATCTGGAGTTTGATCTAACTTCCTTACTCCTACGTTAAGTCATAAGAGATTAAGGGGTAAACCCACTATGCCGGGGCACTTTTTTGGTACTAAATCTAGAAATGACAAAAAAGTCACTAAATTGATCATTAAATCAAAACAAGTTAACCTGTCTTGATAGTTCTTAATCTAATGCATGAAATGAAATGAAATCCAGGTAAAAGAGACCTGTTTTCGGAACTGACGAAAAGTAATTTGATGTCGAAGTCGTCGTAAAGGAATGTGCCCGAGCCGCAGTCAGCAGCTCACCGTAGATAAGTAGATACTGTATTACTGTTATCTTCTATATCCGTTATTCTTTACACATGTAGTTCACTTCGGTGAACACGATAACGTAATATAAACATTTTAAATTGTATTTTAGACTTGTATTCACAGCTTTAGAAATAAAAGTCAATACTTAGGAAGGAGTGGTTAAAAAAAATTAAAAAGACAACCAGAGCCTACATATAAATCAGAGGCAATTTATTTATATATTTATATCATCATCATCATCATCATCATCATCATCATCATCAGCAGCAGCAGCAGCAGCAGCAGCAGCAGCAGCAGCAGCAGCAGCATTAGCATCATCTTCATCATCATCAGCATCATCTTTCGGTGCCTTGCCGACTAGCGAGGGTGATCATGGACCTCCACTTCCATCTTGTTGTTCTTGCTGCTCTCAGCCATGTTGTCAACTTGTCCAGTATCTTTTCCCTCTGTCTGCCTCTGCCTCTTTTTCCATCAAACATGCCTATTGTTACAATTCCCCACTGCTTCTTTCCGCATTGTGTGTCCAATAAACAATTTGCCTTCGTTTCATATATAACATAATGTTATGTAATGTATAATATAATATAATATAACTCTCTCTCTCTCTCTCTCTCTCTCTCTCTCTCTCTCTCTCTCTCTCTCTC
>NW_004797353.1:1180909-1202352 GCF_000002075.1 Aplysia californica | reverse complement strand
CAAACCCACCTTTTTCTTTAAGTCTGGATCAATGTAAGGTCGGATATCATAGTCATAGACTGGGACAATGGCATTCTATGCTGCTTACGAGCAGCGTAGACATAAACTAGACAGAGACCAGAATGGGCTGTCGGAGTGAACGTGTGCTTTAAGGAGAGAGATTGGGGAGGGGGGGGGTCTAGAAAATGTAGCTTGCAGCGGTCATGAGCAATATGGTATCATGTGCACTAGACCATGTAAGTATAAATTCATAGTACAAACTCTTACGTCATCCTAAACGACCATGAGTATAATGTGTACGGCTGAAAATACACATAGCAATTTAATGTCTAAAGTCACAAGTAACCGAGCCCCAAGTTACATGCGAGAATAAGACGGAAGGCAGAAGAAAACTGTAATAACTTAGCAATCGTTTGAAGAATGCGGACAAAGTATGACAGAATCGGACCATGATTTAGGTAAAAGTAAAGGACGTATCTTTTTTTCTCGAAGGACATGTCTCAATTCGTTTGTTTGGAGAAATTTTCAAGGCCTTCCAACCAACTGGCTCTTGCTTGTTGTAGCTGAACATTTTATTGACAGGCCCTCCTGGACACTGTTGAGATGAGTTTTAATCCCATACAAAACATAATATTGCAACCGAAAGAGCTGCGGAACTGGCCTACCATAGAAAAGTGCTTCTCTCCTCGACGCTTAACGGCAACAGAGGATGAAAAAGTAAAAGTAAAGGTAAAGTACAATACCGTACCCACTGGTTACCATGGCAAGATCAAAACCATGAGTTTCACTGTCAGTGTGATCTTTATTCCCATTCCTCTCATTAGTACACTAACAGCCTGACTAAACCTTCATCTTCTCCCCAAACTCATTTACTACAAACTTGTTTTCAGTTTTGAGGTATTGTAGCTCATGACATACAGTAGTTGCAATGCCTTGAAACAAGAAAACTGGTGTTAGGGGTTACGGGTACGGGGTAAGGTGGTTACATTAGTGTGCCCTTACAGGGCACTATAAAGTATGTAGTCACATGGACTCAGGTTTCATTTTATATTCTGTGACTATAAGAATAATTCAATTTGTTAATTTTATGGGTTTTGCTCTTTTGCATATGTCAAGTGAAATCACAGCAGCTTAATTTTAATGCACTTTACTTTGAAACGTAATTACAGGCAATTTTTGATAGAAGACTATCTTTTGAAGACAGGCTGGACAGTCACCTGTCCCCAGTTCCTAAGCCAGACAAGGACCCAAGCAAGATTGCCTCATATCGCATAGTGACCATGCAGAATACCGTCGGGGAGCTGCTAGAGAAAATCGTGGCTCGCAGATTGGCAATAGAGCTGGAGGAAAAAAACGTCCTACCGCCGGAACTGTGCAGCTATAGAAGAGGAAAGATCACACGGATGAATGCTGCCACTCTTGCATCCGACGTATATGATGGCTTCGAACGGGGGGAAGAAACTCTGGTAGCTGCACTTGACCTGGAAGATGCCTACCACCGAGTTCAGTACGACACCCTCATGAGGACTCTAGTCAACCTGAGGGTAGATCCACATTTAGTACAATGGATTGGGGCAGCGCTGCTCAAACGAAAGGTAGCCCTACGTCTTGGTTGCTGGGCTTCGCTACCTACCGAGATCACACCAGGCTTACCACAGGGATCTGCACTCTCGCCTGTTCTGTTCAACGTTTATACAATAGGGATAACTTTCAACCAGCAGACGTGTACTCAGTTTTGCTGATGATGTGCTGGTGTACAGGCAGGGCAAAAACCGCCAGGTTGCAGTGGAGAGAGTACAGGAAGAACTCGACAGACTTGAACAGTGGTGTGAAGTGTACAACAGAAAACTGCACCCAGACAAATCCTGTGCATTGTGGTGTACACTGAATAACCATGCAGTGCACGATGACATGCCAAGTATCTCGATTGGAGGTAAAGTGCTGGAGAGGGAACCCACACGGAACTACTTGGGCATAACGTTTGATCGCACCCTCTCTGGCAAAGATCACATCACGAGAACAATCTCCAGGGCGAGAAAAAGCCTAACAGCCCTTAAGATGATGGCCAGAGCTAAGATGAGCCAGACAATCCTTGTCATCCTCTACCAGACACTGGTACTCTCTGTCGTAGAGTACGGACTCGGACTCTTGACCCTATCAAAGGCGCAACTGCAAGGACTCGAAGTGTTACAAAATGAAGGAAAGAGGCCAATCCTGAGGTGCACACGAGATACCTCAACCGAAGCAATGAGATACTTCCTAGACGTCCCATGTACAGACGAGAGGCACACACTGGCATAAGTCCAAGCCTTACTGCGAGTCAGCGCAGACGAGACGAACCCTCTACATAAGAAAGTGGGACGGTAGATGACATTAAGGCTAAAGAGGGGATCAGAATGGATGACTCAAGCCACGAACACCATCAACGAGTGCTGCCAGAAACAAGACATCAGGAGAGGCAGGGATTGGGTTGTGGTCGAAGATGCACTCGGAGAGTACACATCAGTGAAGGCAACTTTGAGTAGATAATGTCGCAACTGGCCACCTGGAGCTACAAACGCTGAAATTGAAACCCTGATAGAAGAGCATAGCGAACATGGAGATGCTGTGATCTTCACGGATGGATCAGTCAAGACAGGAGTCAAATCGGGCTGGGCCTTCAGTGTCAGAGTTGATGGGGTAGTTGTGAAAGAGCAAAGTGGAGCAACTGCACTGACAACATCAAGTATGTGTATGGAGATAAAAGCCATAAGTGAAGCTCTACACTGGATCAAGAACACAAGCCATCAGCGCGCAGTAATCATTACATACTCAATGAGCACACTACAGAAGGTACAGAAAGGGATGCTGTATGTGGACTGGAAGGCTACAATCAGGGAGAGCAGCCTGGAAAGAGTGGCTGGATCTTCTGCCCGGGTCACGCGGGGGTAACCGGCAACGAGAGAGCAGACAAGGTGGCTGGAGAAGCAAAAGTGGGAGGGAATTTGACACTGGACCCACCCAACCGTCCTAACCACTGTAAGGGAAAATTTGAGGGAGAATAGGGCGGATAGCGGTTCCCACACTCTAAGTAGATTGAAGGAGAAGGGGATCCAAAGAAAGGAGGGGAAACACAGCCATCTGTGCGGACCAGTCCGACGGACCTCCAACCAGATTATGATGGAGACTATAAGTAGACAGACTTTGAGATGGATCCTAAAGAGGGGGGGGGGGCAGAGATGGACATGTTCCGACTACAGTGACCCCAATACAGTGGACAAGTAAGACAAGTAAGACAAGTAAGAAGACAATCTTTGCAATAATATGTAATTTTTCATTGACTGGTCCTACTTCTGCATATGAAAATGTTTTGCTTTTTTAAATCTCTAAAGGTAGGTAATTAGTTGTTGCTTTTCATCTGATCCACCAAGGTTGAGTGACTGAGAGAAAAGTATAAAAGAAAAGATTTTGACTGAGTGAACACAAAGGTCTCCGCGAGATCAGCTCAAAGTCTCTTACATTGTGAGGTTAATAGTGTTGGCGGTTGAGAGAGGACAGCAACGAGACCAAACCACTTACTTGAAAGAAACACGTAGCTTTCAGTATGTTTTTACGTCTGATAAACTGGTATTTATGAAATGCAGGAATCCGCTCTTACTCTTAGACCTTCTCCATAACTCAATTCCCGAGGCTGGCAGTAAAGTGATTAACGCCCCTTTCAACACTATCAGCTGGTATTAGGCCTCAACATTGGCAGAACGTCTGAGCCTAACTTCTATTTTGAAAAGGAACAAGAGAGCCGTGAAAACTCCGTGCAAAACGACCGGAGTTCAAGAACGCCCAGTCGTTGATTTGAACTAGTGCTGCCCGCTCCGTAGCCTAGTATGATTCTAACTGAACTTACAGAGCGCCTTGCGATAGTGTACGGTCGTCAAACCTCAATGGGCCAGAAAGAACGTAACAATTGTTTTATTTTGGGGATTTTGTGTGGGGGGGTTTTGGTAAGGGGGGGGGGGGGGCGTTGCTGTTGTTGTTGTTGTTTCAGGTTTTGTTTCGCTGTTGTTTGTTGGGGTTGTTTTGTTCTGTTATCGTTTTTTTTTTTTTTTTTTTTTTTTTTTTTTTTTTTTGGTTTGTTTTGGTATTTATTTTTTAATTTTTTTTTAAAATTATTTTATTTATTATTATTATTTATTTTATTTTATTTTTATTTATTTTTTTTTGGGGGGGGGGGGCGGGGTTGATTTTGTTTCTTTAAAAGATTTCCGCGGCTTCTCTTCCAAGCGTAAGTGCCTCACCGTGGACGCATTTAGTATTATGATTGGTATCGCTTGATTGGGTCCCCGGCTTCCCAGTGTTGTGTGTCGGTTGCTCCGTGTCATTTCAAAACTATCCACCTTTTTGGTTTTTACGTGACGGTAAACAAAGCAATATCTGTGATCATGTTTGTTTATTAACAATTTTATTGTGCGATAGAGCTACAGCCGTACCAAATCAATAGGTAATTTGACAATTAAAAATAAAACAAGGGTAGAAAAAAGAACAAAGGAAAATATGTTGTAAAGAGTGGAAAATGAGATATAAAAAGAGAAGACGAACAATCAAATCACTCAATGATACACTCGATTCTGATTTGCGTTGTCGGAGGAAAAGGAGGGAGGGCGGGTGGAAAAGAGCCCAGAATTGTCGATATTTGTCCATCAGTCTCAGATTCTATTAAAGAGATTCTAAGTAATTACGAGTATCTTAAACTCTTCATCGTAAATCATGCGATCTTTTTTCGGTGTTTGCCAGTGTCTCCGACAGGATTCACATCAATAATACAGAAAGATTGGAAGTACAAGGAATGTGTACAGATTGAATCTAAAGTAGAAAATTATCTCGATACTATTCTAGATTTGGTAAAATTTTGACAAGGCAGCCGTTGCGTTTACTATTTTCCGATATTTCATTGCTCATGTTTATGTTTTACCTTGACTTCCCTTGGTAGTGTTGTATAAGATGTTTTTACTTTTTTTGTGTGTTCTGCTCCATTCCAAAAACGACGAATCAGTGCTGTTAAGTCTTACTTTTTGGTCCTATAGTTCGTCCATGGAGCGTCCATAGCGTATGCAAATTGGAGGCTGTCTACTGATATGGTGGTATGGTTTTTATTGAGGGTTTCTCTCTCAATTCTTTTAAGAAATATATTATATAGCAAAGGGAAGAGTAGACAGCTTTTTCTCACGGTAACAGATGTTTGCAATATCCCACCCTTTGCATTTTTTAAAGGGTTGTGTCTCCATCCACAGGGTGGTCTTCAGCTAGTGTGATTTCAGTTTGTGATAGAAGACAATTTAGGATGATCAGGAACATTATCTGGTATGGGAAGCCTATAAGGCTGACTGTATGTTGGCATTTGAGTGGGTTTCGTTTCTTTCGTAGGAGAATAACAAGGGAATCGGTTCCTTCTGTCTGCCATTTCTTTTGATGCCATAGTAAGAGCAATGAAGAAAAAGAAGTCCACCAGATTTCAGATAAAAAGCTTTTGAACGATTCTTAGAATGTCATTGCAAGATTGAATTACTGACGCATGAGTACTGGTAAAATCATTATGTTTTCGGGGCTCTTTCAATCCAGACTCAGTTAACAAGGTCACTTTCAACTCACGGAAGGTAGAATTGCGAGAATACCAAAATCTCTCTTGAACGGAGAAGAATAGACACCATGGAGTACAATGATTGACTTCTACGGAGATGTACAGACTCCAAGAAGAAGGGTAAGACTTAAACAAAGTTCGACTCCAGTACCATATCACAGGTTACAGAAGATAAATATATAATTTTTGTTTATATAGGTAAGTTAAAACCATTCTGAAAAGGAAAGAGAAAGGAACACTAGTGAAGGTATATGAACACATAATATGAACACATGCAAGATGATGCAACAGCATTTTAAAAAGTCACTTCTTTGTTTCCACAAACCAACAAAAACGCTTTTGTGCATAAGCTACAACAGATTATTTTCTGCATCTACAGCAACCAACGAACAAAGATTTATAGGTGTCTCTGAAGTTTTTGTTCATCCCCACATAGACAACGAAATTACAGGAGCTGTTGATGTTTACAACTAGGTTCATGATTAGGTAGCCAATACGTCCAAAGTTACTGGGAATGTTTCCAGTGACGTTGTAATAAGCGTACTCCGGGATGTAAGTGGGCAGGGACAAGATAGCGCAGGTTACAGTGTACACACAGCAGACAGCCAGGAGCATCTTGGTCGTGCGGTTGGACGAAGATTCTTTCCCACTCGCAGATGTCAGCTTCTTTCGTTTCGATGAAGCCATTTTTATTTTTACTGAAATGAAAATGCAGCCGACCAGAGTGAAACAGGGCGGAATTTTCATACTGATATAGGTCGTG
The DNA here is from genome assembly GCF_000002075.1 of Aplysia californica. Taxonomy (NCBI): domain Eukaryota; kingdom Metazoa; phylum Mollusca; class Gastropoda; order Aplysiida; family Aplysiidae; genus Aplysia; species Aplysia californica. The sequence goes on along the minus strand of NW_004797353.1, from coordinate 1,195,975 downwards.
AAATCCTGCATGAAGACGACATTGTCCACCTCGCTGTAATAGAGAGCTGAACGTTGAATCACACCCACTGAGATGTTGAGATTAGCCTTGTAGACGTAACCGAACTTGAACCAAAATGTTGTGTAGATGTTATACGTGTACCAAAATGCATACAAAAACCCGATTGTAAACCAAGTTCTCCTGGGTGTGATGATCTCGTGAAAACGTAAGGGCATAAAAACAGCGACCAGCCTCTCCATTGTTATGAACATTGGAATCGTCAAAGAGATGAAGCCGGCGGCGTAGTCTAGCGTGTTGAAGAAAAAATAGAGAGTATAAGCGGCCCTTGCTGCTGTTTTCGTGAACGCCCACGCCAAATCCACTCCGATGACGTCATAGAGGATCTTGGGGATGCTGTTGTATGAGATGAGGTAAGTAAGGTCAGTAATAGCCAGACAGAAGAGCAGGATATTGGAGCATTTGTGCAGCCCGTGTTTTACCAAGATCATGATGCTAAACACATTGCCTATCGCACCAAGCAGCCCAATGGTTGGAGTTACGTAGATAAGTAAGATCTGCATCACGAGACGTGTTGTCTCGTCGCTTAGCAACTGTTTTGGGGTCGTTTCCGCTTCCTGAAGACCGTCAGTGCTGACCGAGCGCACGATGTTGTCTGTTGTCATGCCACTGTCCGGGGCATTGTGAGGCTCCTCCGACTGGCAATCTCTGCAGGCCATAATTGACGGCTTTGATTTTTTCCCCAGAACTGAAAACACATTGAGATATTTTAGAAAATGGTAACAATAAAATACATGTTATATACAAATTGTTTGTCTCTAAGTGGCTCATGTGCCGACGCTACAAAATAGGAAATGCTTCCTTTTTGTTTACAGATTTAAAATATAATCTAAGAGTGCCCATTCCCCCTTATATCCACTCCACATAGATTGTATGATATCATCGGCCCGCCTATCGTGTATAAAGACCAAGGTCTGGATTTTTTAAAAATTGCGCAGTCTGAGAACTATGTATTGATAAGCATCGGGCCTACTATTACTATTAATCTTTCCTTTGAAATATGAGGTCAAAATTGTGTCTGTGGGATGTAAAACAGTTACCATTAATGGTTATCATTATGAATGAGATTATTATTTTTATTTTTCATCTGAGTATAAAACATTTGATTTACAGCTATAAAAAACAGATCAAAAGTAAAGATAAAAAAAGAAAGAATTATACTCAGAGAGAGGGGGAGAGGGAGAGAGAGAGAGAGAGAGAGAGAGAGAGAGAGAGAGAGAGAGGGAGGGGAGGAGGAGGAGACGGAGACAGAGAGCAGAGAGACATCAGTTATACATCATAATGGTTGGACCGATATAAAAAAGATACTCTGTGCCTTCTGTATGCTGCATTTCAAAAAGTTGGTCCTCAGAAAATAATCTAGCTGACTAGTCGGGGTTCGAAGAACGTTAATTCCTTGACACAAATGAATTGCGAACAACTGTCTTTTTGTGCGTGGGTTTGCTGGGTTCCCCTCACGGATAGATTTATCTTCAAAAAATAAAATCCCTTTTCTACGAATAGAACAATATTTCTGAAGCATTGAAGAGATTACAGTGGACCCCATGGACACAGTTGGACGATCTTGATTTTGTGGACGACTAGGCGCTTCTTTCACACACCCAAGAACAGATGCAAAAAAGACTTCCTTATCAGAGTCTGTTGGATTGAGGATCCACCCTGGAGAGACTAAAGTCCTAAGGACAGATGTACAACGAAAGGAGCAGGTCACAACGGAAGGAAATGCACTAGAAGACGTTGAATCATGCTGCTATGTTGGGAGTATAAATGACCGAGAGGTGGAAATAGCTGCCGAAATAAAGTCCCCCGTTGGAAGAGCACAGTCTGCTTTCATATCTTTAAACAGGAATTGGAAGACCAAGGATATAATATCACTTCGAACAAAGCTGAGGATTTTCAATTCAAATGTGAAGTCAGTCCTGGTGTATGGATGTGAGACTTGGAAGGCATCTCAGACTTGCATAAAGAGGATCTAGGTTTCTTGAAAAAGTGTCTAAGAAAGTTACTGAGGATCAGATGGACAGACAGGGTCATCAACGAGGAAGTGTTAGGAAAACAACACAGAGCCCAGTTAGAGATGGTGTAGGAAGAAGGCGGTGGCGATGGATAGGACATACTCTCAGGAAGTCAGGCAGTTGTATAACAAAGAAAGTGTTAGATTGGAATCCACAGGGTAAAAGATCAAGGAGAGGACCGCGTGGAACCTGGAGAAGAATCACATAAATTGATGTACAGAAAAGTGGGAAAACATGGAATAACATCAAGATTCTAGCCCAGGATAGAGAAAGGTGGAAAGTGCTTGTTCGGGGCCGATACCCTGGTGTAGGGTGAGAAAGGCAATAATGATGATGATTGAAGAGATTGCAAACTGTATTAGAATATTTTCGTCGTTATTGTTCCAAATTAAAAAAAAAAACATTCCCTCCCCCCTCTCTCTCACTCTCTCTCTCTCTCTCTCTCTCTCTCTCTCTCTCTCTCTCTCTCTCTCTCTCTCTCTCTCTCTCTCTCTCTGTCTTCGTCTTTGTGATCCACATGTCCCATTTATTATCTGTGTCTCAATCTTCTTTCTTCTCTCTGTTTCAGTCTTCTATCATCCAGCCCTGTTCTTGAGCATGACAGACGGGGGCAGATACCTACAACATTATCATAAACATCAGATATTATGTGACAAAATGGTATCTCTACGAATATCTGCTTGTGTATGACAAGAACACAGTATGCAGTAACGGTGTCGCGAGTCGCAGAAAAAGTGAACGATACCATTCGTTGCTATTGAAAGATAAAAGAAAAAGTTGTATACTATCTATCCCGAAGTAAACAGCTCAAATGCTAGTATGTACAAATGTGCTTGTAAAATGAAAAGTAGTTATCACTCTTGCATCGACTTCAAAAATGCATAGACCAAGACGGTATCTACCTTTTGTGAAAATTCAGTGTAATAGGTGGTTAAAATAAAGTATGTATGCTTAATTAAGAAATACAACTTTTCAACAAATTATACGAGATATGAAAGTAAGTGATCACTCAGCTTATTGCAGCCTGACCAGACACTATTCTGCGTGAAGACTATTCAGCTACATATTCAATTGGACAAAATTTAATCCCACATAGGGTGCGATGGTTTTTTCCCTAAATGACAAATTTTAAAACAAGTAATTCAGATGAAAGTAGAAGAAAAATGTGATATCCTTGAAATATGTTACACTAGACACGGTCATTTTACAAACGACTTGAGATTTGTTTAATTGTGTCTTTGCTTGTCAATTATGGAACGATCCTGACAGACTGGATCGAAGGAGTCTGGACATAATGTCCAGAATTTATTTTGCAGCTAGGCTATTCAAATACCCATTTAGTTGGCTCAGTTTAACCACACACAAACCATAATATTATCTACTGCCCCTTTTATTAAGTATATTTTGAAACTTTTGTATATAACTAACTCTTAACAAAATAAACCATTCACACGAAAGGACAGGGAAAATACCCATTTTCATTCTTTTTCCTTTAAAAGTTATGATATCCTTGGTACACTTGACCCGGCCATTTATGAATGGCTTGAGATTGTTAAACGGTGTGTTTGCTTGTCAGTTCTAGCTTCAAGGAGAAAGTCTCACATTGCCCTTTTTGTATTGGTATCTTGGCCTGAGGTGCTCTGTAGGGTGGAGTTTGAACATTTTGGTTTTGTTCCTTTCATGTTGCTATTGGAAGCGCTATTATTTGCCTCCGTGTCGCATCAGCAACATAATACAATGACATTGGTGAACCCTAGAATAGTTTAGCTCTTTCCCGGACAGAAACGAGATAATAGACATTCTGTATGCCATTTATAGGCGACTTGGACCCCTCCCCTTTTCGTCGGCCAAGGATTGACCGGAACAGAAAACATTTGGCGGGAATGTGCACGAAACAATGTGACCCACTCCTGCTCGAACTCTTGAACACCCGGCTTCCTTTTTAAGTAGCCATCCCTCGGGGGCATAATATTACAAATACCCGGTGGTTTTCTTTGCTTTAAAAAATATTAATTGTGTGACCAGCCTGCTCCAGTGAGCTTGGTCGAGAAATGATGAATTCTGATGAATTATATGGTCATTTTATTCATTAAGAAAAGAATCTCCTTTGTTGACATATTTTGTTACCGATATAAAACATACTGATCAAGGCATACATCGTCACTATCACAAAGAAGAATTGGAAAATACAGTTTCTTTGAATGGTACGTTATTGGTCAGCAATTGCAAAATTAATTTCATTTATAGTCTCTCCACTTAATCAGCTGATCCACAAAGCAATACAAGCTTCCATGAAATACTGTTAGCTAATAAATGCTTCCAAAACCCCAATAATCAACTACAGTTAATACAAAAGTGTTATACCTCGCTGAGCAACTTCAAAAATAAGATTCTTTTCCGACACCTGTCTAAAAGCACACAGACTATAAACACGTAAAAACCTTTTGAAGTAAAAATGTCTTGTGTCAGCTTCTACGATTCTGTCACAAGGGCCTCTAGATTTCAGACCATGTGTAATGATTTGTTTGTCAGTCTCAATGTTTTATACATATTTTATGAACGAAGAAACTCAAATTAAGAAGAAAAAAAACTAGGACCTGTTTCTGAAATTTTGTTTCATTCTGCTTTATACAATTGAGCCTCAACAATTTAGTCACGCATAAATTGTGAGGGCTGAAAGTTTAAAGGGTTTTTTTTCTCTCTCAATCTGCATATCAATTTGGTTTACAAATTGGGCGAGTTTGTTTGAAACCACTGTTTTATTATCGATGAAGTCAGAATCGAGATAATTACTTTGACATCTGAATAGCACACTTTATCATTAACCCTTCCCCGTCGCTCTCTTTACTTCTCTTTGCACCCTGCTGCCTGCTCGATAATGTTCAGTCATCTTATCAATCAACTATTAGCCCTCCTTAAGACATTAACACGCCAATACAAAACGCCTCGTAGAACCAGAAATTTCTTTTAGTTCTAAGTTCTTTGTTTGTTTTTACGATATGCTTAGAGGTTTACTTTGCTCGAGGCTTGAGTAATACTTTCTTGAATGGCTGCACAAATACCATTACGTAATAACCCCGTGTGCACTTAGTGCAAACAGGCGTAATGTGCGCTTTTTCAAATTGGTTCGTACAATTTGTAGCTTCAGAGTAGATCAAATCAGTGTTAATTTCTTCCGTATCTCTTTAGTCTGGCGGGATCATATGTGTTAACTTTATGTCGCTCAGTTGAAGTTTCTAAACGTTTAAGAAATCTATATTCGTTTTTACGTAGGTGAAAACAAATAAAGAGCCCGGCAATCTTCCTCTCGTTAGGGAAAAAGCACTCAAAAGAAAGGTGATCAGAGGTCCCAGTGTCTTGGGTGCCAGGCTGTTTTTCCCCATCTATCTCAGTGAAACGGATTAAAAACTGCGTTCTATTCAGCAGCTCATAATAAGTAGTCTATGTTTCTGTCTCAGTGGCCGACTAGAGGACCACCATTTGTAAAGTGGGGAAGACATTGCTTCACATGCAGGGTCTTTTTTTTTTTTTGATCCGCTCCGGGAGGTCGCGTAAATCTCTGAGAATTCTGAAAATTTTTAGTTCAGTCTGTGATGTCATCAAGGGAAATCATTATAACTTTATGCCTCAGCTTTTATTTAGCGACACCGATCATTTGTTTCCTTCTCTATTGTTATTATCTTTATTATTATTATTATTATTTTAATACAGCTGCCGACGACACTTATAGAATGAAAAGAAAAGCAACCAAAATTCTTGGGAAATCCTGTTGTTTTTGCAGTTGTTGCTGTTATTACTGTTACATGTACTATTATTATTACTATTATTTTTGTTTTACACAAAAATAAACCACCCTCAGAGATTCTATCCCAAACGAATCCTTCTGGAGTTATTTCTTTACATTAACACATGTTACTCCATCTTACAGGGAATGGAAATTGCAACCATGACATAGCTATTGGATGTACTGTAAAAATGAAGTAAAAAGTGGTTCCAGCATCCGATCCGGACATTGGGAATTGCCTTGTTAGTGAGACAACTTCGTGGGCCTTCGGCATAATGCAGTAGGGTGGCCAATTCTTTTCCCCGGCGCCTTTACGTTCCCAACTCTAAGTCAGGTACCCATTACTTCTGGGTGGGCACGAAGGGAAGAAAAAATTCCGTGTCCAAACCGAGGCTCAAACCGGACTTTCCGCTTTGGAGACGAGCGCACTGACCGCTCCGCCACACATACTAAAAAATGTAGCAACAACTGATTATGGGAAACAAGTCAAGACGAACGCCTCCATAATAACTTTTCGTAAATCCTACATAAAAAACACATTTCTGTGTTGTCCGTAGGTATGGCAAGATCTTATTTTAACTCCCTTCTCAGCACCGCATTTACCCGTTTAGATTCTTGATAGACTGTTGTCCATCTCCGATATGACTGAGTCAGATGTGTGGAGATTCTTGAGCAAATCCTCGAATAATACGGACGTATTCAGAGTAGAGAACTTCTTGTCGAGCATTTGAGCCAGACCGGCGTCTGTGGTGTAGCGGTTAGGTACTTCGCTGTAACACACTGGATATTCAAGTTCGATTCCCCAGTACGGAAACATTTCTATCGAGATTCTTAATCTTAGTCTTTCTGCTGGGATGGTGTATTCCTCTCAACTAGGTTTGGGCTTGACAGGCAGAGTCAAAGCCTGCTTCCTACATTATCTAAAATTATGTGTTGGTCGGGGCGTTAAAACACTTTCTTTATCACTCTCTTTATCCCTCCCTCTCTACCTCTTTGTATCTCTCTCCCTCTTCCTCTCTGCCCCTCTCTCTTTTTCCTCTATGTCACTCTCTCTCGCTTTGCCTTTCTCTATGTTTGTCTGCCTGCCTGCCTGCCTGCCTGTCTTCCTGTCTGTCTTTCTCTCTTCCTTCCCCCCCCCCTCTCTCTCTCTGTCTGTCTGTCCGTCTGTCGGTCTGTCTCGCTTTCTCTCTCTCTCTTTCTCTCTCTCTCACTCTCTCTCTCTCTCTCTCTCTCTCTCTCTCTCTCTCTCTCTCTCTCTCTCTCTCTTTCTATTTGCTCCCACTGCTTGTCATGTCAAATGACCTACATTTTGACCGGCACACCTATTATTGTATTATGCAATAATTATATAGTTATCATATTTGTCGCCGAAACAGTGATGCCTGTGTCTGGATCATGTATTTAAATGGCTTTATGATTACCTGTGAGCGTATGAATACTCAGAAGGAAACCAGATAAGGTAATTTAAACTCTCCTTTAAAAAAACACATTTTAAAAACAGAAATAACTTTCAACACATTATCAAGATGATGTTGTTTGTTTTGTTTTAATAAGAGTTTTACGGCTCTCGCAACTGCATAACGTCATATGAGCGCGCGACAAAAAGTTGGTTCCGTTCGCAACAGTTCACTGCATAGCCTGATTTTGGTTAATACCTCTACTAAAAAGCTGAAATACAAAAAATGTGATCTAAATAAATAAATAAATTGTTAATTTAAAATATTTTTTTATATCATTTAACGTTTTAATGCTTATTACAATTTTCCATAAAGGCTGATGGCCATTATAAAATCAAGGATTCTGTTTAGAACAACGACGGGAAACAGATCTTGCAATCTTTTGCATCTAAAATATGTCCTTCGGTTCTCTCCGAAGTCTAGACATTCTGTTAAAATGTGTCTTATGGTAAAACATGAGTCACATCCAACACAGAACGGTTTCTCATCTCCCTGAAGGAGGTATTTATGTGCCAGGGACGTGTGTCCGATACGTAATCGAGTAAAAATGATTTCGTCTCTTCTGGAGAGGCCCGAAGGTTTTTGTGGAACCCTTTTGGGCTAAATGTTGTGTAGTTTATTGGTTTCTTGTTGTTGCTTTTTTCAATGAGTTTCCCACAGACTGGCGGTGTAGTTTTTTTTACTTTATTTTTAAATCCGGTCTGTAGGAGAGTGTTCGTCGTTGATCTCAACAGAAGGGACAAGGATTCCTTCGCCTGGAAATCCACTTGCTCGTTTCCTAGGACTTTTCCCGGTTTCGGCTAAAGCGTGTATTTTGTGTTATAATCTATTTTTGCGTGTAAGAGTGTGTAGTTTGTAAGAAAGGTGATGCAAGACAGAGACAGAGAGTCAGATAGGATGAGGAAAGATTTTGTTAGTAGAATTTTCTACGGAGTCCAGTGCCATGTCAATGGCAATGGCCTCCGCAGAGAAAATGGAGGCTTCTGGATGAAGTCTCTTCTAGTGTGTACTATTTGAGGATAGGGCTGCGGCGCCTGCAGCATAGTCGGATTTGGAGCCAAGTGTGAAGATTAGCCCCACACTGGGGGTATTTTTCTTTTAGTTTTTTTTTGTTGTATTCTGCTTTAAATGTTTTGCTGTTTGTGCTTGTTTTTGGCGGGTGTGTGGTCAGCTGTAAGTCTAATTTTGCCTTGGTGAGGTGCCAAGGAGGGAGTTCTGGGAAAAGAAATTGTTGGATGTCTTGTTTGGAAAACCGTATGTTTTTAAGGTTCTTAAGGACTCTGAGGCCGAAGGGTTTGATGAGTTTTTCGTTGTTTTTGAATTTGTTTATGGTGTCAGGGTTTGTTCTGAAAATACAGTCGTGTGTGGGGGTTCTCTGTTAATGAGCTTTGTTTAATTGTATTGTAGTGAACGTTGTGTGCGTCTGAGTGTGAGTGATGGTATGTTTGACTCGGCCTGGAGGCTATCCACTGGAGAAGTGTGAAAGCCCCAAGGTTTTATAATGGGTCTAGCATTTCAGGACGTGTGGTTGTGCCGTTTCATAGTCCTGACAGCCGTAGTCAAGCCTGGATCGGACAAGGAAAATGTATAAGTGGAGAAGGTGTTTTGAATCCCCGCCCCACTCCGGAAGCGATAAAATTTTCAAAGCGTTCAACGCTTTCTGGCTCCTCACACGAAGGTCTTGTATGTGTGGAATGAATGTGAGTTTCTTGTCAAATATAATGCCGAGGAAACGAGCCTGGCCCTGGACGGGAATCCTTTCCCCACATAGATTCAAATCCGTTTGTACCTCCGGCAGAAGTGTACTGCAACCGTCTTTGACGGGGAAAACTTGAAGCACTTATTATTTGCCCACTTTTCAAGTTTGTGTAGCTTCGTTTGCAGGGACCTTTCTATAGATCTGAGTTGAGGGTTTTTCGAACAGCAGCATACAGGAAGTCGCCAACGTAAAACGAGCTGTCTATGCTATTTTGGAGGGTCTTAATGATGGGATCTTTTTTATTTAGAATAAGAGATGAGAAAGGATGCTTCCCCAGGGAACACCTTCCTCCTGCTGGTGGGAATCTGAAAGAGATGAACGGTTATTCTGGAAATTGCAAATGAAGGCAGGGAGGTGACCGCGTATGCCGAGAGCGTGCAGGTCTCTACGAAAGCCGCACTTCCAGGTTGTGTCGAAGGCTTTTTATAGGTTAAAAAATATTGCGATCATGGGGCCTCCTTCGGCAAACGTCTTGCGTATAAAGGTCTCCAGGCGAACCATATGATTCAGAGTGGATTGAGTTTTCCTAAATCCGCACCGGGGACCGCTTAGCCAGCCCGTCGTCTCTAGAAACCACATGAGTCGCTTGTGAATCATTTTTTTCTAGAAGTTTGTTCAGACTGCTCGTTAGTGCTATTGGTTTGTAATTGAAAGGGTGTGTGTGGTCTTTGTTAGGTTTGGATATTGGAATGACAGTGGCGAGACGCCAAGACTCCGGAAAGGAGTGTGACCGCCACAAGTCGTTGTATATTTATGTCTAGTGGGAGTGTAAGTGTTTCTGTTGATTAAATGTCTAATGATCTGGTTGTGGATTTCATCCGGACCCGAGGCTGTATTGCCCAGGTCCGAGATGCACGAAGTTAGTTCGTCTAATGTGAAGTCTGCGTTGTAGGCTTCAGTGCAGTTGGCGTGGAAGTTCAGGTGTTGTTGCTCTCTGTTATTTTTGTTGTTTTGGAAGGTGGTGTTGTAGTTTACTTTGGATGAGGTTTTGGAGAGAGATGTAGCTATTGTGTTTGTAATGCCTACCTGCACATAAGGTCGCACGTCAAGGACCAAATATGATGCCCGAACGGTGACTGGAGGGCAGCAAGAATCAAAAGTCTGGATGATCGTGTTAGTTTCGAGGGTGGTCTCCCCCCCCCCCACCCCCACCCCGAAGAGTAATTCGCGAGCATGGGTCACACCTTCGCAGTTCGCCACAATTTCCTCCATGCTGCAGCCCTTTAGTTCATAGCTGCGGACGACATCCTTCGAGCAGTTCAATTTCTGGTACCGCTCGGAAGTACCTTGAATACCACGGAAGGTCGTGGTGTTCAGAAGTTTGGTCACCTCAGTCTCTGTTGCGCACTTGACAAGGAGTTCACCAGAGGATAGCTTCTAGACATCCGAGGGAGCGCATCCCAGAACCTGCCGCAGTGCATCTCCTAACTTAAAGAGATTTAGATCAGCCATCATACTCAGTGTGTCTTCTGCGCTGGAAATGTCCACGTACGGCTGCCGCGGAAACTCCCTGGAAAGAGGGAGTGTAGAAACCGCAGTAAAGGTCCTTGTTCCATTTTGCTGGCTCGGTTCGACGGCCGCATCCGCTTCCGCGAGCCGAGACTTCTTGTTTACGTTGAGAACTGGGGAAGGGTCTTTAAAGAGTGAAGTTTCTATATGTGTTTGGATGGTGTTTCAATTCCGGGGCTCCTCACACTCCATTGAGCCCAACAAAGGGACACATAGCGCGGATGACCAGGGCTACCCCGGAGCTATACTCTTCACGAGAGTGTACATGATTGACTCTCAGACTAAAGGGGTTTCAGCTCCCCACCGATTGAGTGACATGGGCTGTGCCACCCTCCCGTCTAAGAGGAAAACCTGGGGCAAAGAGGTGTGTTGATGAGGGACAGTCTTCAGACTGATCTCACCTCAACCTCCGGGTACCAGGTTTCCCTCGGCATGGGTGGCACTTACGGTCACCGAGGCGCCCACTTTGTGGGATGGGTGACCTCTAGTTTTTCTCCAGATGAGGTCGGCGGTGGTAGAAGAGATAGAAAAAGAAAGAAAGAAGGATGGAGAAGAGGGAAATACACCAAAGTAGATGTCGCATCCAGATCCCAGAGGGTAGGAGTCCGTGTGCGACACCTCGTCATTGGAGGGGTTTCACCTCCCACAGACCGGGTAGTGGGTCTATTTACATACCCCCGACCCACGAGGGGAGAGATGATGTTGGAGAGAGACAGAGAGAGAGAAAGAGAGATAGAGAGAGAGAAAGAAAGAGAAGGAGAGAGAGAGAGACAGAGAGACACACAGAGAGAGAGAGAGAGAGAGAGAGAGAGAGAGAGAGAGAGAGAGAGAGAGAGAGAGAGAGAGAGAGAGAGATCTATAAACTTCTTGAAAGGTACGAATAAGAAACTTTCTGGAGTGCTCACTCAGGGCGCATAGTATAAAATACAAGCATGAATAGACAAAATTTAATAATTATTGTTGGTGTTTTACGCCCATATCGAAACAAATTAGATCGTTTAAAAGGGGGGGGGGCTACACCCCCAAAGTCCCAATTCGAATCAAAATTATAGAATTTGAGTTGTAGGCATGTTTAGCTTCCTCAGCCTCTCCTACAACTATTTCATTGCATCAAAACCCTCCAAAACCGCATTTTGTCCCATACCGGACATGTTCGTCACCACGATTTCCTCATAAAGTCAATATTTTATTTTTATTTTTCGGCCGTTTTCTCAAAACGCGACTTTTCTCTATACTTTTTAAAATAACTCCACCACTTTTCATCCAATGTTCATTTAACTTTCACAGAATGAAGAGAAGAAGATGTAATACTAAACATTTGTATGTTGAATATTTGATATATGAAATAGATTGTTTTTTGTGGTGTCTGGAGTTTGGATTTTCACGGATTATTTGCAAACTTGAATGCTACCTCAGAAAAAAATTCATTAAAAATGTTCTAATTCATTTAGGAAAAAAACCAGACAAATTTTTTAATCTAATGTTTGTTTACACGCCTGCAAAAAAAAACCACAATCAATTTCCATCAGCAATAAGGTATTCATTACGTAAGACATGCAACAAAATCCAATATGGCCGCAGTATCCATGGAAAAAAAAACTTTTTTCTCAAATTTGATAGCGGAATTTAGGACTCCTTAATATGCTTGTTATATGTGTGAATTATGGTAAAATTTGTTCAAGTAATAAGCGAGATAGCCTTCAGGTGTAAGCCGCCCCCCCCCCTCCCCCCTAAATGGAGGCGGACTGCTTCGACCCTGTAGATAAGGGGATATTTTGGTGTGAGTGTGATCTCGCGAGTAACACCTCGCACTCCACAAAGTAAATCGTCATATTGAATAAAAATTAAAGGTTTCTATCTGCAGTTAAGGTACTTTTGAGATATTGGACATCAACATACTTTGTGAATTTTTAACGTATAAAGAGATGAACCTTTTTTATATGTATTTGTTTAACGAAAACATGGATGACTATGTCACTATGCTTTGCGTTGAAAGTAGAACCCGTAACAAACCGTAACACGAAACATCCTCAAAAAGCACTTTTAATCTATCTCACATCTAGCATTTAAGCTGTCTCTTACTATGTGAAATAAATGTTTGGGTTAGAAAAAAAATGCTGTGAAATGGTAAATGTTTAACTCCCCTATCAACACAATTAGATTATTATAACGTCTTTAACGCCCATCTCCGAAAGGGCCGGGCCAAATAGGAAACTCGTGTAAAGTGCCTTTCCCAAGGACACAACATCAGACCGATTTGAGACTCGAACCTGCGAACCCGCAGTCTCACGATTACGGGTCCTGCAGCCTAACCACCTCCCCCCCCCCTCCCCCCCTCCCCCAAAAAAGGGGGGGTCTAATCTAAAGATGGAAACAACAGATATTGAAAGGATGCTGGATAATGTAGGTGGGTAGTCACACACACACAAATACACACACATACACACACACACACACACACACACACACACACACACACACACACACACACACACACACACACACACACACGCACACACACACACACACACAAACACAAAGAGAGAGAGACAGAGAGGGAGAGAGAAAGAGAGATGAGAGAGGGGGGGAGAGAAAGAGAGAGAGAGAGAGAAGAAGAAGAAGAAGAAGAAGAAGAAGAAGAAGAAGAAGAAGAAGAAGAAGAAAAAGAAGAAGAAGAAGAAGAAGAAGAAGAAGAAGAAGAAGAACAAGAACAAGAACAAGAACAAGAGCAAGAACAAGAACAAAAACAAGAACAAGAAGTTTGTGAATCACAGTTATTTCGGTGAAGGACGCTTTACGTAACTCCATCTTTTAAAAAAAGATTACTCTTTCACTATGTCTTTGTTTGGGAGAAATGGGAACAAGCAGCAGCAGCAATAATTATCCCTCTATTTTCTTCTCTAAAGCTATCAGTCGTTCTTCCAACTTATTCTCTCCCCTCTCCTTTCTTTCTCCCGGTAATAATTGAAGCATCGATTATTATGTCTTCGAATCAAATAAATTGCCATAACGTCACATCACCCGTCATTTATCGGCAATTTATACTGTCAGCCTCTTCCTTCTTCCCACCTTATACTGTCAGCCTCTTCCTTCTCCCCACCAACATTTTTTCTTCTTCCCTCTTTCAATCCCATTCCTATATTCCTAATCTCCCGTCTTCTCTATCCTGCATCTTGCCACCCAATTTTCATTCCATTAAGTCTCTTTTTCTTATCCGTTTTCCTCCCTTCCTTTTCAGAACAAAAACCAAAAATAAGCATGAGATTAAATGTCTTTCATTAATTTTCCCTCTCTTTTGCGATCATAGACTAAGATACAATTAATATGAAACAAGAACCTTTGAAGAAAAAATAAACAAAAAAAGCAGGGCTCGATCCAATAAATCCCAATAGCTGGTTTACTTCTTTTATCGTCCTACTCCTTTCCCCTTTAAAAGATTGATAACTATGTTTACATTAACACTGGACATTCATCTTTTCAACTCTTGCTTTGGGCTGGGTATTGCTGCTTGGAACCGTTAATTATCATTGCTTAAGAACTCGATCTTGTCATTAGAGTGACTTGTGGATACAATACCAACACAGTTGATTATGTACATGTAGAATCTATTCATGCCAATTTCAACACACCAAAAAAGATTCCAGATATTAAATAATTAATACAAAATAAACATGTTCATCCTTACATCTGAGGGTAAAATGGATGGGTGGTAAAGGAAGGGGAGGAGCAAAGGGGGAGGGGCAAGGAACTATGTTCAGAGATGAGTCTGAACTCAAGCCGCTAGTAGCAACATTCTGTTTACTATCAGGGCCACTCCATAACATTACGGAAAGCCCATGTGATTTGTATAATGGACACGTTCATTGGCGATCTGGGTACACAAAGAGGTTGACCGTCCTTCAATATTCTATATTTATCTTATGTTTTTATTGTACTAGCTTTAGCTTTAGTAAGAGTTGTACGGCTCTATCAACATAAAAAAGTCATTAAAGTGTCGAAGATTAGATGTGTTTATTAGGGAGTAACATGCAATGAAAAGAAGGTGGAGAGATAAGAACAACACATATTATATTATTATTTAAGTGGAAAGAATGAGCAAAATATACCAGAGCACCTGCCAACCAACCACCATCGAAGACACCGATGGAAATGTAGTTCAAGAAACTCTTGCAGAATCTCAGAACAATATTGAAAAGCGTCCATCATCCTGCAGGGAAAATGCCGCGTCCATTGTATTATTATCATGCAGAGATTTGTCCCAGAAGTAAGCTTACTTCACAACCACACCCTCTCGGAACTATTTGCAACTTTTTTCCCAAATCTCTTGGTCCTGTACTTTATATGGTAGGAGAAACGGTGGAGTGTTGCCCTAACCCCGCTTCATCTACTCTCTCTCTCTCTCTGTCTCTCTCTCTGTCTGTCTCTCTTTCTCTCTCTCTCTCTCTCTCTCTCTCTCTCATTCACTCTCTCTCTCTCTCTCTGTAT
>NW_004797353.1:1165330-1179412 GCF_000002075.1 Aplysia californica | reverse complement strand
CCAAAAAAAAAACCCCCAAAACAACCCGACCAACCAAGCAAAGAAAGGCTGTAGCATGTCTTATATTCTTGGCATTGCCCTCCCTTAGTTCAGGGTTAGTGTCCTGCCGGACTACAGTGCTGAAGGTACTCGTTTGAATCACTAGCTCGGCGTTCTTGAATGCGTGTCGTTCTGTGAAGTTTTCAAACCTCTCAACCTATTTGGTTCGATCCTGTCAGAGAAGGACATTGAATTCGGAGGTTCCGGCCCCTAAATAACCCAATACTTACTGAAATATTTGAAAAGGGCTTTAAACCCATATACTTAAATAATTATATATATTATATATACATATTATATATATATATATTATCGGAATCCCTAAAGCGTTAAAAACAGAGACAGACCAAGGTCCTACTAGAAGTGGAACAAGTATCTCTCTCACTTTCCAAAGGATGGACTTCTTGTCGGTTACTAAGACAGAGACCCCGGTCCAACGTATAACATAGAGTACTTATAATACATGTAATATGAGTTGTTGAATAGAATTCGAGTATGCACGGATTACTCAGACAGAAAAAATCTTGAATAACAAGGCACACTGATTTATGATTACACTTCTCTTTGGTGATAGTATACGTACTGTATCGAGAGGAAGATTGTGGGTTCTGTGTCTGTTCCATGGCAGTAAACACGAATATGGATTTCTTAAACGTTTGGAAAACTTGAATCTTATAGTACATAAAGGCAACAGATCAGATTGTGCTCGAGGAAAGAGATGTGAACACAATGTATATATCATTATGTAACATTGCTTGGTCTGAGGCCACACATTGTGTAAACCAATTTAAAGAAAGCACAACATGTCTGTATGTGCTAAGTGGACAAGGGGTCGTTATGAAATGGTATTTGTTTAAACAAATCTCACCCAAGTCACGAATAAAGAAAATGTCTGAGTATACTGAAAAAAATGCTTTCCAGAGGAAAAAAATAAAATTGAAGGCGTTTTCCGGTATATTGACGTTTAAATGTGAGATGATAAGGTCACTAAAAATATCGGGCTAGCGTTATTTGTTAAGGCAGCAGAGTGGAAAGGTGAGGAGAGAGAGAGAGAGAGAGAGAGAGCGAGAGAGACGGAGGGAGAGAGAGAGAGAGAGAGAGAGAGAGAGAGAGAGAGAGAGAGAGAGAGAGAGAGAGAGAGGCGGGGGGGAGGGGGGTGGGAGGGGGTTGGGGCGGTGGGGGATGAGGGATTAGACAAAAGTGTAACATTTGGGGGCAAAAAGTTTTCATTATCTTGATTCTGGCCTCACCAATAACGAATAAGTGCTGTCAAAAAAATTAGAGTCTTATTTGTACTACAAATTAATGCGCAGACAGAGAGCAAATATTCTTGTTTGACCTTTCTGCCCTCGTACTTTATTCCTTACAAATTGTTGCCGTAGAGTAAAGTAATACAAACATTTCAGAAGCAGAGACCGGTAGTTTATTTGAATTATTTTCTTACCTGAAAACTGCAGCTGACAAAATTAAATAAATCATTGCTTATAGTTTAGAGACCCTATTGGCAGCTCCATAACATTTCTGGATCGAAAGGCTGATAATATGTGTTTGTAATCTGCTTTCATCATTATAAAGTTGTGGGAAAACAACCTCCAGAGCTGTGCAGTTTTAAAGCAAAGTGAAATAATGTGTATGTGTGAGCAGTTTTAGATTTTTAGGGCCGAGGAAGCATTTGTGTAATATCTGAAATAACATGCCTACACTGTAGTTGTACATACAGTCGACTTCACTTGTGTTGAACTCGCTTGAGTTGATCTTCGGTTTTAAGTTGAGCTTCTTTCTCGCGTCCCAGCACCTCTTCTTCTTTACAGATCCCAAGAGTTAAGTTGAACTTCTGATGAGTTGATTATTTTTAATGAAGTGACTAATCGGTAGAGAAAAAATGATATTCGGACTCTGAATTGAGTCCAGCGTGACGTCCGTTCCGACTTCAGACCCTTGTTCCTAAATATGTCCAGCATTTACGAACTGTTTTCGATTATAATGATAACAGTCGAGACATGAGCTTTGCTATCCAGTTACTAGATCTATCTAAACTGGCCCTCCCTGCATCATTAGTATGAACAGAACGACTAAGTTGAGCTGACCTTGCCGGGGGCAAAGGTAATTATGTCGACAAATGAGATTGCGCGTCGCGATCTCGTACTCTCGGCTTGCAGGGGGAAGAGGTGTTGGGAAGAGACCACGGCTGTCGGTTTTGTGCGATGTGATAAAAAAAAATAATTACAGAAGAACTATAACACACAACAAAATAAAAATAAACACGTGAAAAGACAAATGGTGGTGGAAGTAATAATGATGCTATAGTGGTGGTGGAAAGACCCTGAGTTGTCGGTTACCGTGTACTTAGACATTGCCATTGGGTAGATCTAATGAGAGTGCAGTCATCTGACTCTTGACACAATTACAGTCCTAGTATAGACAATTTTAGTTGTAATTCTGATTTTACGTAAAATCCCCCGACGACACTTATATGATGTAACCTCCTTACATTCACATAACTCACTTAGAAGCTGAGTCTGAATAAATAAAACCTTTTTTTCGGGCACGAGTCCGAATAGATAAAAATTATATTCGGACTCGACTGGCCTTTTTTTAAACTTCCCCGATGACTCCAATGAAGAAGTACTTAACACAAGAAATGTACCTTGGAAGAAGGTGTTATTCTTAAAATGTAGATCTAGATGTTTTTACGTTCCCACCACCAACACAATCAAGATCATTTAGGAGGCAGACCTCGACCTTGACTGTCAGAGCCAGGGCCAAACTGGGCTGAAAGTGGTACATACAACATCCCTGTGGAAATACCGGGATTCTACCCATTCAGGAATCAAACTTCATGCGACAGCGAAATGCATAACCGCTGCACCAAAGACACCAGTTTGTTTGGGAAAAAAAGTGAAAAGTGCTTCTTCCTGTGTGCTTTGAGGTATCGGTGTCAGATATTGTTCTTCTAGCAGGCTTGCGGTTTTAAGGAACTGAATTGGATTTGTTTCCTTCTTTTTAGCTAGATCTATGTAAGAACTTAGTGGACACGTACGTCCGTTCAGCAGAAAACCAAGAGCAAGGTCGCCTCACATTTTTAACAATCATACACATCAGAAACAGGAATTTCATATTTCATAGTATGCATGTTGCGGTCTGCCCTTTCGCGTTTCAGACGTCATAGAAAACAGAATGTAAACATTTTGGATGAATAACTAAGTTATTGAATGTCTTTTATTTTTAAAAGTCACAAACAGTACCTATTCATGTGTTGTGCATCCTCAGTGAGATAAGAAAGATTGTGTTTCCTCGTGTGACATCCGAATTTAATTAGTAGAACAAATTATAGTTTGTTTCGCAATTGTTCAACAATAACGTGCCAGTTGAAAACTATAATAATTATACTCCAATGTTTCCAGGGGCGAAGGCTGACTTGTTTGACAGGGTAATCAAAGTGAAACTGGACCAGATATGGCCCGTAGATATGACACAAGAATCTTACTCGAGGCGGCGACTCTGAGTTGTGAATGAAAACAAATCCGGAATTCATATTGTATGTTCAACCGCCAAAATAATCGGGAAAGTATCTTATTAAATATCAGTTCCAACTAAAATTAAATTTAACTTTAGATGTGAATACATAAACACAAAGCAAAGAAGCAGAGACGTCAGTACTAGATCTATATGTTATAGATTTACCAGTGAGTCTAACTCTTTGGTAGAACATGACAATTTTCATTTTTTAAATTTTACATTTGGCTGTTTTTGTTAGCCTTCCGCGGCCAGGAGCTGGTGTCATAATCGAGGTCACGATCTGATTATAGGACGGTAAAAAGTCGAGGAAAAAAAGCAAGTACTTGCAACAGTGAAGAGATTGTTAGGAGTTAGTTCCCCTCACATTTGTGAGGCAGACTCGACCAGTGTTATGTAGCTTACATAATCAGGGCTTGAGATTGATTTTAACTGTGACCCCAAAGGGGTGAACAGGGTATATGTGGCAATGAAACAGCTTAGACTGCTATGCCCATGTTCCCTTCAACTATATTGGTGGACTCTTCCAGCCTCACTTTAAGCTTACTTAATCAAAGCTTGCGACTGCTTATGGAGTGGCCCGAGAGGGGTGAGGAGGCTATTTCTGTGGCCGTGAAACCGTTTTGAATGTTAGGCATACTGTTCATTGTTGATTACGAACGTCTTTTGACATTTATTTTAAGAGGTTTACGTTTATGGATGAATTTGACAGTGACAATATTTCAACATTAGGAAGGGAAGCAGTGATTATTTGATTATATAGACGCTTCGCCCCTGAATGTTTCAGAAGTGTGGTACATGGCGTGTACTTGTTGATTGTCGTGTTTTAGAACAGTTACAAAATATGGCAACTAGATCTGGGAAAGATAGTTTTTTTTTAAAGTAAAATGTCCATATGGGTTAACAGAGTTTACTTATGACTTGATATTGGTCACTGGAGTAGGCTGATTTACGGAATCAAATAATTTGTCAGAGAAAGCAAAGAAACATTTCCGAATATTAAACAAGTATTAGATCTAGTCGTAAAGTGTCTAGTGTTGGCTTGGACCTTAGACAGTCATGTTGTAATTTTTTATACATTTTTTTTTTTTGGGGGGGGCGGGTTTTTTTCTGAGCCACCTGAAAATGGCATTTTATTAAGAAGTGTTTATGTCTCTATTCTGTCTGATAAAAGCAATATATACATATATAGACATATAAAGTGGACTTGGGAGGCTTTGTGCACAAACTCCTCCCTTATGACCTAACCCACACCTATCACACTTTGCACGCGTCCACAGCATCCATGTGGCTAGGACTTAACTTTAAAAAATCCACACAACTTGCTTTCCCCAATTTTTCCAAAATGCTTTGTTTCGTCCACACAGAATTCTAATCTTGGGAAAGTCCATCTTCTAAGACGCCATTGTAAACAAGTGAAGTTTCCGATAACTAGCCGTGCGCACTCACACCTTTGAAATTAAGGAGTGTACAACCACGAAAGCGGAATAGAGAATCAATCTATACGTCTATTATACATTTGGCAACTTGGAAATACGTGTGCCACTGTTCTCTCAAGATTTATTGCTCCATTCCACTAGAGTGTAAATATAGTAGGCCAATGACTTACAGTTGATGTTAAAGCACCGATAATTCCTTTCATCGAAAGGGGGCCCATCTAGTATATGTGAGGCAGCGTGGTGGAATCAGGCTCTCGTCAATTTCTGGGCATGTGGAGTTATTTGCGCCATCTTAAAGCCTGCTCATTTGTCTATCTTTCGGTGAAAGAAGTACCTGTCTATCTTTAATAGAAGTCAAAATATTAGTGATTGAAGTAGGTAGGGTAACTTGATTTCAGAGGAAAAATAAGGGAGAAAATGACCGCCAACGCTTGGAATCTTTCAATGCGTGAGTACTTGAAAACTGAAAAATTTACATTTTTTGTACTTTTAATCATCGTTTTTCGGGACAATCCGCACAGAAATGTGTTTTCAAATTGACATAAAAGCTGTTGAGCTTAAAAACAAAAATTTGATAAAAATTGCCAAACGGGCAGAAAATTGCCAATAATAATCTTTGATTTCATTATTTTGACGAAAGCCTGATTCCACCACTGCCTCACATATAATATATATATACAGATATTTATATATATATATATATATATATATATATATATATATATATATATATATATATATATATATATATATATATATATATATATATATATATATGTATATATAGATCTACAGCTGATGTATGCTGCTAATATATCAAACAAAAATAGCGTCGTCTACAGCAACATCAAAGTTACGGAGCCAAAAAAAAAAGTTCAAACGCCATCCTACTGAGAAACTCGGGCCATGAAGCCTTTAGCCCTTATAAACAGACAATATGAGGCTTGCTCCACGAGGCTTCAAATGCCCAGCAAAAGCACCGTTCAAAAATCTTAATAAACCGTTTGTAAAATTCCGAGATCAAGCGTAGCAATGTTATCATTATCATTAATTTTTTTAAAAGAACAGAGAAAAGTGGTGAAAAGAATATTAAGAAATGGTACTTTTCTTCTAATTTTGTCTGAATGTTTTGTTTCAGTCAGTTTTTTTCAATTAGATAAGCTTCAAAATAATACACTGTAAATGGCAGTTGAACACACCTGACCTTTTACATTAAACCTCTAGTTCAACTGAATGTGTGACGGGACAACCTTCCTGTAGAATTATGCCTGGATACAGTCCATGCCGGCTTTTTAAGCACGGTCATCGGGGGAAAGCTTAAGCGTGCTTAATGCCGAAGCGTGCTGGAGTGCAAAGTAGACATAATCCAGAGATTTTCATGTTGAAAATTTCTCGTGCTATTTCCCTTTGTTTGTAAGTATAGGCCTATAGCGGTCCCGCAAGTGTGCATTGTTATTTTTACCCGCCATGGTAGTTTTGTTTGCTTGCTTGTTTTTGTTTTGTGGTCGAATGGGAAATGAAAACTTAATTTAGACGACCAGTAACGATACAGCACACTAGGCCTACACATTGCCTGTGCGTACCACTGCCCGCAGTGCCACATTTATACAACTGCCTTCCTCCCACCTCGCGCGTGATACACAATCAGGATTAATATAGCGAGGGTCAACGGTGAAATCACAGCCAGCCTCCCTTTCTCGTCCCCAGGACTCTCTTTGTATTTTTTTTGTCTGTGTGTAGCTTTGCCCTAGGCTAGATCCTCCATGTGCGCGGCTGTGTGCATCTCTGTGCCTTCCTCTCCGCCCGTGTGTGTGTCTCCATCACTTTCGACTTTGTGTTTCTCTTAATACATCCTACTGCTGTGTTCAAACGTCGATGGGTCATCATGATAGTATTGACAGTCTTGTATATGAAGCGTACCTGAAGCCGAAGTTACCATGCTTAAAGGCGTGTCATTTATAAAGCAAAAATTCAGTAAGAACCGTTTAGCGTGCTTGAGTCCGTAACGTGCTTTATGCCGGCGTACTTAAAGCCGGCACGGACTGTATAATGTCTAGACTGCTTCGACCACCTGTCAAGGCCATCCCGGCTCATAGCATAGTATCCCTGCAGAAAGATATAAATATTGGTAGATAGTATTCTTTACGCAAGGATTCAAGTGTAATGTTCTGCTTGCAATGGCGAAGTACCACAAAACTGATCTACTAGGTGATAAATATCATCCGCATTGTTTTAAGACGGTCAACTACTTGGAAAATACGAAAGGCCTACAGAGGTAAATGTGCAACAATTCTCAACTTCCAGCAGACCTACATTTTTGACAAAATATTAAGCCAGCTACTTGCCATAAATGTATATATGTATAATGTTTTGGGGTTTTTCTTATTTAAGTGTACCGTTATACTCGGTTCCGTTGAGTGAAACGTAGTCGACAATCATGGCCTGGAAAGATTGGCATTCGAAACAGCCTCACAACGCCCCAGACAGTGGCATGACAACAGACGACATCGTGCGCACGGTCAGCACTGACGGTCTTCAGTAAGCGGAAAGGACTCCGAGACAGTTGCTAAGCGACGAGACAACACGTCTGGTGATGTAGATCTTACTTATCTACGTATTCTCCCATCTTTATAGATAACATTTGTATGGCGCTAATTCTAGCCCAACAGCTAGCTCTAAGCGCTATTACATGTATATTATTACTCATATCACCCCAGGAGAAAAAGATCCCAGACACTGAAAAGTTCTTGGGAGTGCAAATCCCTTGTATCGTCTGAAGAAAAGCCATCTTAGGTGGGCCGGACACCTTGTCCGAAATTCAAACATTACATATGCCTCCATGAAACTATTTTCTCCTAAGAATTGGTATTTGGAAGGCAGAACAATTTGTATTTCAGAGAATATTTCCTTATCGAAAACCACATTATTTCGTGTTAACATGTAACAATGCATTGAGCTGTGAATTTAGTAAAAATTAAAATATTTTGTCCGTTTCATTCCACTATCGACATACACGTTTGTCAAGGCATGTATCGGGCTGTAAATCTTAGAGTCGCTGTCCGTGGGTGGTGGGAGAGCGCCACTGGTAGGACCTACCTCCTTACTTTCCCTCTCTTGTTCTGTCTGTCCGTCGTACTTTTTTTCCCAGCACAAAAGGGCCATTATTTCGTCGATGTGCTTCTTCATTCTATTGATCAGCTTCGACGATAATTTCAACAGTTTAGGGGGATGACTACTTCGACTCTGCCTGTCCGTTTGACCTCAACATACTTCCGGGCAGAAAGACAGAATCACACAATGAGATTTAATAGTTTCCTCACGTTGGAATTGAGCTCATATCATCTGGGTGCATGGTAAGCAAAAAGCCCAGGAACAGACCACAGACACGTCTATAGTTCTCATCGCTCTTCCTTTTTTGGCTTTGTCACTCTCTTGTAACACCTCTAATTGTAAGCACTTATACGTCCTTACTGCGTTGCAAATGCCGTAAAACTTCTACTTAAACTAAAAACT
This sequence comes from Aplysia californica, assembly GCF_000002075.1. Taxonomy (NCBI): domain Eukaryota; kingdom Metazoa; phylum Mollusca; class Gastropoda; order Aplysiida; family Aplysiidae; genus Aplysia; species Aplysia californica. The sequence continues at coordinate 1,170,905 of NW_004797353.1, read as the reverse complement.
AAAGATAAAAGACTCCAGTATAATAATATACAGTCTCTGCTCGTTCCCAGAGAGGACTCACACTTTACAATCCCCCCCACCCCCATCCCCCCTTTCTCCCTTCCAATAACGTAACTGACATTAAAGATTTCAAACATTTTGTTGATAATCCATGCACCCATTTATCAACACAGACACACACAGACAAAGAGAGACATGCCGGTACACATGCACACAAACAGATAATCACAGCAGAAAGAAACCAAAAAAAAGAAAGAGAGAGAGAGAGAGAAAAAGGGGGGGGGAAGGAGAGAGAGGGAGAGAGAGAGGGGGAGAGAGAGTGAAAGAGAGACAGAGAGAGAGAGAGAGAGAGAGAGAGAGAGAGAGAGAGAGAGAGAGAGAGAGAGAGAGAGAGAAAGAGAGCGGAAAGAGAGGGAAGGTGATAGAAAGTGTGTGTCTGTGTGAGTGTGGGGCGGAGAGGGAGAGAGCGAGGGTGAGGAAAAAGGTTTAAACAGAGACAGGATGAGGAAGCCTGTGGGAAATGAATGATGCAAATACAACATTAATCACAAAAAAGTTTAATAATGATTATGTTATGGACATGAGGTGTTTTAAATGATACCCAACCCTCAAAGAAAAATAACCACACAACAAAAGACAAACAGACAAAAAACCTTCATAAACAAACAACAACAAAAAACCCTAAAGAAAGCAAAAACAAATTCAGCAAGGCTATGACGAAAAATTGCCAATTAACAAGAAATACAATATAATATCAAAAAGAATACAAAATTCAAGCCCACTGCGAGTGTGAACAGAACAAACACCCAGAATATTACTCTTCTTCTTTAGAGCTTCTCATTAGAGTTTGGAAGTACAATAATGATGTGGCGTTGTTGTTTTCGATCCATAATAATGACGATAATATAGATGTAGTACATGTATTATCATTGATAATAATAACACTAATAATAAAAATAGTAATAATAATTATAATAAAAATAATAACGATGATGACAATAATAATAATAATAATAATTATTATTATTATTATAGTAATTTCAATCATAATAATAATGATGATGATGATGATTATGATGATGATGATGATGATGGTAATGATGACGATGATGATGATGACGATGACGATGATGATGATAATAATAATAATAATAATAATAATCATAATAATAATAATAATAATAATAAAAATAATAAAAATAGTAACAATAATAATAACACGTAGAAAATTTATTGTGGTGGTTGAGACTAATACATGTAGTAGGCTACCATGTGTTATCTTTGCTTAAATCTTCCTGATTTGTAACTTTCAAAGCACTCGGCAAAACAGCATTCCCTGCAACCCCCCTCCCCAAAACAAAATACAGCCGAAAAAAAAGTCTCAATCAAAAAAGACCTTTTATGACCAAACTCGTTTAAATCATTTTAAAAATTGACAAAAACATGTTCACACAAGAATGAAAAAGGCAAGTTCTCCATAATTTCTTAATAAAGCCAACAAAGCAAAAGTCACTAGAATAAAAGGGCAGTGGAAACACATTGCAAGAGAGCACTCAAAATGAAAAATGTAATTGTCATTTAAAAAAAAAAAAGAGTCACAAATTAATGTATATCCAACACATCACTTACAGGCTAAAATCTAGAAAGAAATTCTGAAGTAATGTTTGTTTTAAGCTTCACCTCTGTTTTCGGGATCTCCTTTTATTGAACGCCTATTATGAGTCTACTTAGTTAAAAATATCCCCCCCCCCCTCTCCCCCCAAAAATAAAGCAAACAAACAAACAAGCAAAACAAAACAAAACAAAAATAAAAGTACCATGACAATGTATGTACAACATCATTTCCTTTTATTTTTAAGACTCTTGTTCGCAATAAGAAGGAAAGGTGCGCTTTACTGTCAATGCGTATGTGTGTGCATGTGTGTCTGTGTGTGTGTATGTGTGTGTGCATTTGAGTTCATGTATATAAGTGCGTGCTTGTGTGCGTGCTTGTGTGCGTGCGTGCGTGCGTGCGTGCGTGCGTGCGTGCGTGTGTGTGTGTGTGTGTGTGTGTGAGAGAGTATGTGTGAGTGAGAGAGAGAGAGAGAGTGTATGTGTATGTGTGTGTGTTTGTGTGTGAGTGTGTGTTTGTGCGTGCATATGTTTGTGTATGTGTATGAGTGAGTCTGTGGTCGCACGTACGTATAGTATACCATCAGTTGTTTAACGTTTTAAGGAAACCCAACCTCAAAACACAAGACTTCCTTCCCAAGACCTTCGTGGCCCAAAGACCTCTTTAAAAACAAGCAAAAACAAAGAAACAACAACAACAACAACAACAAAAAACTACAACAACCCAGTTCAGCTATCGCATTGCAACAATCAAATTCGTGGCTTCTTTCAGGACGATATTGAAATCAGTATGCAAATGAGCCCGCCAAAAACGTCTGACCCGCCCCCATACGTCTGCTGGGAAGCAAGGGGAGGCGATCCCGTGAAGGATGCGGGCAATGGCGCGCCCTGTGAGGGAGTGCTCTTGACCATATATGGAGATGAAATTTCTTATGTCGCCCCGCAGTTGCGCCAGGCTAGCTTCATCACGCTGAAGAGGAATAGTAAAAAAAATATATTATAAGTTTTAAAAATCCAACAACTTTCTAAATTTAAAAAAAAATATTTACAAACTACTTAGGGGATCACAAAGACAGGTTACACCAGCAAACAATGTCTGTTCATCCACCAAACTGCCCGAGGAAAGGAACATAAAATACAAGAACCATAGATAGAAAAGTAACGAGGAGCAGACAGAACACAAGAAAGAAAAATACAAATAGATATGACAGTTGACAGTTAGACAGTGAGGACACAGATATCAGCAACATAGTCAGATAAATGGTCGATACATACATGACACATATCGCAGCAGATACACAATACAGATAGATAGATAGATAGATAGACAGACAGACAGACAGACAGACAGACAGACATACAGACAGACAGACAGACAGACAGACAGATAGATAGATAGATAGATAGATAGATAGATAGATATATAGATAGATAGATCGATAAATAGTAGAGACGGACTGACAGAGACGGACTGACAGACACACAAATGCCCCACCTGCTCCCCACGAGCCCCCTGTGAGGAAGACGCCTCCACGTCCCCTCCCCTGCCTATTGCGTCTTCAGCACCATCTGTGTCAAAGAAGTCCACCAGCTTCTTCTTGAGCTTGTTGCTCCGCTCTTCGTCCGCCGTGTCACAACACATCCAGAAGTTCTTGTGCGACACGCTGTAGAAGAACACACGAAAAGGGATGACAATACATAACACAACAACGTGAAAAAAGAAGAATTAGCAGCGTCACGAAACGGTTAACTAATACACGTTTACCTTTCCCCCCTTTACAAAAAACAACACAAAGACGAACAAAAAAACCAACAAACAAAGAAACAAACACCCCCCAAAAAAACAACAACAACAACAACAACAACCCAACAACATATAGATCCAGCTTTTATATTTGCACGTTACTGAATCTCTATATAATTATTATAATTTCTCCATGTCTTAAATGAATTTAGAAACAATTTTATTCCCACGATGAAAAGCTCTTAATAACAACACAAGAAAGAGTTGTGAGTTATGACAGATGAGAGATGAATAAAGATTGTCATTGTTGTTGTAATATCTGAAAGAAATAAAAGACCTAGGCATCTTATCTGTAACAAAGAAAGATATAGAAGGCCATTTTTACCATCATCCATCAAAATGCTTCCATCTTAACCATCTTGTATAAATATACTTACGACCTTAGAGCATGCACAAGAATAACATTGAGTGTGTATCTAGCTTAACATTATTATTGTTTATATTGCTGCTCATTTATATTATGCATGTGATTGTAAGCCTGCGTGTGTGTGCGTGCGCGCGCGCGTGTGTGTGTGTGTGTGTGTATGTGTGCGTGTGTGTGTGTGTGCGCGTGTGTGTGTGTGAGTGTGTGTGTGAGCGTGTGTGTGTACGTGTGTGTGTACACGTGGTGAAACACGAAACGAATGTGCCAGGATCTGGACAATAAAGATATATCTTATCTTATCTGTACCTGTTCAAGGCTTCAGCGAGCATGTCCAGCTGTCTCAGCTCAGTCCTCTCCTGTCTCTGGGCGCGCCCGTTCAGGAAGTCTAAGACCCCGTCCATCTCTGTGTCCGACAAGTCACCACGTGATCGGAAGTGGAAGGCCAGGTCCGAGAACTCAACTAGGACGCCTGTCTTTCTAAAGCCGTTAGGACCTAGCGGTTCGAGACAGAGAGAAGGAGCAGAAGTAGTGGTAGGGTATGAGATCAAACTCGATCTTATTCACACTGCAAGGTTATTTGGAGAAAAGGCTTTGATATCAGTACTACACACACACACACACACACACACACACACACACACACACACACACACACACACACACACACCACACGCACACCAACACACACATACAGACAAAAAAATGTGCGTGTGTGTGTGTGTGTGAGAGAGAGAGAGAGTGTGTGAGTGTGTGTGTGAGTGGGTGGTGTGTGTGTGTGTGTGTGTGTGTGTGTGTGTGTGTGTGTGTGTGTGTGTGTGTGTGTGTGTGTGTGTGTGTGTGTGTGGTGGGACAGAGCTAAGTCAGACTAAGTGGGCTGTGACATATGAGAACTCACTTTAATAAATAAAAAAGAAAACGACAACAATCAACTATCAACTCACTTGCCATTAATTAATTGAAAAAAACAAGTTTTACAACTTAACACACTGGGATGCAAAGGAATTATTATATTAAGAACTCGCACTTTTACTGGTCATTTATTAACAATTATTGTTTCACTTTTTCTATACACAGAAAAAGATCACCCCTCGGGGCAGTGCCACTGACTGAAGTGTCTTTAGGCCATTCCCAAAGGGGGAACATTTCTCGTTCAAGCACAGTAGAATTGTAAATGGGCTGACTCGTGTCACGCTCATAACAGGGAACTGCTGCTTTTTCTTTCCTGATCCTTACTATTGTCATTTTCCTCTACTTCTTTTGTATGTTTGTCACTCTCTTGTGACCTGCTATTTTGGGGTGCCTTGATAGTCGAAGCAGACCTTGTGCTGTTGAAGCTAGAGAGGTAAGCAGTCTAAGTCTGTAAAGACTTCTCTGTTGACAACCACCCCTTGGCGCTCATATGACCTTATGCAGTTGCGAGTGCCGCAAAACCCTCTACTATTTAAAAAAAAAGAGAAAAAGATTTAGATTTGCTTTCGTTTTAACTTTAAATATACCTTTTTTTAAAAAAATAAAAAAATTACTTAACAATGTTATACGCACTTTAACCACATTTTCCTCATTTACAGCGAGAAGTACATTTTTTTAAAGAACGGAACGGCAGTACGCAGTAGGGGAAATAAAAACCGAAAAAAAAATCATGACTGCAACACCAAGTATTACCTCCCTTGACTTAAAAAAATATTCACTTCATATTATTTTCTCTTTTTTTTCGTACCCTGGAGCTGTTTTTTGTTGGTGGTAATTTTTGTAAAGAGTTTTACGGCGCTCGTAACTGCATAAGGTCACATGAGCGC
>NW_004797353.1:1155330-1160330 GCF_000002075.1 Aplysia californica | reverse complement strand
CGTCTGGCCCGTCATTATGCCGGAAAATAAAATTTGACCATGCCAGAAAATAAAATTTGGCCATGCTGGAAAATAATATTAAACCATCATGCCAAAAATAAAACTTGGAAGATGTGCTTTTTGCCCACTGTAGACTTTCTTTGTCACCAAAATAACTTTCTTATTTCATTGAACTTCCCAGTGCAAATTGGATGCGGTTTTATAAAATTAATGGCTATTAGCTAATGTATCACACTTTTCTTCGGATTTAATAAACATATCTGTTAATTAATACATTTCCAACTGAAGACGTTCCCGAGCGCCCACACGCAAGGATTTCATAAGGGCATTTTACAAACTTTATATAAAATGATTGTTAGTCTTCATTATTATGTGTTTTGTAATTTTTATTTTAAATTATTTTTCATTTATTTATTTATTTTTCTTTCTTTCCTTCCTTCTTTCTTTCTTTCTTTCTTTCTTTCATTTTTTAAATATTATTTTATTTATTTATTGTTAATATTTTTTTTATTTACTTTTTCTTTTTTTTTTTTGGGGGGGGGTGTCCTCTCTTTTGTATTTTGTGTACTTATTGATTTCTAATGAATGTGTGGGCCGGTTATCTTAATTTTTCGTGTATACAGAGTATTGTACTAAACAAAACGGCCATCCGTGGGAAGTTGGGGCGTGCTCTGATGTGGTTTACTCCTTCGTTCCTATCAAACATATTCGTCCTTATCTCTCCTCCTTTTTTTTTTCCTTTTTTTTTTTGTTTCTTACTTTCTTGCAACACCTCTCTAATCTTCCGTACTTACAATATGACCTTATCGTGTTGCAAGTGCCGTAAAACTCTTACAAAAACAAAAACGAAAAACAGTCATCTGGCCCACGCTTCTCAGATATCCAGGCCACTTTGAAGAAAGTTTAGTGACCCTTGTGTTAGAGCGAAGGAAAAAAAAATGAACTCGGAGATAAATCCTGCGCGAGAAAACCCGTATAATGTTAGACTACACAAGAAGAAAACTTACATGATAACGGTCATCTAGCATCAGAAAAAGCTAGCCAGACAGACAGTAACAATAGAGAGATTTGTGTCTACCAATCCGCTGGGAAAAAAGACTACAAAAAAGCCAGACGAAGACAGTAGTCGTAATCACACAGGGTATGCCAACACTGACCCCAGCGGTATACTTTGTAAAACGCCAGGGCGGTCAATTTCACGATTCATAATGTTCAACAAGGGAACGTCTTTGGAAGTGTCCAAACGGAAACAAGAGTAAAAAAGACGGAAGCCAAAGATTATAGTAAAGAATTAAATCCACCTTACATATATATTATATTTTCGTTGTCTCTCTCTCTCTCTCTCTCTCTCTCTCTCTCTCTCTCTCTCTCTCTCTCTCTCTCTCTCTCTCTTTCTTTCTTTCTTTTTCATCTACTTTCTGTCTGCTTTTCTCTGTCTCTGTCTCTCTCTCTCCCCCCCCTCCCTACTCTCCTAATAATAAAAAGCCAGGATGGTTAATTTCAGAGTTACTGGTTTTCTGATATTCAACGAGGAATCGCCCAAAGCAACAGGGGAAGTAATTTGACAGAATCCAAAGATAATAACAAAGAAAAACAGAATTTACCTTACAAAGAGATATTCTTGGTTTTAGTATGAGTTCTAAGGCTCTTGCAACACAACAAGGGCATACATTATATACTTGCCAAAGAAAGTAGCAAATACAAAAAAGGAGATATAAGGGCATTATATATTTAAGCAAATCACACAATAGCACCCGCCAACCACCCACAAGAGGTCCTGGTGTAGCCTATATTGTCATATTTTTTTTGAATCGCATATTGGAAAGGGGGGGGGGGGGGGGGGGGAGAGAGCAGTCGTTTGTACATGTGGTTGTCTTGGAAAAGTGGTCGTTAGAGCAGGTTCTTCTAGGGAAAAGATTTATTATTGCTATTTCGAGATATGTGGTTAATTAAGCGTCTGTTCTAAGCGTTATTATTTTTGTTTTAGTAAACTACTTAGTTTTAGGGCACTTGCAACATAATTAGGTTAATAATGTAAAGTCGAAGATTAGAGGAGTAACACAAGAGTAACAAACTTTAAAACGAGAAGGAAGAGAGATAAAGACAATAGATGTGCGATAAGAAAGAAGAAGCAAACCATACCAGAGCAGTCGCCAACCACACACAGGCATTATTATGGAATACATTTTGCTGTGAGTCATAATTTCCTGAGAGGGCACTCAAGACTCAGGTAAGGAGCTTGCCTCTTCTAACCAAAGTCTGCGTACGATTCCTGGCTCGTGAAGACACGATGAGAGGATAGCTGGATTTTTCAATCGTTCTTAATACTTTACATTTCATGGACAAGGTTGCAACAACAAAAACAACCGGCACCTAACATAATATATCATGATATGGATACGCCAAAATTGAGGACATTGAAAATGTTCTAATATTTCAAATGTTTTTCAATTTTTTCAATTATTTTTTGTAAGAACGCCAACTGCCGCAATATAGGACTTGTGTCAACAAAAACTGAAATATTTCAATGAGTAATTAGAATTTTTTAAAGGGGCTTATTGGAAAAAAATCGCAAATTTTAGGGAAACTATGCTTGTATTGGAGGACGCGGCCAGGGACAGACGAGCGTGGCGTCGACTGCTCTCCGCCCTGTGTACCTGACAGTACAGGGAAGAGTAAGTAGTAAGTAAGCTTATGTTTCATTGAAGAAATATTGCAACAGATTATAAAGACAGAAAACACAGTTTGAATGCTACTTGAAGCCTTGGTATTTTTAGTAAGGCAATCTTATGAAATGAGAAAATGTACAAAATCTGTGAAAACTGAGAAAAAACAACCTATCTTTGTATAATTTTACTCTCAGTTGCCCAGAAATGATTGTTGTATACATTCAAACCCCTCGCTCTTACCCATAATCATACTACAGACAAGAATAACAGAACACTGTGTACAGATGGAGAAATCAAAAGATGTCGCAATCTCAAAAGCTCCAAGGTTGTTGACAGTCAGAGTGTATCCCTGAACAATCTTCAATTTATCGCCAATTTTAAAAATGCAACCTGAATTGACTCAATTTTCATAAATGTCTACGCTACGCTGGTAGTTAAAAATCTTTTCTGATATCCAAAGCATTCTGTTTATTACAACAAACTCCCCCCCCCCCCCGAAATAACTCTAAACTCAATTCATGTCTATAACCAAACTAAAACACTAGACGTCGATTTTCTCGAAACAAACTTGAGGACAGACAAATCATTTTAAAAAGATGTATGCCCGTGCGGCTCCGGCAAAATAAAAAAATCAATGCACACCCAAATCTGAAGTTCTCTCTTTATAAAGATAAAGCAAAAACAAAGCAATGGCGTGTGCTGTCTGAAAGAGCCAAGGGACTATGCTCTAAAGGCAAAATAATCCACATAAGGAGAATTGGACACTCCGTGGCTTAAAGAATAAAAGATAGACCGCCCTTGAGAACAAGAGAATGGGTTGAAAGAAAAAGAGTGCATTACTTTGATAAGATTTACAGACCTGCTTCATGTCACGGAGGCTACAGCTCCTTGTACGGAGGATGGCTGTAGAGAGGGTGGAGGAGGAGGAGGAGGAGGAGGAGGAGGAGGAGGAGGAGGACGAGGAGAAGGAGAAGGAAAAGGTGGGAATTGTAATTCACTTGAGGGAGGTGTTTTCATAACGTGGGAAAAATCGATGAGGTTGAGGGGACACCCCCAACCCCCCCCCCCTCCTATCTCTCCTCCTCTGTCTGTCTGTCAGTCTGTCTGTCTGTCTGTCTGTCTGTCTGTCTGTCTGTCTGTCTGTCTGTCTGTCTGTCTGTCTGTCTGTCTGTCTGTCTGTCTGTCTGTCTCTCGCTCGCTCTCTCTCTCTCTCTCTCTCTCTCTCTCTCTCTCTCTCTCTCTCTCTCTCTCTCTCTCTCTCTCTCTCTCTCGTTATATATATATATAGAGGCTTTTATATATATATATATATATATATATATATATATATATATATACATATATCTGTTCTTTTGTTCCCTCTCTGAGACATGCCCCCTTCCCACCCAAATCCTCTTTCCCTCACAATTTAGCAAAACATAAGAACAGTATTCTGTTAGTCAGATTTGAGGAACCAGACTTAATTTCATATAATATACAACTGTAATGATATTTTCAAAAATGTGTTCGGGCCTCACATCGCTAAAGCGTATATTTAAAGAATTCTTCGCTAAAACGTAAACAACGAAATAACGCACAGAAATCCAGAATCAGACTGACAATTTAAATAGCAGAAGTCTGCCTCGCTTGGCGAAGCGCTGGATAAAAATATGCAAATAAATACGTAAACCGATTCAGTGGTATGAACGTAGAAATAGCTTTTTAACAAGTGCACGGGTCCAGACAGTTATGACAACGGAGTAAAACTTGTGAAATTCAGCGCTCACTCAACCCATTGATAACGCATAATTATTCTGGTCACTAAACAGTAAACAGCTCTTGGAAACGTGCTTTTTTGCGAGTGTGGGGGGTGGGGGTGGGGTGGGATAATTTCAGTGTTCAAACAACAGATATTTCGATTTTTTCCTCTGCCTGAAACTTTAAAAGGCACCTGGGAAAGGAAGGGAATAATGATCCTCTTTCTTTGAATGAAATTATGTACTTAACTTACTTCTTAGAATTTGGGGGAAGTAGTGGCGTGGGGGGGGGGGGGGGGGGGTGAGGGCTGTCGTGATGGTGACCTGACACTGACAGCGATTTATTCAAGATCCAGTAAACACGTATTCAAATATGTATATTATGATCTAGGCAAATTCGTGCTTTTTTATTTGTATCTGAGGTTTTGAAATGTATCGATACATTGTCTTTGCTTTACTGTTTATGAGACATAAAATGTGCCCGCTGCTTCCTTAAAGTGTGAAGCACAAGACGAGGGACGGGGGAGAAGGAAATAAAAAGGATGACAGGAAACGAGGCATCGTCTTATGGCATTTAATTTGTCAAAGGAAACGA